>NW_026047573.1:3981000-4295000 GCF_023864345.2 Schistocerca serialis cubense
TGTCATTGCCATAGAAACGTTACTAGATTTAGAAAGAGAAGTCATTGAACCCATAGTATTTCATAGCGACGCAATTTCCGTGTTAATTCGTCAATGTGAGGGAGCGAGGGATGCAGTAAAGAAGGAATAGTGCATCGGAAAGGAGATACTCTTATCCCAAAAGAAATTCCTGTCGTTTCCGTAGAAACGTTCCTCGATTTAGAAGGAGAAGTCATATAACCCATAGAATATCACAGCGATGCAATTTCTGTGTTAATTCGTCATTGTGAGTGAGCGAGGGATGCAGTAAAGAAGGAATAGTGCATCGGAAAGGTGAAACTCGTAACCCAAAAGAAAATCCTGCCGTTTCCATGGAAACGTTACTCGATTAAGGAGAAGCCATAGAACCAATAGTATTTCATAGCGACGCAATTTCTGTGTTAATTCGTCAATGTGAGGGAGCGAGGGATGCCTTATTGAACGAATAGTGCATCGGAGAGGAGATAGTCGCATCCCAAAAGAAAAACCTGTCGTTTCCATAGAAACGTTACTCGATGTAGAAGGAGAAGCCATAGAACCCATAGTATTTCATAGCGACGCAATTTCTGTGTTAATTCGTCAATGTGAGGGAGCGAGGGATGCCGTAAAGAAAGAATAGTGCATCGCAGAGGAAATAGTCGTACCCCCAAAAGAAAATCCTGTCGTTTCTATAGAAACGGTACTCGATTAGAAGGAAAAGTCATAGAGCCCAAACTATTTCATAGCGACGCAGTTTCTGCGTTAATTCGCCAATGTGAGGGAGCGAGGGATGTAGTAAAGAAGGAATAGTGCATTGGAAAGGAGATACACGTATCCCAAAAGAAAATACTGTCGTTACAATAGAAACGTTACTAGATTTAGAAAGAGAAGTCATTGAACCCATAGTATTTCATAGCGACGCAATTTCTGTGTTAATTCGTCAATGTGAGGGAGCGAGGGGTTGCAGTAAAGAAGGAATAGTGCATCGGAAAGGCGATACTCGTATCCCTAAAGAAATTCCCGTCGTTTCCGTAGAAACGTTACTCATTTTAGAAAGAGAAGTCATAGAACCCATAGAATATCATAGCGATGCAATTTCTGTGTTAATTCGTCAATGTGAGGGAGCGAGGGATGCAGTAAAGAAGGAATAGTGCATCGGAGAGGTGAAACTCGTAACCCAAAAGAAACTCCTGCCGTTTCCATGGAAACGTTACTCGATTTAGAAGGAGATGTCATAGAACCCATAGTATTTCATAGCGCTGCAGTTACTGTGTTTATTCGTCAATGTGAGGGACCGAGGGATGCAGAAATGAAGGAATAGTGCATCGGAAAGCATATACGCGTATTCCAAAAGAAATTCCTGTCGTTTCCATAGAAACGTTACTCGATTTAGAAGGAGATGTCATAGAACCCATAGTATTTCATAGCGACGCAATTTCTGTGTTAATTCGTCTATGTGAGGGAGCGAGGGATGCAGTAAGGGACGAATAGTGCACCGGAAGGGTGATACTCGTATCCCTAAAGAAATTCCCGTCGTTTCCGTAGAAACGTTACTCGATTTAGAAAGAGAAGTCATTGAACCCATAGTATTTCATAGCGATGCAATTTCTGTGTTAATTCTTCCATGTGAGGGAGCGAGGGTTGGAGTAAAGAAGGAATAGTGCATCGGAATGGAGATAGACGTATCCCAAAAAAATTCTGTCGTTTCCATTGAAACGCTACTCGATTTACAAGGAGATGGCATAGATTCCACTGTATTTCATAGCGACGCAATTTCTTTGTTAATTATTCGATATGAGGGAGCGAGGGTTGCAGTAAAGAAGGGACAGTGCATCGGAAAAGAGATACTGGTAACCCAAAAGAAATTCCTGTCGTTTCCATAGAAACGTACTCGATTAAGAAGGAGATGTCATAGAACACATAGTATTTAATAGCCCCGCAATTTCTGTGTTAAATCGTCAATGTGAGGTATTAAAGGATGCAGTAAAGAAGGAATACTGCATCGGAAAGGAAATTGACGTATCCCAAAAGAAAATCTAGTCGTTTCCATAGATACGTTACTCGATTTTGAAGGAGAAGTTTTGGAAACCATAGTAGCTCATAGCGACGCAATATCTGTGTTAATTCGTCAATGTGAGGGAGCGAGGGATGCCGTAAAAAAGGAATAGTTCATCGCAAAGGAGATAGACGTATACGAGACGAGAAAACTGTCGTTTCCACAAAAATGTTACTCGATTTAGAAGGAGAAGCCAAAGAACCCATAGTATTTCATAGCGACGCAATTTCTGTGTTAATTCGTCAGTGTGAGGGAGCGAGGGATGCCGTAAAGAAAGAATAGTGCATCGCAGAGGAGATAGTCGTATCCCAAAAGAAAATCCTGTCGTTTCCTTAGAAACGTTACTCGATTAGAAGGAAAAGACATAGAACGTAAAGTATTTCATAGCGACGCAGTTTCTGTGTTAATTCGCCAGTGTGAGGGAGCGAGGGATGTAGTAAAGAAGGAATAGCGCATCGGAAAGGAGATACACGTATCCCAAAAGAAAATACTGTCGTTACCACAGAAACGTTACTTGATTTAGAAAGAGAAGTCATTGAACCCATAGTATTTCATAGCGACGCAATTTCTGTGTTAATTCGTCAATGTGAGGGAGCGAGGGATGCAGTAAAGAAGGAATAGTGCATCGGAAAGGAGATACTCGTGTCCCAAAAGAAATTCCTGTCGTTTCCGTAGAAACGTTACTCGATTTAGAAGGAGAAGTCATAGAACCCATAGAATATCATAGCGATGCAATTTCTGTGTTAATTCGTCAATGTGAGGGAGCGAGGGATGCAGTAAAGAAGGAATAGTGCATCGGAAAGGAGATACTCGTATCCCAATAGAAATTCCTGTCGTTTCCGTAGAAACGTTACTCCAGTTAGAAGGAGAAGTCATAGAACCCATAGAATATCATAGCGACGCAATTTCTGTGTTAATTCGTCAACGTGAGGGAGCGAGGGATGCAGTAAAGAAGGAATAGTGCATCGGAGTGGTGAAACTCGTAACCCAAAAGAAAATCCTGCCGTTTCCATGGAAACGTTACTCGATTTAGAAGGAGAAGCCATAGAACACATAGTATTTCATAGCGACGCAATTTCTGTGTTAATTCGTCAATGTGAGGGAGCGACAGATGCCGTAAAGAACGAATAGTGCATCGGAGAGGAGATAGTCGGATCCCAAAAGAAAATCCTGTCGTTTCCATAGAAACGTTACTCGATTGGAAGGAAAATACATAGGACCCAAAGTATTTAACAGCGACGCAGTTTCTGTGTTAATTCGCCAATGTGAGGAAGCGAGGGATGTAGTAAAGAAGGAATAGTGCATGGGAAAGGAGATACACGGATCCCAAAGGAAATTCCTGTCGTTTCCATAGAAACGTTACTCGATTTAGAAGGACAAGTCATAGAACCCATAGTATTTCATAGCGATGCAATTACTGTGTTGATTCGTCAATGTGAGGGAGCGAGGGATGCAGAAATGAAGGAATAGTGCATCGGAAAGGAGATACGCGTATTCCAAAAGAAAATCCTGTCGTTTCCATAGAAGCGTTACTCGATTTAGAAGGAGATGCCATAGACCCCATGGTAGTCCTTAGCGACACAATTTCTGTCTTAATTCGTCAATGCGAGGGAGCGAGGGATGCAGTAATGAAGGAATAGTTCATCAGAAAGGAGATAGTCGGATACGAGACGAAAAACCTGTCGTTTCCATAAAAACGTTACTCGAATTAGAAGGAAAAGCCATAGAACCCATAGTATTTCATAGCGACGCAATTTCTGTGTTAATTCGTCAATGTAAGGGAGCGAGGGATGCCGTAAAGAAAGAATAGTGCATCGCAGAGGAGATAGTCGTATCCCAAAAGAAAATCCTGTCGTTTCCATAGAAACGTTACTCGATTAGAAGGAAAAGTCATAGAGCCCAAAGTATTTCATAGCGACGCAGTTTCTGTGTTAATTCGCCAATGTGTGTGAGCGAGGGATGTAGTAAAGAAGGAATAGTGCATTGGAAAGGAGATACACGTATCAAACAAGAAAATACTGTCATTGCCATAGAAACGTTACTAGATTTAGAAAGAGAAGTCATTGAACCCATAGTATTTCATAGCGACGCAATTTCCGTGTTAATTCGTCAATGTGAGGGAGCGAGGGATGCAGTAAAGAAGGAATAGTGCATCGGAAAGGAGATACTCTTATCCCAAAAGAAATTCCTGTCGTTTCCGTAGAAACGTTCCTCGATTTAGAAGGAGAAGTCATATAACCCATAGAATATCACAGCGATGCAATTTCTGTGTTAATTCGTCATTGTGAGTGAGCGAGGGATGCCGTAAAGAAAGAATAGTGCATCGCAGAGGAAATAGTCGTACCCCCAAAAGAAAATCCTGTCGTTTCTATAGAAACGGTACTCGATTAGAAGGAAAAGTCATAGAGCCCAAAGTATTTCATAGCGACGCAGCTTCTGCGTTAATTCGCCAATGTGAGGGAGCGAGGGATGTAGTAAAGAAGGAATAGTGCATTGGAAAGGAGATACACGTATCCCAAAAGAAAATACTGTCGTTACAATAGAAACGTTACTAGATTTAGAAAGAGAAGTCATTGAACCCATAGTATTTCATAGCGACGCAATTTCTGTGTTAATTCGTCAATGTGAGGGAGCGAGGGGTTGCAGTAAAGAAGGAATAGTGCATCGGAAAGGCGATACTCGTATCCCTAAAGAAATTCCCGTCGTTTCCGTAGAAACGTTACTCATTTTAGAAAGAGAAGTCATAGAACCCATAGAATATCATAGCGATGCAATTTCTGTGTTAATTCGTCAATGTGAGGGAGCGAGGGATGCAGTAAAGAAGGATTAGTTCATCGGAAAGGTGAAACTCGTAATCCAAAAGAAAATCCTGCCGTTTCCATGGAAACGTTACTCGATTTAGAGGGAGAAGCCATAGAACCCATAGTATTTCATAGCGACGCAATTTCTGTGTTAATTCGTCAATGTGAGGGAGCGAGGGCTGCCTTATTGAACGAATAGTGCATCGGAGAGGAGATAGTCGTATCCCAAAAGAAAATCTTGTCGTTTCCATACAAACGTTACACGATTTACAAGGAGAAGTCATAGAACGCATAGTATTTCAAAGCGACGCAATTTCTGTGTTCATTCGTCAATGTGAGGGCTCCTGGGGTGCAGTCAAGAGAGATTAGTGGATCGGAAAGGAGAAACTCGTACCCCAAAGGAAAATCCTCTCGTTTCCATTGAAACGTTACTCAATTTAGAAGGTGATGTCATTGAACACAAAGTATTTCATGGCGACGCAATATCTGTGTTAATTCGTCAATGTGAGGGAGCGAGGGATGCAGTAAAGACGGAATAGTTCATCGGAAAGGAGATAGTCGTATACCAGACGAAAAACCTGTCGGTTCCATAAAAACGTTACTCGATTCAGAAGGAGAAGCCATAGAACCCATAGTATTTCAAAGCGACGCAATTTCTGTGTTAATTCGTCAATGTGAGGGAGCGAGGGATGCCGTAAAGAACTAATAGTGCATCGCAGAGGAGATAGTCGTATCCCAAAAGAAAATCCTGTCGTTTCCATAGAAACGTTACTCGATTAGAAGGAAAAGTCATAGAACCCAAAGTATTTCATAGCGACGCAGTTTCTGTGTTAATTCGCCAATGTGAGGGAGCGAGGGATGTGGTAAAGAAGGAATAGTGCATCGGAAAGGAGATACACGAATCCCAAAAGAAAATACTGTCGTTACCATAGAAACGTTAGTCGATTTAGAAGGAGAAGTCATAGAACCCATAGTATTTCATAGCGACGCAATTTCTGTGTAAATACGTCAAGGTGAGGGAGCGAGGGATGCAGTATAGAAGCAATAGTGCATCGGAACGGAGATACTCGCATCCCAAAGAAAAACCTGTCGTTTCCATAGAAACGTTACTCGATTTAGAAAGTGATGTCATAGAAGCCATTGTATTTCATCGCGATGCAATTTCTATGTCAATTCGTCAAAGTGAGGGAGCGAGGGATGCCGTAAAGAACGAATAGTGCATCGCAGAGGAGATAGTCGTATCATAAAAGAAAATCCTGTCGTTTCCATAGAAACGTTACTCGATTAGAAGGAAAAGTCATAGAACCCAAAGTATTTCATAGCGACGCAGTTTCTGTGTTAATTCGCCACTGTGAGGGAGCGAGGGATGTAGTAAAGAAGGAATAGTGCATCGGAAAGGAGATACACGTATCCCAAAAGAAAATACTGTCGTTACCATAGAAACGTTACTAGATTTAAAAAGAGAAGTCATTGAAACCGTAGTATTTCATAGCGACGCAATTTCTGTGTTAATTCGTCAATGTGAGGGAGCGAGGGATGCAGTAAAGAAGGAATAGTGCAGCGGAAAGGAGATACTCGTATCCCAAAAGAAATTCCTGTCGTTTCCGTAGAAACGTTACTCGATTTGGAAGGAGAAGTCATAGAACCCATAGAATATCATAGCGATGCAATTTCTGTGTTAATTCGTCAATGTGAGGGAGCGAGGGATGCAGTAAAGAAGGAATAGTGCATCGGAAAGGAGATACTCGTATCCCAAAAGAGAATCCTGTCATTTCCATAGAAACGTTACTCGATTTAGAAAGTGATGTCATAGAAGCCATTGTATTTCATAGCGATGCAATTTCTATGTGAATTCGTCAAAGTGAGGGAGCGAGGGATGCAGTTAAGAAGGAATAGTGCATCGGAAAGGAGATACTCGTATCCCAAGAGAAAACCCTGTCGTTTCCATAGAAACGTTACTCGATTTAGAAAGTGATGTCATAGAAGCCATTGGATTTCATACCGACGCTATTTCTGTGCTAATTCGTCAATGTGAGGGAGCGAGGGATGCATAAAAGAAGGAATAGTGCATCGGAAAGGTGAAACTCGTATCCCAAAAGAAAATCCTGTCGTTTCCATGGAAACGTTACTCGATTTAGAAGGAGAAGTCATAGAACCCATAGTATTTCATAGCGACGCAATTTCTGTGTTTATTCGTCAATGTGAGGGAGCGAGGGATGCCATAAAGAACGCATAGTGCATCGGAGAGGAGATAGTCGTAACCCCAAAAGAAAGTCCTGTCGTTTCCATAGAAGCGTTACTCGATTAGAAGGAAAAGTCGTAGAACCCAAAGTATTTCATAGTGACGCAATTTCTGTGTTAATTCGACAATGTGAGGGAGCGAGGGATGTAGTAAAGAAGGAATAGTGCTTCTGAAAGGAGATACACGTATCCCAAAAGAAAACACTGTCGTTACCATAGAAACGTTACTAGATTTAGAAAGAGAAGTCATTGAACCCATAGTATTTCATAGTGACAAAATTTCTGTTTCAATTCGTCAATGTGAGGGAGCGAGGGATGCAGTAAAGAAGGAATAGTGCATCGGAAAGGAGATACTCGTATCCCAAAAGAAATTCCTGTCGTTTCCATTGAAACGTTACTCGATTTAGAAGGAGATGTCATAGAACCCATAGTATTTCATAGCGCTGCAGTTACTGTGTTTATTCGACAATGTGAGGGAGCGAGGGATGTAGTAAAGAAGGAATAGTGCTTCTGAAAGGAGATACACGTATCCCAAAAGAAAATCCTGTCGTTTCCATGGAAACGTAACTCGATTTAGAAGGAGAAGTCATAGAACCCATAGTATTTCATAGCGACGCAATTTCTGTGTTAATTCGTCAATGTGAGGGAGCGAGGGATGCCATAAAGAACGCATAGTGCATCGGAGAGGAGATAGTCGTAACCCCAAAAGAAAGTCCTGTCGTTTCCATAGAAGCGTTACTCGATTAGAAGGAAAAGTCGTAGAACCCAAAGTATTTCATAGTGACGCAATTTCTGTGTTAATTCGACAATGTGAGGGAGCGAGGGATGTAGTAAAGAAGGAATAGTGCTTCTGAAAGGAGATACACGTATCCCAAAAGAAAATCCTGTCGTTTCCATGGAAACGTAACTCGATTTAGAAGGAGAAGTCATAGAACCCATAGTATTTCATAGCGACGCAATTTCTGTGTTAATTCGTCAATGTGAGGGAGCGAGGGATGCCATAAAGAACACATAGTGCATCGGAGAGGAGATAGTCGTAACCCCAAAAGAAAGTCCTGTCGTTTCCATAGAAACGTTACTCGATTAGAAGGAAAAGTCGTAGAACCCAAAGTATTTCATAGTGACGCAATTTCTGTGTTAATTCGACAATGTGAGGGAGCGAGGGATGTAGTAAAGAAGGAATAGTGCTTCTGAAAGGAGATACACGTATCCCAAAAGAAAACACTGTCGTTACCATAGAAACGTTACGCGATTTAGAAGGAGTAGTCATAGAACACATAGTATTTCATAGCGACGCAATTTCTGTGTTAATTCGTCTATGGTAGGAAGCGAGGAATGCCGTAAAGAAGCAATAGTGCATCGGAAAGGAGATACTCGTATCCCAAAAGAAATTCCTGTCGTTTCCATAGAAACATTAGTCGATTTAGAAGGAGATGTCATAGAACCCATAGTATTTCATAGCGCTGCAGTTACTGTGTTTATTCGTCAATGTGAGGGACCGAGGGATGCAGAAATGAAGGAATAGTGCATCGGAAAGGATATACGCGTATTCCAAAAGAAATTCCTGTCGTTTCCATAGAAACGTTACTCGATTTAGAAGGAGATGTCATAGAACCCATAGTATTTCATAGCGGCGCAATTTCTGTGTTAATTCGTCTATGTGAGAGAGCGAGGGATGCAGTAAGGGACGAATAGTGCACCGGAAGGGAGATACTCGTATCCCAAAAGAAAACCCTGTCGTTTCCATAGAAACGTTACGCGATTTAGAAGGAGTAGTCATAGAACACATAGTATTTCATAGCGACGCAATTTCTGTGTTAATTCGTCTATGGTAGGAAGCGAGGAATGCCGTAAAGAAGCAATAGTGCATCGGAAAGCAAATACTCGGATGACAAAAGAATTTGCTGTCGTTTCTATTGAAACGTTACTCGATTTAGAAGGAGAAGTCATAGACCTCACAGTATGTCATAGCGACGCAATTTCTGTGTTAATTCTTCCATGTGAGGGAGCGAGGGTTGGAGTAAAGAAGGAATAGTGCATCGGAATGGAGATAGATGTATCCCAAAAAATACTGTCGTTTCCATTGAAACGCTACTCGATATACAAGGAGATGTCATAGAAGCCACTGTATTTCATAGCGACGCAATTTCTGTGTTAATTAGTCAATGTGAGGGAGCGACGGATGCAGTAAAAAAGGAATGGAGCTTCGGAAAGGAGATGCCGTATTCCAAAAGAAAATCCAGTTTCCATAGAAACGTTACTCGATTTAGAAGGAGATGCCATAGAACCCATAGTAGTTCTTAGCGACGCAATTTCTGTCTTAATTCGTCAATGCGAGGGAGCGAGGGATGCAGTAAAGAAGGAATAGTTCATCGGAAAGGAGATAGTCGTATCCCAAAAGGAAATCCTGTCGTTTCCATAGAAACGTTACTAGATTTAGAAAGTGATGTCATAGAAGCCATTGTATTTCATAGGGATGCAATATCTGTGTTAATTCGTCAAAGTGAGGGAGCGAGGGATGCATTTAAGAAGGTATAGTGCATCGGAAAGGAGATACTGGTATCCCAAAAGAAAACCCTGTCGTTTGCATAGAAACGTTACTCGATTTAGAAAGTGATGTCATAGAAGCCATTGTATTTCATACCGACGCTATTTCGGTGCTAATTCGTCAATGTGAGGGAGCGAGGGATGCATTACAGAAGGAATAGTGCATCGGAAAGGTGAAACTCGTATCCCAAAAGAAAATCCTGTCGATTCCATGGAAACGTTACTCGATTTAGAAAGAGAAGTCATAGAACCCATAGTATTTCATAGCGACGCAATTTCTGTGTTAATTCGCCAATGTGAGGGAGCGAGGGATGCAGTAAAGAAGCAATAGTGCATCGGAACAGAGATACTCGCATCCCAAAAGAAAAATCTGTCGTTTCCATAGAAACGTTACTCGTTATAGAAGGAGAAGCCATAGAACCCATAGTATTTCACAGCGAGGCAATTTCTGTGTTAATTCGTCAATGTGAGGGAGCGAGGGATGCCGTAAAGAACGCATAGTGCATCGGAGAGGAGATAGTCGTATCCCAGAAGAAAGTCCTGTCGTTTCCATAGAAACGTTACTCGAGTAGAAGGAAAAGTCATAGATCCCAAAGTAGTTCATAGCGACGCAGTTTCTGTGTTAATTCGGCAATGTGAGGGAGCGAGGGATGTAGTAAAGAAGGAATAGTGCATCGGAAAGGAGATACACGTATCCCAAAAGAAAACACTGTCGTTACCATAGTAACGTTGCTAGATTTAGAAAGAGAGGTCATTGAACCCATAGTATTTCATAGCCACGAAATTTCTGTTTTAATTCGTCAATGTGGGGGAACGAGGGATGCAGTAAATAAGGAATAGTGCATCGGAAAAGAGATACTCGTATCCCAAAAGAAAATCTTGTCGTTTCCATAGAAACGTTACGCGATTTAGAAAGAGTAGTTATAGAAACCATAGTATTTCATAGCGACGCAATTTATGTGTTAATTCGTCTATGTGAGGGAGCGAGGGATGCTGTAAAGAAGCAATAGTGCATCGGAAAGGAAATACTCGGATCCCAAAAAATTTACTGTCGTTTCCATTGAAACGTTACTCGATTGAGAAGGAGAAGTCATAGACCTCACAGTATTTCATAGCGACGCAATTTCTGTGTTAATTCTTGCATGTGAGGGAGCGAGGGTTGGAGTAAAGAGAAATAGTGCATCGGAATGGAGATAGACGTATCCCAAAAAAATCCTGTCGTTTCCATTGAAACGCTACTCGATTTACAAGGAGATGTCATAGAAGCCACTGTATTTCATAGCGACGCAATTTCTTTGTTAATTATTCAATATGAGGGAGCGAGGGTTGCAGTAAAGAAAGGATAGTGCATCGGAAAGGAGATACTGGTAACCCAAAAGAAAATCCTGTCATTTCCATAGAAACGTACTCGATTAAGAAGGAGATGTCATAGAACACATAGTATTTAATAGCCCCGCAATTTCTGTGTTAAATCGTCAATGTGAGGTATTGAAGGATGCAGTAAAGAAGGAATACTGCATCGGAAAGGAAATAGTCGTATCCCAAAAGAAAGACCTGTCGTTTCCATAGATACGTTACTCGATTTTGAAGGAAAAGTTTTGGAAACTATAATAGCTCATAGCGACGAAATGTCTGTGTTAATTCGTCAATGTGAGGGAGCGAGGGATGCCGTAAAGAAGGAGTAGTTCATCGGAAAGGAGATAGTCGTATAAGAGAAGAGAAACCTGTCGTTTCCATAAAAACGTTACTCGAATTAGAAGGAGAAACCATAGAACCCATAGTATTTCATAGCGACGCAATTTCAGTGTTAATTCGCCAATGTGAGGGAGCGAGGGATGCCGTAAAGAAAGAATAGTGCATCGCAGAGGATATAGTCGTATCCTAAAAGAAAATCCTGTCGTTTCCATAGAAACGTTACTCGATTAGAAGGAAAAGTCATAGAAACCAAAATATTTCATAGCGACGCAGTTTCTGTGTTAATTCGCCAATGTGAGCGAGCGAGGGATGTAGTAAAGAAGGAATACTGCATCGGAAAGGAGATACACGTATCCCAAAAGAAAATACTGTCCTTACCATAGAAACGTTACTAGATTTAGAAAGAGAAGTCATTGAACACATAGTATTTCATAGCGACGCAATTTCTGTGTTAATTCGTCAATGTGAGGGAGCGAGTAATGCAGTAAAGAAGGAATAGTGCATCGGAAAGGAAATACTCGTATCCCAAAAGAAATACCTGTCGTTTCCGTAGAAACGTTCCTCGATTTAGAAGGAGAAGTCGTAGAACCCATAGAATATCATAGCGATGCAATTTCTGTGTTAATTCGTCAATGTGAGGGAGCGAGGGATGCCTTATTGAACGAATAGTGCATCGGAGAGGAGATAGTCGCATCCCAAAACAAAAACGTTTCGTTTCCATAGAAACGTTACTCGATTTAGAAGGAGAAGCCATAGAACCCATAGTATTTCATAGCGACGCAATTTCTGTGTTAATTCGTCAATGTGAGGGAGCGAGGGATGCCGTAAAGAAAGACTAGTGCATCGAATAGGAGATAGTAGGATCCCAAAAGAAAATCCTGTCGTTTCCATAGAAACGTTACTCGATTAGAAGGAAAAGTCATAGAACCCAAAGTATTTAATAGCGACGCAGTTTCTGTGTTAATTCGCCAAAGTGAGGGAGCGAGGGATGTAGGAATGAAGGAATAGTGCATCGGAAAGGAGATACACGTATCCCAAAGGAAATTCCTGTCGTTTCCATAGAAACGTTACTCGATTTAGAAGGACAAGTCATAGAACCCATAGTATTTCATAGCAATGCAATTACTGTGTTGATTCGTCAATGTGAGGGAGCGAGGGATGCAGTAAAGAAGGAATAGTTCATCGGAAAGGAGATAGTCGTATCCCAAAAGAAAATCCTGCCGTTTCCATGGAAACGTTACTCGATTAAGAAGGAGAAGCCATAGAACCAATAGTATTTAATAGCGACGCAATTTCTGTGTTAATTCGTCAATGTGGGGGAGCGAGGGATGCCTTATTGAACGAATAGTGCATCGGAGAGGAGATAGTCGCATCCCAAAAGAAAAACCTGTCGTTTCCATAGAAACGTTTAATCGATTTAGAAGGAGAAGCCATAGAACCCATAGTATTTCATAGCGGCGCAATTTCTGTGATAATTCGTCAATGTGAGGGAGCGAGGGATGCCGTAAAGAACGAATAGTGCATCGGAGAGGAGATAGTCGGATCCCAAAAGAAAATCCTGTCGTTTCCATACAAACGTTACTGGATTAGAAGGAAAAGTCATAGAACCCAAAGTATTTAATAGCGACGCAGTTTCTGTGTTAATTCGCCAATGTGAGGGAGCGAGGGATGTAGTAAAGAAGGAATAGTGCATCGGAAAGGAGATACACGTATCCCAAAGGAAATTCCTGTCGTGTCCATAGAAACGTTACTCGATTTAGAAGGACAAGTCATAGAACCCATAGTATTTCATTGCGATGCAATTACTGTGTTGATTCGTCAATGTGAGGGAGCGAGGGATGCAGAGATGAAGGAATGGTGCATCGGAAAGGAGATACGCGTATTCCAAAAGAAAATCCTGTCGTTTCCATAGAAACGTTACTCGATTTAGAAGGAGATGCCATAGAACCCATGGTAGTTCTTTGCGACACAATTTCTGTCTTAATTCGTCAATGCGAGGGAGCGAGGGATGCAGTAAAGAAGGAATAGTTCATCGGAAAGGAGATACTCGTATCCCAAAAGAAAATACTGTCGTTACCATAGAAACGTTACTAGATTCAGAAAGAGATGACATTGAACCCATAGTATTTCATAGCGACGCAATTTCTGTGTTAATTCGTCAATGTGAGGGAGCGAGGGATACAGTAAAGAAGGAATAGTGCATCGGAAAGGAGATACTCGTATGCCAAAAGAAAATACTGTCGTTACCGTAGAAACGTTACTAGATTCAGAAAGAGAAGTCATTGAACCCATAGTATTTCATAGCGACGCAATTTCTGTGTTAATTCGTCAATGTGAGGGAGCGAGGGATGCAGTAAAGAAGGAATAGTGCATCGGAAAGGAGATACTCGTATCCCAAAAGAAAATACTGTCGTTTCCGTAGAAACGTTACTCGATTTAGAAGGAGAAGTCATAGAACCCATAGAATATCATAGCGATGCAATTTCTGTGTTAATTCGTCAATGTGAGGGAGCGAGGGATGCCTTATTGAACGAATAGTGCGTCGGAGAGGAGATAGTCGCATCCAAAAAGAAAAACCTGTCGTTCCCATAGAAACGTTAATCGATTTAGAAGGAGAAGCCATAGAACCCATAGTATTACATAGCGACGCAATTTCTGTGTTAATTCGTCAATGTGAGGGAGCGAGGGATGCCGTAAAGAACGACTAGTGCATCGCAGAGGAGATAGTCGTATCCCAAAAGAAAATCCTGTCGTTTCCATAGAAACGTTACTCGATTAGAAGGAAATGTCATAGAACCCAAAGTATTTCATAGCGACGCCGTTTCTGTGTTAATTCGCCAATGTGAGGGAGCGAGGGATGTAGTAAAGAAGGAATAGTGCATCGGAAAGGAGATACACGTATCCCAAAAGAAAATACTGTCGTTACCATAGAAACGTTACTAGATTTAGAAAGAGAAGTCATTGAACCCATAGTATTTCATAGCGACGCAATTTCTGTCTTAATTCGTCAATGCGAGGGAGCGAGGGATGTAGTAAAGAAGGAATAGTGCATCGGAAAGGACATACTCGTATCCCAAAAGAAATTCCTGTCGATTCCGTAGAAACGTTACTCGATTTAGAAGGAGAAGTCATAGAACCCATAGAATATCATAGCGATGCATTTACTGTGTTAATTCGTCAATGTGAGGGAGCGAGGGATGCCTTATTGAACGAATAGTGCATCGGAGAGGACATAGTCGCATCCCAAAAGAAAAACCTGTCGCTTCCATAGAAACGTTACTCGATTTAGAAGGAGAAGCCATAGAACCCATAGTATTTCATAGCGACGCAATTTCTGTGTTAATTCGTCAATGTGAGGGAGCGAGGGATGCCGTAAAGAACGAATAGTGCATCGGAGAGGAGATAGTCGGATCCCAAAAGAAAATCCTGTCGTTTCCATAGAAACGTTACTCGATTAGAAGGAAAAGTCATAAAACCCAAAGTATTTAATAGCGACGCAGTTTCTGTGTTAATTGGCCAATGTGAGGGAGCGAGGGATGTAGTAAAGAAGGAATAGTGCATCGGAAAGGAGATACACGTATCCCAAAAGAAATTCCTATCGTTTCCATAGAAACGTTACTCGATTTAGAAGGACAAGTCATAGAACACATAGTGCTTCATAGCGATGCAATTACTGTGTTGATTCGTCAATGTGAGGGAGCGAGGGATGCAGAAATGAAGGAATAGTGCATCGGAAAGGAGATTCGCGTATTCCAAAAGAAAATCCTGTCGTTTCCATAGAAACGTTACTCGATTTAGAAGGAGATGCGATAGACCCCATCGTAGTTCTTAGCGACACAATTTCTGTCTTAATTCGTCAATGCGAGGGAGCGAGGGATGCAGTAAAGAAGGAATAGTTCATCAGAAAGGAGATAGTCGGATACGAGACGGAAAACCTGTCGTTTCCATAAAAACGTTACTCGAATTAGAAGGAGAAGCCATAGAACCTATAGTATTTCATAGCGACGCAATTTCTGTGTTAATTCGTCAATGTGAGGGAGCGAGGGATGCCGTAAAGAAAGAATAGTGCATCGCAGAGGAGATAGTCGTATCCCAAAAGATAATCCTGTCGTTTCCATAGAAACGTTACTCGATTAGAAGGAAAAGTCATAGAGCCCAAAGTATTTCATAGCGACGCAGTTTCTGTGTTAATTCGCCAATGTGAGGGAGCGAGGGATGTAGTAAAGAAGGAATAGTGCATCGAAAAGGAGATACTCGTATCCCCTAAAGTAAATAATGTCGTTACCATAGAAACGTTACTAGATTTAGAAAGAGAAGTCATTGAACCCATAGAATTTCATAGCGACGCAATTTCTGTGTTAATTCGTCAATGTGAGGGAGCGAGGGATGCAGTAAAGAAGGAATAGTGCATCGGAAAAGAGATACTCGTATCCCAAAAGAAATTCCTGTCGTTTCCGTAGAAACGTTACTCGATTTAGAAGGGGAAGTCATAGAACCCATAGAATATCATAGCGATGCAATTTCTGTGTTAATTCGTCAATGTGAGGGAGCGAGGGATGCAGTAAAGAAGGAATAGTGCATCGGAAAGGTGAAACTCGTATCCCAAAAGGAAATCCTGTCGTTTCCATAAAAACGTTACTTGAATTAGAAGGAGAAGCCATAGAACCCATGGTATTTCATAGCGACGCAATTTCTGTGTTAATTCGTCAATGTGAGGGAGCGAGGGATGCCGTAAAGAGAGAATAGTGCATCGCAGAGGAGATAGTCGTATCCCAAAAGGAAATCCTGTCGTTTCCATAGAAACGTTACTCGATTAGAAGGAAAAGTCATAGAACCCAAAGTATTTCATAGCGACGCAGTTTCTGTGATAATTCGCCAATGTGAGGGAGCGAGGGATGTAGTAAAGAAGGAATAGTGCATCGGAAAGGAGATACACGTATCCCAAAAGAAAATACTGTCGTTACCATAAAAACGTTACTAGATTTAGAAAGAGAAGTCATTGAACCCATAGTATTTCATAGCGACGCAATTTCTGTGTTAATTCGTCAATGTGAGGGAGCGAGGGATGCAGTAAAGAAGGAATAGTGCCTCGCAGAGGAGATAGTCGTATCCCAAAAGAAAATCCTGTCGTTTCCATAGAAACGGTACTCGATTAGAAGGAAAAGTCATAGAGCCCAAAGTATTTCATAGCGACGCAGTTTCTGCGTTAATTCGCCAATGTGAGGGAGCGAGAGATGTAGTAAAGAAGGAATAGTGCATTGGAAAGGAGATACACGTATCCCAAAAGAAAATACTGTCGTTACAATAGAAACGTTATTAGATTTAGAAAGAGAAGTCATTGAACCCATAGTATTTCATAGCGACGCAAGTTCTGTGTTAATTCGTCAATGTGAGGGAGCGAGGGGTGCAGTAAAGAAGGAATAGTGCATCGGAAAGGAGATACTCGTATCCCAAAAGAAATTCCTGTCGTTTCCGTAGAAACGTTACTCGATTTAGAAGGAGAAGTCATAGAACCCATAGATCATAGCGATGCAATTTCAGTGTTAATTCGTCAATGTGAGGGAGCGAGGGATGCCGTAAAGAACGAATAGTGCATCGGAGAGGAGATAGTCCGATCCCAAGAGAAAATCCTGTCGTTTCCATAGAAACGTTACTCGATTAGAAGGAAAAGTCATAGAACCCAAAGTATTTAATAGCGACACAGTTTCTGTGTTAATTCGCCAATGTGAGGGAGCGAGGGATGTAGTAAAGAAGGAATAGTGCATCGGAAAGGAATATACACGTGTCCCAAAAGAAATTCCTGTCGTATCCATAGAAACGTTACTCGATTTAGAAGGACAAGTCATAGAACACATAGTATTTCATAGCGATGCAATTACTGTGTTGATTCGTCAATGTGAGGGAGCGAGGGATGCAGAAATGAAGGAATAGTGCATCGGAAAGGAGATACGCGTATTCCAAAAGAAATTCCTGTCGTTTCCATAGACCCCATGGTAGTTCTTAGCGACACAAGTTCTGTCTTAATTCGTCAATGCGAGGGAGCGACGGATGCAGTAAAGAAGGAATAGTTCATCAGAAAAGAGATAGTCGGATACAAGACGAAAAACCTGTCGTTTCCATAAAAACGTTATTCGAATTAGAAGGAGAAGCCTTAGAACCCATAGTATTTCATAGCGACGCAATTTCTGTGTTAATTCGTCAATGTGAGGGAGCGAGGGATGCCGTAAAGAAAGACTAGTTCATCGGATAGAAGATAGTCGTATCCCAAAAGAGAATCCTGTCGTTTCCATACAAACGTTACACGATTTCCAAGGAGAAGTCATAGAACGCATAGTATTTCAAAGCGAAGCAATTTCTGCGTTCATTCGTCAATGTGAGGGCTCCTGGGGTGCAGTCTAGAGAGATTAGTGGATCGGAAAGGAGAAACTCGTATCCCAAAGGAAAATCCTGTCGTTTCCATTGAAACGTTACTCGATTTAGAAGGTGATGTCATTGAACACAAAGTATTTCATGGCGACGCAATATCGGTGTTAAGTCGTCAATGTGAGGGAGCGAGGGATGCAGTAAAGAAGGAATAGTTCATCGGAAAGGAGATAGTCGTATATCAGACGAAAAACCTGTCGTTTCCATAAAAACGTTACTCGATTTAGAAGGAGAAGCCATAGAACCCATAGTATTTCATAGCGACGCAATTTCTGTGTTAATTCTTCAATGTGAGGGAACGAGGGATGCCGTAAAGAACGAATAGTGCATCGGAGAGGAGATAGTCGGATCCCAAAAGAAAATCCTGTCGTTTCCATAGAAACGTTACTCGATTAGAAGGAAAAGTCATAGAACCCAAAGTATTTAATAGCGACGCAGTTTCTGTGTTAATTCGCCAATGTGAGGGAGCGAGGGATGTAGTAAAGAAGGAATAGTGCATCGGAAAGGAGATACACGTATCCCAAAGGAAATTCCTGTCGTTTCCATAGAAACGTTACTCGATTTAGAAGGACAAGTCATAGAACCCATAGTATTTCATAGCGATGCAATTACTGTGTTGATTCGCCAATGTGAGGGAGCGAGGGATGCAGAAATGAACGAATAGTGCATCGGAAAGGAGATACGCGTATTCCAAAAGAAAATCCTTTCGTTTCCATAGTAACGTCACTCGATTTAGAAGGAGATGCCATAGAACCCATGGTAGTTCTTTGCGATGCAATTTCTGTCTTAATACGTCAATGCGAGGGAGCGAGGGATGCAGTAAATAAGGAATAGTGCATCGGAAAGGTGAAACTCGTAACCCAAAAGAAATTCCTGTCGTTTCCGTAGAAACGTTACTCGGTTTACAAGGAGAAGTCATATAACCCATAGAATATCATAGCGATGCAATTTCTGTGTTAATTCGTCAATGTGAGGGAGCGAGGGATGCAGTAAATAAGGAATAGTGCATCGGAAAGGTGAAACTCGTAACCCAAAAGAAAATCCTCCCGTTTCCATGGAAACGTTACTCGATTATGAAGGAGAAGCCATAGAACCAATAGTATTTCATAGCGACGCAATTTCTGTGTTAATTCGTCAATGTGAGGGAGCGAGGGATGCCTTATTGAACGAATAGTGCATCGGAGAGGAGATAGTCGCATCCCAAAAGAAAAACCTGTCGTTTCCATAGAAACGTTACTCGATGTAGAAGGAGAAGCCATAGAACCCATAGTATTTCATAGCGACGCAATTTCTGTGTTAATTCGTCAATGTGAGGGAGCGAGGGATGCCGTAAAGAACGAATAGTGCATCGGAGAGGAGATAGTCGGATCCCAAAAGAAAATCCTGTCGTTTCCATAGAAACGTTACTCGATTAGAAGGAAAAGTCATAGAACCCAAAGTATTTAATAGCGACGCAGTTTCTGTGTTAATTCGCCAATGTGAGGGAGCGAGGGATGTAGTAAAGAAGGAATAGTGCATCGGAAAGGAGTTACACGTATCCCAAAAGAAATTCCTGTCGTTTCCATAGAAACGTTACTCGATTTAGAAGGACAAGTCATAGAGCAAATAGTATTTCATAGTGATGCAATTACTGTGTTGATTCGTCAGTGTGAGAGAGCGAGGGATGCAGAAATGAAGGAATAGTGCATCGGAAAGGAGATACGCGTATTCCAAAAGAAAATCCTGTCGTTTCCACAGACCCCATGGTAGTTCTTAGCGACACAATTTCTGTCTTCATTCGTCAATGCGAGGGAGCGAGGGATGCAGTAAAGAAGGAATAGTTCATCAGAAAGGAGATAGTCGGATACGAGACGAAAAACTTGTCGTTTCCATAAAAACGTTACTCGAATTAGAAGGAAAAGCCATAGAACCCATAGTATTTCATAGCGACGCAATTTCTGTGTTAATTCGTCAATGTAAGGGAGCGAGGGTTGCCGTAAAGAAAGAATAGTGCATCGCTGAGGAGATAGTCGTATCCCAAAAGAAAATCCTGTCGTTTCCATAGAAACTTTACTCGATTAGAAGGAAAAGTCATAGACCCCAAAGTATTTCATAGCGACGCAGTTTCTGCGTTAATTCGCCAATGTGAGGGAGCGAGGGATGTAGTAAAGAAGGAATAGTGCATTGGAAAGGAGATACACGTATCCCAAAAGAAAATACTGTCCTTACAATAGAAACGTTACTAGATTTAGAAAGAGAAGTCATTGAACCCATAGTATTTCATAGCGACGCAATTTCTGTGTTAATTCGTCAATGTGAGGGAGCGAGGGATGCAGTAAAGAAGGAATAGTGCATCGGAAAGGAGATACTCGTATCCCAAAAGAAATTCCTGTCGTTTCCGTAGAAACGTTACTCGATTTAGAAGGAGAAGTCATAGAACCCATAGATCATAGCGATGCAATTTCTGTGTTAATTCGTAAATGTGAGGGAGCGAGGGATGCAGTAAAGAAGGAATAGTGCATCGGAAAGGTGAAACTCGTAACCCAAAAGAAAATCCTGCCGTTTCCATGGAAACGTTACTCGATTAAGAAGGAGAAGCCATAGAACCAATAGTATTTCATCGCGACGCAATTTCTGTGTTAATTCGTCAATGTGAGGGAGCGAGGGATGCCTTATTGAACGAATAGTGCATCGGAGAGGAGATAGTCGCATCCCAAAAGAAAAACCTGTCGTTTCCATAGAAACGTTACTCGATTTAGAAGGAGAAGCCATAGAACCCATAGTATTTCATAGCGACGCTTTTTCTGTGTTAATTCGTCAATGTGAGGGAGCGAGGGACGCCGTAAAGAACGAATAGTGCATCGGAGAGGAGTTAGTCTTATCCCAAAAGAAAATCCTGTCGTTTCCATACAAACGTTACACGATTTACAAGGAGAAGTCATAGAACGCATAGTATTTCAAAGCGACGCCATTTCTGTGTTCATTCGTCAATGTGAAGGCTCCTGGGGTGCAGCCTAGAGAGATTAGTGGATCGGAAAGGAGAAACTCGTATCCCAAAGGAAAATCCTGTCGTTTCCATTGAAACGTTACTCGATTTAGAAGGACAAGTCACAGAACCCATAGTATTTCATAGCGATGCAATTACTGTGTTGATTCGTCAATGTGAGGGAGCGAGGGATGCAGAGATGAAGGTATAGTGCATCGGAAGGGAGATACGCGTATTCCAAAAGAACATCCTGTCGTTTCCATAGAAACGTTACTCGATTTAGAAGGAGTTGCCATAGAACCCATGGCAGTTCTTTGCGACGCAATTTCTGTCTTAATTCGTCAATGCGAGGGAGCGAGGGATGCAGTAAAGAAGGAATAGTTCATCGGAAAGGAGATAGTCGTATCCCAAAAGAGAATCCTTTCGTTTCCATACAAACGTTACACGATTTCCAAGGAGAAGTCATAGAACGCATAGTATTTCAAAGCGACGCAATTTCTGTGTTCATTCGTCAATGTGAGGGCTCCTGGGGTGCAGTCTAGAGAGATTAGTGGATCGGAAGGGAGAAACTCGTATCCCAAAGGAAAATCCTGTCGTTTCCATTGAAACGTTACTCGATTTAGAAGGTGATGTCATTGAACACAAAGTATTTCATGGCGACGCAATATCGGTGTTAATTCGTCAATGTGAGGGAGCGAGGGATGCAGTAAAGAAGGAATAGTTCATCGGAAAGGAGATAGTCGTATACCAGACGAAAAACCTGTCGTGTCCATAAAAACGTTACTCGATTTAGAAGGAGAAGACATTGAACCCATAGTATTTCATAGCGACGCAATTTCCGTGTTAATTCGTCAATGTGAGGGAGCGAGGGATGCAGTAAAGAAGGAATAGTGCATCGGAAAGGAGATACTCGTATCCCAAAAGAAATTCCAATCGTTTCCGTAGAAACGTTACTCGATTTAGAAGGAGAAGTCATAGAACCCATAGAATATCATAGCGATGCAATTTCTGTGTTAATTCGTCAATGTGAGGGAGCGAGGGAAGCAGTAAAGAAGGAATAGTGCATCGGAAAGGTGAAACTCATATCCCAAAAGAAAATCCTGCCGTTTCCATGGAAACGTTACTCGATTTAGAAGGAGAAGCCATAGAACCCATAGTATTTCATAGCGACGCAATTTCTGTGCTAATTCGTCAGTGTGAGGCAGCGAGGGATGCCTTATTGAACGAATAGTGCTTCGGAGAGGAGATACTCGCATCCCATAAGAGAAACCTGTCGTTTCCATAGAAACGTTACTCGATTTAGAAGGAGAAGCCATAGAACCCATAGTATATCATAGCGACGCAATTTCTGTGTTAATTCGTCAATGTGAGGGAGCGAGGGATGCCGTAAAGAAAGAATAGTGCATCGCAGAGGAGATAGTCGTATCCCAAAAGAAAATCCCGTCGTTTCCATAGAAACGTTACTCGATTAGAAGGAAAAGTCATAGAACCTAAAATATTTCATAGCGACGCAGTTTCTGTGTTAATTCGCCAATGTGAGGGAGCGATGGATGTAGTAAAGAAGGAATAGTGCATCGGAAAGGAGATACACGTATCCCAAATGAAAATACTGTCGTTACCATAGAAACGTTACTAGTTTTAGAAAGAGAAGTCATTGAACCCATAGTATTTCATAGCGACGCAATTTCCGTGTTAATTCGTCAATGTGAGGGAGCGAGGGGTTGCAGTAAAGAAGGAATAGTGCATCGGAAAGGCGATAATCGTATCCCAAAAGAAATTCCCGTCGCTTCCGTAGAAACGTTACTCGATTTAGAAAGAGAAGTCATAGAACCCATAGAATATCATAGCGATGCAATCTCTGTGTTAATTCGTCGATGTGAGGGAGCGAGGGATGCAGTAAAGAAGGAATAGTGCATCGGAAAGGAGATACTCGTATCCCAAAAGAAATTCCAATCGTTTCCGTAGAAACGTTACTCGATTTAGAAGGAGAAGTCATAGAACCCATAGAATATCATAGCGATGCAATTTCTGTGTTAATTCGTCAATGTGAGGGAGCGAGGGAAGCAGTAAAGAAGGAATAGTGCATCGGAAAGGTGAAACTCGTAACCCAAAAGAAAATCCTGCCGTTTCCATGGAAACGTTACTCGATTTAGAAGGAGAAGCCATAGAACCCATAGTATTTCATAGCGACGCAATTTCTGTGTTAATTCGTCAATGTGAGGGAGCGAGAGATGCCGTAAAGAACGAATAGTGCATCGGAGGGGAGATAGTCGGATCCCAAAAGAAAATCCTGTCGTTTCCATAGAAACGTTACTCGATTAGAAGGAAAAGTCATAGAACCCAAAGTATTCAATAGCGACGCAGTTTCTGTGTTAATTCGCCAATGTGACGGAGCGAGGGATGTAGTAAAGAAGGAATAGTGCATCGGAAAGGAGATACACGTATCCCAAAGGAAATTCCAGTCGTTTCCATAGAAACGTTACTCGATTTAGAAGGACAAGTTATAGAACCCATAGTATTTCATAGCGATGCAATTTCTGTGTTAATTCGTCAATGTGAGGGAGCGAGGGATGCAGAAATGAAGGAATAGTGCATCGGAAAGGAGATACGCGTATTCCAAAAGAAAATCCTGTCGTTTCCATAGAAACGTAACTCGATTTAGAAGGAGATGCCATAGAACCCATGGTAGTTCTTTGCGACGCAATTTCTGTCTTAATTCGTCAATGCGAGGGAGCGAGGGATGCAGTAAAGAAGGAATAGTTCATCGGAAAGGAGATAGTCGTATCCCAAAAGAGAATCCTGTCTTTTCCATACAAACGTTACACGATTTACAAGGAGAAGTCATAGAACGCATAGTATTTCAAAGCGACGCAATTTCTGTGTTCATTCGTCAATGTGAGGGCTCCTGGGGTGCAGTCAAGAGAGATTAGTGGATCGGAAAGGAGAAACTCGTACCCCATAGGAAAATCCTGTCGTTTCCATTGAAACGTTACTCGATTTAGAAGGTGATGTCATTGAACACAAAGTATTTCATGGCGACGCAATATCTGTGTTAATTCGTCAATGTGGGGGAGCGAGGGATGCAGTAAAGAAAGAATAGTTCATCGGAACGGAGATAGTCCTATACCAGACGAAAAACCTGTCGTTTCCATAAAAACGTTACTCGATTTAGATGGAGAAGCCATAGAACCCATAGTATTTCATAGCGACGCAATTTCTGTGTTAATTCGTCAATGTGAGGGAGCGAGGGATGCCGTAAAGAACGAACAGTGCATCGCAGAGGAGATAGTCGTATCCCAAAAGAAATTCCTGTCGTTTCCATTGAAACGTTACTCGATTTAGAAGGAGAAGTCATAGACCTCACAGTATTTTATAGCGACGCAATTTCTGTGTTAATTCTTCCATGTGAGGGAGCGAGGGTTGGAGTAAAGAAGGAATAGTGCATCGGAAAGGAGATACTGGTAACCCAAAAGAAAATCCTGTCGTTTCCATAGAAACGTACTCGATTAAGAAGGAGATGTCATAGAACACATAGTATTAAAAAGCCCCGCAATTTCTGTGTTAAATCGTCAATGTGTGGTATTGAAGGATGCAGTAAAGAAGGAATACTGCATCGGAAAGGAAATTGACGTATCCCAAAAGAAAATCCTGTCGTTTCCATAGATACGTTACTCGATTTTGAAGGAGAAGTTTTGGAAACCATAGTAGCTCATAGCGACGCAATATCTGTGTTAATTCGTCAATGTGAGGGAGCGAGGGATGCCGTAAAAAAGGAATAGTTCATCGGACAGGAGATAGACGTATACGAGACGAGAAAACTGTCGTTTCCACAAAAACGTTACTCGATTTAGAAGGAGAAGCTATAGAACCCATAGTATTTCATAGCGACGCAATTTCTGTGTTAATTCGTCAGTGTGAGGGAGCGAGGGATGATGTAAATAAAGAATAGTGCATCGCAGAGGAGATAGTCGTATCCCAAAAGAAAATCCTGTCGTTTCCTTAGAAACGTTACTCGATTAGAAGGAAAAGTCCTAGAACGTAAAGTATTTCATAGCGACGCAGTTTCTGTGTTAATCGCCAATGTGAGGGAGCGAGGGATGTAGTAAAGAAGGAATAGTGCATCGGAAAGGAGATACACGTATCTCAAAAGAAAATACTGTTGTTACCATAGAAACGTTACTAGATTTAGAAATTGAAGTCATTGAACCCATAGTATTTCATAGCGACGCATTTTCTGTGTTAATTCGTCCTTGTGAGGGAGCGAGGGATGCAGTAAAGAAGGAATAGTGCATCGGAAAGGAGATACTCGTATCCCAAAAGAAATTCCTGTCGTTTCCGTAGAAACGTTACCCGATTAAGAAGGAGAAGTCATAGAACCCATAGAATATCACAGCGATGCAATTTCTGTGTTAATACGTCAATGTGAGGGAGCGACTGATGCAGTAAAGAAGGAATAGTGCATCGGAAAGGTGAAACTCGTAATCCAAAAGAAAATCCTGCCGTTTCCATGGAAACGTTAATCGATTTAGAAGGAGAAGCCATAGAACCCATAGTATTTCATAGCGACACAATTTCTGTGTTAATTCGTCAATGTGAGGGAGCGAGGGATGCCTTATTGAACGAATAGTGCATCGGAGAGGAGTTAGTCGCATCCCAAAAGAAAAACCTGTCGTTTCCATAGAAACGTTACTCGATTTAGAAGGAGAAGCCATAGAACCCATAGTATATCATAGCGACGCAATTTCTGTGTTAATTCGTCAATGTGAGGGAGCGAGGGATGCCGTAAAGAGCGAATAGTGCATCGGAGAGGAGATAGTCGTATCCCAAAAGAAAATCTTGTCGTTTCCATACAAACATTACACGATTTACAAGGAGAAGTCATAGAACGCATAGTATTTCAAAGCGACGCAATTTCTGTGTTCATTCGTCAATGTGAGGGCTCCTGGGGTGCAGTAAAGGGAGATTAGTGGATCGGAAAGGAGAAACTCGTACCCCAAAGGAAAATCCTCTCGTTTCCATTGAAACGTTACTCGATTTAGAAGGTGATGTCATTGAACACAAAGTATTTCATGGCGACGCAATATCTGTGTTAATTCGTCAATGTGAGGGAGCGAGGGATGCAGTAAAGACGGAATACTTCATCGGAAAGAGATAGTCGTATACCAGACGAAAAACCTGTCGCTTCCATAAAAACGTTACTCGATTTAGAAGGAGAAGCCATAGAACCCATAGTATTTCATAGCGACGCAATTTCTGTCTTAATTCGTCGATGCGAGGGAGCGAGGGATGCCGTAAAGAACGAATAGTACATCGGAATGGATATAGTCGTATCCCAAAAGAAAATCCTGTCGTTTCCATACAAACGTTACACGATTTACAAGGAGAAGTCATAGAATGCATAGTATTTCAAAGCGACGCAATTTCTGTGTTCATTCGTCAATATGAGGGCTCCTGGGGTGCAGTCAAGAGAGATTAGAGGATCGGAAAGGAGAAAATCGTAACCCAAAGGAAAATCCTGTCGTTTCTATTGAAACGTTACTCGATTTAGAAGGAGAAGCCATAGAACCCATAGTATTTCATAGCGACGCAATTTCTGTGTTAGTTCGTCAATGTGAGGGAGCGAGGGATGCCTTATTGAACGAATAGTGCATCGGAGAGGAGATAGTCGCATCCCAAAAGAAAAACGTTTCGTTTCCATAGAAACGTTACTCGATTTAGAAGGAGAAGCCATAGAACCCATAGTATTTCATAGCGACGCAGTTTCTGTGTTAATTCGCCAATGTGAGGGAGCGAGGGATGTAGTAAAGAAGGAATAGTGCATCGGAAAGGAGATACACGTATCCCAAAAGAAAACACTGTCGTTACCATAGTAACATTGCTAGATTTAGAAAGAGAGGTCATTGAACCCATAGTATTTCATAGCCACGAAATTTCTGTTTTAATTCGTCAATGTGGGGGAACGAGGGATGCAGTAAAGAAGGAATAGTGCATCGGAAAGGAGATACTCGTATCCCAAAAGAAAATCTTGTCGTTTCCATAGAAACGTTACGCGATTTAGAAAGAGTAGTCATAGAAACCATAGTATTTCATAGCGACGCAATTTCTGTGTTAATTCGTCTATGTGAGGGAGCGAGGGATGCTGTAAAGAAGCAATAGTGCATCGGAAAGGAAATACTCGGATCCCAAAAGAATTTACTGTCGTTTCCATTGAAACGTTACTCGATTGAGAAGGAGAAGTCATAGACCTCACAGTACTTCATAGCGACGCAATTTCTGTGTTAATTCTTCCATGTGAGGGAGCGAGGGTTGGAGTAAAGAAGGAATAGTGCATCGGAATGGAGATAGACGTATCCCAAAAAAATCCTGTTGTTTCCATTGAAACGCTACTCGATTTACAAGGAGATGTCATAGAAGCCACTGTATTTCATAGCGACGCAATTTCTTTGTTAATTATTCAATATGAGGGAGCGAGGGTTGCAGTAAAGAAAGGATAGTGCATCGGAAAGGAGATACTGGTAACCCAAAAGAAAATCCTGTCATTTCCATAGAAACGTACTCGATTAGGAAGGAGATGTCATAGAACACATAGTATTTAATAGCCCCGCAATTTCTGTGTTAAATCGTCAATGTGAGGTATTGAAAGATGCAGTAAAGAAGGAATACTGCATCGGAAAGGAAATAGTCGTATCCCAAAAGAAAGAACTGTCGTTTCCATAGATATGTTACTCGATTTTGAAGGAAAAGTTTTGGAAACTATAGTAGCTCATAGCGACGAAATATCTGTGTTAATTCGTCAATGTGAGGGAGCGAGGGATGCCGTAAAGAAGGAGTAGTTCATCGGAAAGGAGATAGTCGTATACGAGAAGAGAAACCTGTCGTTTCCATAAAAACGTTACTCGAATTAGAAGGAGAAACCATAGAACCCATAGTATTTCATAGCGACGCAATTTCAGTGTTAATTCGCCAATGTGAGGGAGCGAGGGATGCCGTAAAGAAAGAATAGTGCATCGCAGAGGATATAGTCGTATCCCAAAAGAAAATCCTGTCGTTTCCATAGAAACGTTACTCGATTAGAAGGAAAAGTCATAGAAACCAAAATATTTCATAGCGACGCAGTTTCTGTGTTAATTCGCCAATGTGAGCGAGCGAGGGATGTAGTAAAGAAGGAATAGTGCATCGGAAAGGAGATACACGTATCCCAAAAGAAAATACTGTCCTTACCATAGAAACGTTACTAGATTTAGAAAGAGAAGTCATTGAACACATAGTATTTCATAGCGACGCAATTTCTGTGTTAATTCGTCAATGTGAGGGAGCGAGTAATGCAGTAAAGAAGGAATAGTGCATCGGAAAGGAAATACTCGTATCCCAAAAGAAATACCTGTCGTTTCCGTAGAAACGTTCCTCGATTTAGAAGGAGAAGTCGTAGAACCCATAGAATATCATAGCGATGCAATTTCTGTGTTAATTCGTCAATGTGAGGGAGCGAGGGATGCAGTAAGGAAGGAATACTGCATCGGAAAGGTGAAACTCGTAACCCAAAGAAAATCCTGCCGTTTCCATGGAAACGTTACACGATTTAGAAGGAGAAGCCATAGAACCCATAGTATTTCATAGCGACGCAATTTCTGTGTTAATTCGTCAATGTGAGGGAGCGAAGGATGCCTTATTGAACGAATATTGCATCGGAGAGGAGATAGTCGCATCCCAAAACAAAAACGTTTCGTTTCCATAGAAACGTTACTCGATTTAGAAGGAGAAGCCATAGAACCCATAGTATTTCATAGCGACGCAATTTCTGTGTTAATTCGTCAATGTGAGGGAGCGAGGGATGCCGTAAAGAAAGACTAGTGCATCGAATAGGAGATAGTAGGATCCCAAAAGAAAATCCTGTCGTTTCCATAGAAACGTTACTCGATTAGAAGGAAAAGTCATAGAACCCAAAGTACTTAATAGCGACGCAGTTTCTGTGTTAATTCGCCAAAGTGAGGGAGCGAGGGATGTAGGAAAGAAGGAATAGTGCATCGGAAAGGAGATACACGTATCCCAAAGGAAATTCCTGTCGTTTCCATAGAAACGTTACTTGATTTAGAAGGACAAGTCATAGAACCCATAGTATTTCATAGCAATGCAATTACTGTGTTGATTCGTCAATGTGAGGGAGCGAGGGATGCAGTAAAGAAGGAATAGTTCATCGGAAAGGAGATAGTCGTATCCCAAAAGAAAATCCTGTCGTTTCCATACAAACGTTACACGATTTACAAGAAGAAGTCATAGAACGCATAGTATTTCAAAGCGACGCAATTTCTGTGTTCATTCGTCAATGTGAGGGAGCGAGGGATGCCGTAAAGAACGAATAGTGCATCGCAGAGGAGATAGTCGTATCCCAAAAGAAAATCCTATCGCTTCCATAGAAACGTTACTCGATTAGAAGGAAAAGTCATAGAACCCAAAGTATTTCATAGCGACGCAGTTTCTGTGTTAATTCGCCAATGTGAGGGAGCGAGGGATGTAGTAAAGAAGGAATAGTGCATTGGAAAGGAGATACACGTATCCCAAAAGAAAATACTGTCGTTACCATAGAAACGTTACTAGATTTAGAAAGAGAAGTCATTGAACCCATAGTATTTCATAGCGACGCAATTTCTGTGTTAATTCGTCTATGTGAGGGAGCGAGGGATGCTGTAAAGAAGCAATAGTGCATCGGAAAGGAAATACTCGGATCCCAAAAGAATTTACTGTCGTTTCCATTGAAACGTTACTCGATTGAGAAGGAGAAGTCATAGACCTCACAGTATTTCATAGCGACGCAATTTCTGTGTTAATTCTTCCATGTGAGGGAGCGAGGGTTGGAGTAAAGAAGGAATAGTGCATCGGAATGGAGATAGACGTATCCCAAAAAAATCCTGTCGTTTCCATTGAAACGCTACTCGATTTACAAGGTGATGTCATAGAAGCCACTGTATTTCATAGCGACGCAATTTCTTTGTTAATTATTCAATATGAGGGAGCGAGGGTTGCAGTAAAGAAAGGATAGTGCATCGGAAAGGAGATACTGGTAACCCAAAAGAAAATCCTGTCATTTCCATAGAAACGTACTCGATTAAGAAGGAGATGTCATAGAACACATAGTATTTAATAGCCCCGCAATTTCTGTGTTAAATCGTCAATGTGAGGTATTGAAGGATGCAGTAAAGAAGGAATACTGCATCGGAAAGGAAATAGTCGTATCCCAAAAGAAAGACCTGTCGTTTCCATAGATACGTTACTCGATTTTCAAGGAAAGGTTTTGGAAACTATAGTAGCTCATAGCGACGAAATATCTGTGTTAATTCGTCAATGTGAGGGAGCGAGGGATGCCGTAAAGAAGGAGTAGTTCATCGGAAAGGAGATAGTCGTATACGAGAAGAGAAACCTGTCGTTTCCATAAAAACGTTACTCTAATTAGAAGGAGAAACCATAGAACCCATAGTATTTCATAGCGACGCAATTTCAGTGTTCATTCGCCAATGTGAGGGAGCGAGGGATGCCGTAAAGAAAGAATAGTGCATCGCAGAGGATATAGTCGTATCCCAAAAGAAAATCCTGTCGTTTCCATAGAAACGTTACTCGATTAGAAGGAAAAGTCATAGAAACCAAAATATTTCATAGCGACGCAGTTTCTGTGTTAATTCGCCAATGTGAGCGAGCGAGGGATGTAGTAAAGAAGGAATAGTGCATCGGAAAGGAGATACACGTATCCCAAAAGAAAATACTGTCCTTACCATAGAAACGTTACTAGATTTAGAAAGAGAAGTCATTGAACACATAGTATTTCATAGCGACGCAATTTCTGTGTTAATTCGTCAATGTGAGGGAGCGAGTAATGCAGTAAAGAAGGAATAGTGCATCGGAAAGGAAATACTCGTATCCCAAAAGAAATACCTGTCGTTTCCGTAGAAACGTTCCTCGATTTAGAAGGAGAAGTCGTAGAACCCATAGAATATCATAGCGATGCAATTTCTGTGTTAATTCGTCAATGTGAGGGAGCGAGGGATGCAGTAAGGAAGGAATACTGCATCGGAAAGGTGAAACTCGTAACCCAAAGAAAATCCTGCCGTTTCCATGGAAACGTTACACGATTTAGAAGGAGAAGCCATAGAACCCATAGTATTTCATAGCGACGCAATTTCTGTGTTAATTCGTCAATGTGAGGGAGCGAGGGATGCCTTATTGAACGAATAGTGCATCGGAGAGGAGATAGTCGCATCCCAAAACAAAAACGTTTCGTTTCCATAGAAACGTTACTCGATTTAGAAGGAGAAGCCATAGAACCCATAGTATTTCATAGCGACGCAATTTCTGTGTTAATTCGTCAATGTGAGGGAGCGAGGGATGCCGTAAAGAAAGACTAGTGCATCGAATAGGAGATAGTAGGATCCCAAAAGAAAATCCTGTCGTTTCCATAGAAACGTTACTCGATTAGAAGGAAGAGTCATAGAACCCAAAGTATTTAATAGCGACGCAGTTTCTGTGTTAATTCGCCAAAGTGAGGGAGCGAGGGATGTAGGAAAGAAGGAATAGTGCATCGGAAAGGAGATACACGTATCCCAAAGGAAATTCCTGTCGTTTCCATAGAAACGTTACTCGATTTAGAAGGACAAGTCATAGAACCCATAGTATTTCATAGCAATGCAATTACTGTGTTGATTCGTCAATGTGAGGGAGCGAGGGATGCAGTAAAGAAGGAATAGTTCATCGGAAAGGAGATAGTCGTATCCCAAAAGAAAATCCTGTCGTTTCCATACAAACGTTACACGATTTACAAGAAGAAGTCATAGAACGCATAGTATTTCAAAGCGACGCAATTTCTGTGTTCATTCGTCAATGTGAGGGAGCGAGGGATGCCGTAAAGAACGAACAGTGCATCGCAGAGGAGATAGTCGTATCCCAAAAGAAAATCCTATCGTTTCCATAGAAACGTTACTCGATTAGAAGGAAAAGTCATAGAACACAAAGTATTTCATAGCGACGCAGTTTCTGTGTTAATTCGCCAATGTGAGGGAGCGAGGGATGTAGTAAAGAAGGAATAGTGCATTGGAAAGGAGATACACGTATCCCAAAAGAAAATACTGTCGTTACCATAGAAACGTTACTAGATTTAGAAAGAGAAGTCATTGAACCCATAGTATTTCATAGCGACGCAATTTCTGTGTTAATTCGTCAATGTGAGGGAGCGAGGGATGCAGTAAAGAAGGAATAGTGCATCGGAAAGGAGATACTCGTATCCCAAAAGAAATTCCTGTCGTTTCCGTAGAAACGTTACTCGAATTAGAAGGAGAAGTCATAGAACCGATAGAATATCATAGCGATGCAATTTCTGTGTTAATTCGTCAATGTGCGGGAGCGAGGGATGCAGTAAAGAAGGAATAGTGCATCGCAAAGGTGAAACTCGTAACCCAAAAGAAAATCCTGCCGTTTCCATGGAAACGTTACTCGATTAAGAAGGAGAAGCCATAGAACCAATAGTATTTAATAGCGACGCAATTTCTGTGTTAATTCGTCAATGTGAGGGAGCGAGGGATGCCTTATTGAACGCATAGTGCATCGGAGAGGAGATAGTCGCATCCCAAAAGAAAAACCTGTCGTTTCCATAGAAACGTTTAATCGATTTAGAAGGAGAAGCCATAGAACCCATAGTATTTCATAGCGACGCAATTTCTGTGTTAATTCGTCAATGTGAGGGAGCGAGGGATGCCGTAAAGAACGAATAGTGCATCGGAGAGGAGATAGTGGATCCCAAAAGAAAATCCTGTCGTTTCCATACAAACGTTACTGGATTAGAAGGAAAAGTCATAGAACCCAAAGTATTTAATAGCGACGCAGTTTCTGTGTTAATTCGCCAATGTGAGGAAGCGAGGGATGTTGTAAAGAAGGAATAGTGCATCGGAAAGGAGATACACGTATCCCAAAGGAAATTCCTGTCGTGTCCATAGAAACGTTACTCGATTTAGAAGGACAAGTCATAGAACCCATAGTATTTCATAGCGATGCAATTACTGTGTTGATTCGTCAATGTGAGGGAGCGAGGGATGCAGAGATGAAGGAATGGTGCATCGGAAAGGAGATACGCGTATTCCAAAAGAAAATCCTGTCGTTTCCATAGAAACGTTACTCGATTTAGAAGGAGATGCCATAGAACCCATGGTAGTTCTTTGCGACGCAATTTCTGTCTTAATTCGTCAATGCGAGGGAGCGAGGGATGCAGTAAAGAAGGAATAGTTCATCGGAAAGGAGATACTCGTATCCAAAAAGAAAATACTGTCGTTACCATAGAAACGTTACTAGATTCAGAAAGAGAAGACATTGAACCCATAGTATTTCATAGCGACGCAATTTCTGTGTTAATTCGTCAATGTGAGGGAGCGAGGGATACAGTAAAGAAGGAATAGTGCTTCGGAAAGGAGATACTCGTATCCCAAAAGAAAATACTGTCGTTACCGTAGAAACGTTACTAGATTCAGAAAGAGAAGTCATTGAACCCATAGTATTTCATAGCGACGCAATTTCTGTGTTAATTCGTCAATGTGAGGGAGCGAAGGATGCAGTAAAGAAGGAATAGTGCATCGGAAAGGAGATACTCGTATCCCAAAAGAAAATACTGTCGTTTCCGTAGAAACGTTACTCGATTTAGAAGGAGAAGTCATAGAACCCATAGAATATCATAGCGATGCAATTTCTGTGTTAATTCGTCAATGTGAGGGAGCGAGGGATGCCTTATTGAACGAATAGTGCAACGGAGAGGAGATAGTCGCATCCAAAAAGAAAAACCTGTCGTTTCCATAGAAACGTTAATCGATTTAGAAGGAGAAGCCATAGAGCCCATAGTATTACATAGCGACGCAATTTCTGTGTTAATTCGTCAATGTGTGGGAGCGAGGGATGCCGTAAAGAACGACTAGTGCATCGCAGAGGAGATAGTCGTATCCCAAAAGAAAATCCTGTCGTTTCCATAGAAACGTTACTCGATTAGAAGGAAATGTCATAGAACCCAAAGTATTTCATAGCGACGCAGTTTCTGTGTTAATTCGCCAATGTGAGGGAGCGAGGGATGTAGTAAAGAAGGAATAGTGCATTGGAAAGGAGATACACGTATCCCAAAAGAAAATACTGTCGTTACCATAGAAACGTTACTAGATTTAGAAAGAGAAGTCATTGAACCCATAGTATTTCATAGCGACGCAATTTCTGTGTTAATTCGTCAATGTGAGGGAGCGAGGGATGCAGTAAAGAAGGAATAGTGCATCGGAAAGGAGATACTCGTATCCCAAAAGAAATTCCTGTCGTTTCCGTAGAAACGTTACTCGAATTAGAAGGAGAAGTCATAGAACCGATAGAATATCATAGCGATGCAATTTCTGTGTTAATTCGTCAATGTGCGGGAGCGAGGGATGCAGTAAAGAAGGAATAGTGCATCGCAAAGGTGAAACTCGTAACCCAAAAGAAAATCCTGCCGTTTCCATGGAAACGTTACTCGATTAAGAAGGAGAAGCCATAGAACCAATAGTATTTAATAGCGACGCAATTTCTGTGTTAATTCGTCAATGTGAGGGAGCGAGGGATGCCTTATTGAACGCATAGTGCATCGGAGAGGAGATAGTCGCATCCCAAAAGAAAAACCTGTCGTTTCCATAGAAACGTTTAATCGATTTAGAAGGAGAAGCCATAGAACCCATAGTATTTCATAGCGACGCAATTTCTGTGCTAATTCGTCAATGTGAGGGAGCGAGGGATGCCGTAAAGAACGAATAGTGCATCGGAGAGGAGATAGTGGATCCCAAAAGAAAATCCTGTCGTTTCCATACAAACGTTACTGGATTAGAAGGAAAGTCATAGAACCCAAAGTATTTAATAGCGACGCAGTTTCTGTGTTAATTCGCCAATGTGAGGAAGCGAGGGATGTTGTAAAGAAGGAATAGTGCATCGGAAAGGAGATACACGTATCCCAAAGGAAATTCCTGTCGTGTCCATAGAAACGTTACTCGATTTAGAAGGACAAGTCATAGAACCCATAGTATTTCATAGCGATGCAATTACTGTGTTGATTCGTCAATGTGAGGGAGCGAGGGATGCAGAGATGAAGGAATGGTGCATCGGAAAGGAGATACGCGTATTCCAAAAGAAAATCCTGTCGTTTCCATAGAAACGTTACTCGATTTAGAAGGAGATGCCATAGAACCCATGGTAGTTCTTTGCGACGCAATTTCTGTCTTAATTCGTCAATGCGAGGGAGCGAGGAATGCAGTAAAGAAGGAATAGTTCATCGGAAAGGAGATACTCGTATCCAAAAAGAAAATACTGTCGTTACCATAGAAACGTTACTAGATTCAGAAAGAGAAGACATTGAACCCATAGTATTTCATAGCGACGCAATTTCTGTGTTAATTCGTCAATGTGAGGGAGCGAGGGATACAGTAAAGAAGGAATAGTGCATCGGAAAGGAGATACTCGTATCCCAAAAGAAAATACTGTCGTTACCGTAGAAACGTTACTAGATTCAGAAAGAGAAGTCATTGAACCCATAGTATTTCATTGCGACGCAATTTCTGTGTTAATTCGTCAATGTGAGGGAGCGAGGGATGCAGTAAAGAAGGAATAGTGCATCGGAAAGGAGATACTCGTATCCCAAAAGAAAATACTGTCGTTTCCGTAGAAACGTTACTCGATTTAGAAGGAGAAGTCATAGAACCCATAGAATATCATAGCGATGCAATTTCTGTGTTAATTCGTCAATGTGAGGGAGCGAGGGATGCCTTATTGAACGAATAGTGCATCGGAGAGGAGATAGTCGCATCCAAAAAGAAAAACCTGTCGTTTCCATAGAAACGTTAATCGATTTAGAAGGAGAAGCCATAGAGCCCATAGTATTACATAGCGACGCAATTTCTGTGTTAATTCGTCAATGTGTGGGAGCGAGGGATGCCGTAAAGAACGACTAGTGCATCGCAGAGGAGATAGTCGTATCCCAAAAGAAAATCCTGTCGTTTCCATAGAAACGTTACTCGATTAGAAGGAAATGTCATAGAACCCAAAGTATTTCATAGCGACGCCGTTTCTGTGTTAATTCGCCAATGTGAGGGAGCGAGGGATGTAGTAAAGAAGGAATAGTGCATCGGAAAGGAGATACACGTATCCCAAAAGAAAATACTGTCGTTACCATAGAAACGTTACTAGATTTAGAAAGAGAAGTCGTTGAACCCATAGTATTTCATAGCGACGCAATTTCTGTCTTAATTCGTCAATGCGAGGGAGCGAGGGATGTAGTAAAGAAGGAATAGTGCATCGGAAAGGAGATACTCGTATCCCAAAAGAAATTCCTGTCGATTCCGTAGAAACGTTACTCGATTTAGAAGGAGAAGTCATAGAACCCATAGAATATCATAGCGATGCATTTTCTGTGTTAATTCGTCAATGTGAGGGAGCGAGGGATGCCTTATTAAACGAATAGTGCATCGGAGAGGACATAGTCGCATCCCAAAAGAAAAACCTGTCGCTTCCATAGAAACGTTACTCGATTTAGAAGGAGAAGCCATAGAACCCATAGTATTTCATAGCGACGCAATTTCTGTGTTAATTCGTCAATGTGAGGGAGCGAGGGATGCCGTAAAGAACGAATAGTGCATCGGAGAGGAGATAGTCGGATCCCAAAAGAAAATCCTGTCGTTTCCATAGAAACGTTACTCGATTAGAAGGAAAAGTCATAAAACCCAAAGTATTTAATAGCGACGCAGTTTCTGTGTTAATTGGCCAATGTGAGGGAGCGAGGGATGTAGTAAAGAAGGAATAGTGCATCGGAAAGGAGATACACGTATCCCAAAAGAAATTCCTGTCGTTTCCATAGAAACGTTACTCGATTTAGAAGGACAAGCCATAGAACACATAGTGCTTCATAGCGATGCAATTACTGTGTTGATTCGTCAATGTGAGGGAGCGAGGGATGCAGAAATGAAGGAATAGTGCATCGGAAAGGAGATACGCGTATTCCAAAAGAAAATCCTGTCGTTTCCATAGAAACGTTACTCGATTTAGAAGGAGATGCGATAGACCCCATCGTAGTTCTTAGCGACACAATTTCTGTCTTAATTCGTCAATGCGAGGGAGCGAGGGATGCAGTAAAGAAGGAATAGTTCATCAGAAAGGAGATAGTCGGATACGAGACGGAAAACCTGTCGTTTCCATAAAAACGTTACTCGAATTAGAAGGAGAAGCCATAGAACCTATAGTATTTCATAGCGACGCAATTTCTGTGTTAATTCGTCAATGTGAGGGAGCGAGGGATGCCGTAAAGAAAGAATAGTGCATCGCAGAGGAGATAGTCGTATCCCAAAAGAAAATCCTGTCGTTTCCATAGAAACGTTACTCGATTAGAAGGAAAAGTCATAGAGCCCAAAGTATTTCATAGCGACGCAGTTTCTGTGTTAATTCGCCAATGTGAGGGAGCGAGGGATGTAGTAAAGGAATAATAGTGCATTGGAAAGGAGATACACGTATCCCAAAAGAAAATACTGTCGTTACCACAGAAACGTTACTTGATTTAGAAAGAGAAGTCATAGAACCCATAGAATATCATAGCGATGCAATTTCTGTGTTAATTCGTCAATGTGAGGGAGCGAGGGATGCAGTAAAGAAGGAATAGTGCATCGGAAAGGTGAAACTCGTAACCCAAAAGAAAATCCTGCCGTTTGCTTGGAAACGTTACTCGATTTAGAAGGTGATGTCATTGAACACAAAGTATTTCATGGCGACGCAATATCGGTGTTAATTCGTCAATGTGAGGGAGTGAGGGATGCAGAAAAGAAGGAATAGTTCATCGGAAAGGAGATAGTCGTATACCAGACGAAAAACCTGTCGTTTCCATAAAAACGTTACTCGATTTAGAAGGAGAAGCCATAGAACCCATAGTATTTCATAGCGACGCAATTTCTGTGTTAATTCTTCAATGTGAGGGAGCGAGGGATGCCGTAAAGAACGAATAGTGCATCGCAGAGGAGATAGTCGTATCCCAAAAGAAAATCCTGTCGTTTCCATAGAAACGTTACTCGATTAGAAGGAAAAGTCATAGAACCCAAAGTATTTCATAGCGACGCAGTTTCTGTGTTAATTCGCCAATGTGAGGGAGCGAGGGATGTAGTAAAGAAGGAATAGTGCATCGAAAAGGAGATACTCGTATCCCCTAAAGTAAATAATGTCGTTACCATAGAAACGTTACTAGATTTAGAAAGAGAAGTCATTGAACCCATAGTATTTCATAGCGACGCAATTTCTGTGTTAATTCGTCAATGTGAGGGAGCGAGGGATGCAGTAAAGAAGGAATAGTGCATCGGAAAGGAGATACTCGTATCCCAAAAGAAATTCCTGTCGTTTCCGTAGAAACGTTACTCGATTTAGAAGGAGAAGTCATAGAACCCATAGAATATCATAGCGATGCAATTTCTGTGTTAATTCGTCAATGTGAGGGAGCGAGGGATGCAGTAAAGAAGGAATAGTGCATCGGAAAGGTGAAACTCGTATCCCAAAAGGAAATCCTGTCGTTTCCATAAAAACATTACTTGAATTAGAAGGAGAAGCCATAGAACCCATGGTATTTCATAGCGACGCAATTTCTGTGTTAATTCGTCAAAGTGAGGGAGCGAGGGATGCCGTAAAGAGAGAATAGTGCAACGCAGAGGAGATAGTCGTATCCCAAAAGGAAATCCTGTCGTTTCCATAGAAACGTTACTCGATTAGAAGGAAAAGTCATAGAACACAAAGTATTTCATAGCGACGCAGTTTCTGTGATAATTCGCCAATGTGAGGGCGCGAGGGATGTAGTAAAGAAGGAATAGTGCATCGGAAAGGAGATACACGTATCCCAAAAGAAAATACTGTCGTTACCATAAAAACGTTACTAGATTTAGAAAGAGAAGTCATTGAACCCATAGTATTTCATAGCGACGCAATTTCTGTGGTAATTCGTCAATGTGAGGGAGCGAGGGATGCAGTAAAGAAGGAATAGTGCATCGGAAAGGAGATACTCGTATCCCAATAGAAATTCCTGTCGTTTCCGTAGAAACGTTACTCCAGTTAGAAGGAGAAGTCATAGAACCCATAGAATATCATAGCGATGCAATTTCTGTGTTAATTCGTCAACGTGAGGGAGCGAGGGATGCAGTAAAGAAGGAATAGTGCATCGGAGTGGTGAAACTCGTAACCCAAAAGAAAATCCTGCCGTTTCCATGGAAACGTTACTCGATTTAGAAGGAGAAGCCATAGAACCCATAGTATTTCATAGCGACGCAGTTTCTGTGTTAATTCGCCAATGTGAGGGAGCGAGGGATGTAGTAAAGAAGGAATAGTGCATCGGAAAGGAGATACACGTATCCCAAATGAAATTCCTGTCGTTTCCATAGAAACGTTACTCGATTTAGAAGGACAAGTCATAGAACCCATAGTATTTCATAGCGATGCAATTACTGTGTTGATTCGTCAATGTGAGGGAGCGAGGGATGCAGAAATGAACGAATAGTGCATCGGAAAGGAGATACGCGTATTCCAAAAGAAAATCTTTCGTTTCCATAGTAACGTTACTCGATTTAGAAGGAGATGCCATAGAACCCATGGTAGTTCTTTGCGATGCAATTTCTGTCTTAATTCGTCAATGCGAGGGAGCGAGGGATGCAGTAAAGAAGGAATAGTTCATCGGAATGGAGAAAGTCGTATCCCAAAAGAAAATCCTGTCGTTTCCATACAAACGTTACACGATTTACAAGGAGAAGTCATAGAACGCATAGTATTTCAAAGCGACGCAATTTCTGTGTTCATTCGTCAATGTGAGGGCTCCTGGGGTGCAGTCAAGAGAGATTAGTGGATCGGAAAGGAGAAAATCGTAACCCAAAGGAAAATCCTGTCGTTTCTATTGAAACGTTACTCGATTTAGAAGGTGATGTCATTGAACACAAAGTATTTCATTGCGACGCAATATCTGTGTTAATTCGTCAATGTGAGGGAGCGAGGGATGCAGTAAAGAAGGAATAGTTCATCGGAAAGGAGATAGTCGTATACCAGACGAAAATCCTGTCGTTTCCATAAGAACGTTACTGGATTTAGAAGGAGAAGCCATAGAACCCATAGTATTTCATAGCGACGCAATTTCTGTGTTAATTCGTCAATGTGAGGGAGCGAGGGATGCAGTAAAGAAGGAATAGTGCATCTTAAAGGTGAAACTCGTAACCCAAAAGAAAATCCTGCCGTTTCCTTGGAGACGTTACTCGATTATGAAGGAGAAGCCATAGAACCAATAGTATTTCATAGCGACGCAATTTCTGTGTTAATTCGTCAATGTGAGGGAGCTAGGGATGCTTATTGAACGAATAGTGCATCGGAGAGGAGATAGTCGCATCCCAAAAGAAAATCCTGTCGTTTCCATAGAAACGTTACTCGATGTAGAAGGAGAAGCCATAGAACCCATAGTATTTCATAGCGACGCAATTTCTGTGTTAATTCGTCAATGTGAGGGAGCGAGGGATGCAGTAAAGAAGGAATAGTGCATCTTAAAGGTGAAACTCGTAACCCAAAAGAAAATCCTGCCGTTTCCATGGAAACGTTACTCGATTATGAAGGAGAAGCCATAGAACCAATAGTATTTCATAGCGACGCAATTTCTGTGTTAATTCGTCAATGTGAGGGAGCTAGGGATGCTTATTGAACGAATAGTGCATCGGAGAGGAGATAGTCGCATCCCAAAAGAAAATCCTGTCGTTTCCATAGAAACGTTACTCGATGTAGAAGGAGAAGCCATAGAACCCATAGTATTTCATAGCGACGCAATTTCTGTGTTAATTCGTCAATGTGAGGGAGTGAGGGATGCCGTAAAGAACGAATAGTGCATCGGAGAGGAGATAGTCGTATCCCAAAAGAAAATCCTGTCGTTTCCATAGAAACGTTACTCGATTAGAAGGAAAAGTCATAGAACCCAAAGTATTTCATAGCGACGCAGTTTCTGTGTTAATTCGCCAATGTGAGGGAGCGAGGGATGTAGTAAAGAAGGAATAGTGCATCGAAAAGGAGATACTCGTATCCCCTAAAGTAAATAATGTCGTTACCATAGAAACGTTACTAGATTTAGAAAGAGAAGTCATTGAACCCATAGTATTTCATAGCGACGCAATTTCTGTGTTAATTCGTCAATGTGAGGGAGCGAGGGATGCAGTAAAGAAGGAATAGTGCATCGGAAAGGAGATACTCGTATCCCAAAAGAAATTCCTGTCGTTTCCGTAGAAACGTTACTCGATTTAGAAGGAGAAGTCATAGAACCCATAGAATATCATAGCGATGCAATTTCTGTGTTAATTCGTCAATGTGAGGGAGCGAGGGATGCAGTAAAGAAGGAATAGTGCATCGGAAAGTTGAAACTCGCATCCCAAAAGGAAATCCTGTCGTTTCCATAAAAACGTTACTTGAATTAGAAGGAGAAGCCATAGAACCCATGGTATTTCATAGCGACGCAATTTCTGTGTTAATTCGTCAATGTGAGGGAGCGAGGGATGCCGTAAAGAGAGAATAGTGCAACGCAGAGGAGATAGTCGTATCCCAAAAGGAAATCCTGTCGTTTCCATAGAAACGTTACTCGATTAGAAGGAAAAGTCATAGAACACAAAGTATTTCATAGCGACGCAGTTTCTGTGATAATTCGCCAATGTGAGGGCGCGAGGGATGTAGTAAAGAAGGAATAGTGCATCGGAAAGGAGATACACGTATCCCAAAAGAAAATACTGTCGTTACCATAAAAACGTTACTAGATTTAGAAAGAGAAGTCATTGAACCCATAGTATTTCATAGCGACGCAATTTCTGTGTTAATTCGTCAATGTGAGGGAGCGAGGGATGCAGTAAAGAAGGAATAGTGCATCGGAAAGGAGATACTCGTATCCCAATAGAAATTCCTGTCGTTTCCGTAGAAACGTTACTCCAGTTAGAAGGAGGAGTCATAGAACCCATAGAATATCATAGCGATGCAATTTCTGTGTTAATTCGTCAACGTGAGGGAGCGAGGGATGCAGTAAAGAAGGAATAGTGCATCGGAGTGGTGAAACTCGTAACCCAAAAGAAAATCCTGCCGTTTCCATGGAAACGTTACTCGATTTAGAAGGAGAAGCCATAGAACCCATAGTATTTCATAGCGACGCAATTTCTGTGTTAATTCGTCAATGTGAGGGAGCGGGAGATGCCGTAAAGAACGAATAGTGCATCGGAGAGGAGATAGTCGGATCCCAAAAGAAAATCCTGTCGTTTCCATAGAAACGTTACTCGATTAGAAGGAAAAGTCATAGAACCCAAAGTATTTAATAGCGACGCAGTTTCTGTGTTAATTCGCCAATGTGAGGGAGCGAGGGATGTAGTAAAGAAGGAATAGTGCATCGGAAAGGAGATACACGTATCCCAAATGAAATTCCTGTCGTTTCCATAGAAACGTTACTCGATTTAGAAGGACAAGTCATAGAACCCATAGTATTTCATAGCGATGCAATTACTGTGTTGATTCGTCAATGTGAGGGAGCGAGGGATGCAGAAATGAACGAATAAAGCATCGGAAAGGAGATACGCGTATTCCAAAAGAAAATCCTTTCGTTTCCATAGTAAAGTTACTCGACTTAGAAGGAGACGCCATAGAACCCATGGTAGTTCTTTGCGATGCAATTTCTGTCTTAATTCGTCAATGCGAGGGAGCGAGGGATGCAGTAAAGAAGGAATAGTTCATCGGAATGGAGAAAGTCGTATCCCAAAAGAAAATCCTCTCGTTTCCATACAAACGTTACACGATTTACAAGGAGAAGTCATAGAACGCATAGTATTTCAAAGCGACGCAATTTCTGTGTTCATTCGTCAATGTGAGGGCTCCTGGGGTGCAGTCAAGAGAGATTAGTGGATCGGAAAGGAGAAAATCGTAACCCAAAGGAAAATCCTGTCGTTTCTATTGAAACGTTACTCGATTTAGAAGGTGATGTCATTGAACACAAAGTATTTCATTGCGGCGCAATATCTGTGTTAATTCGTCAATGTGAGGGAGCGAGGGATGCAGTAAAGAAGGAATAGTTCATCGGAAAGGAGATAGTCGTATACCAGACGAAAATCCTGTCGTTTCCATAAGAACGTTACTGGATTTAGAAGGAGAATCCATAGAACCCATAGTATTTCATAGCGACGCAGTTTCTGTGTTAATTCGTCAATGTGAGGGAGCGAGGGATGCCGTAAAGAACGAATAGTGCATCGCAGAGGAGATAGTCGTATCCCAAAAGAAAATCCTGTCGTTTCCATAGAAACGTTACTCGATTATGAAGGAGAAGCCATAGAACCAATAGTATTTCATAGCGACGCAATTTCTGTGTTAATTCGTCAATGTGAGGGAGCGAGGGATGCAGTAAAGAAGGAATAGTGCATCTTAAAGGTGAAACTCGTAACCCAAAAGAAAATCCTGCCGTTTCCATGGAAACGTTACTCGATTATGAAGGAGAAGCCATAGAACCAATAGTATTTCATAGCGACGCAATTTCTGTGTTAATTCGTCAATGTGAGGGAGCTAGGGATGCTTATTGAACGAATAGTGCATCGGAGAGGAGATAGTCGCATCCCAAAAGAAAATCCTGTCGTTTCCATAGAAACGTTACTCGATGTAGAAGGAGAAGCCATAGAACCCATAGTATTTCATAGCGACGCAATTTCTGTGTTAATTCGTCAATGTGAGGGAGCGAGGGATACAGTAAAGAAGGAATAGTGCATCGGAAAGGAGATACTCGTATCCCAAAAGAAAATACTGTCGTTACCGTAGAAACGTTACTAGATTCAGAAAGAGAAGTCATTGAACCCATAGTATTTCATAGCGACGCAATTTCTGTGTTAATTCGTCAATGTGAGGGAGCGAGGGATGCAGTAAAGAAGGAATAGTGCATCTTAAAGGTGAAACTCGTAACCCAAAAGAAAATCCTGCCGTTTCCTTGGAGACGTTACTCGATTATGAAGGAGAAGCCATAGAACCAATAGTATTTCATAGCGACGCAATTTCTGTGTTAATTCGTCAATGTGAGGGAGCTAGGGATGCTTATTGAACGAATAGTGCATCGGAGAGGAGATAGTCGCATCCCAAAAGAAAATCCTGTCGTTTCCATAGAAACGTTACTCGATGTAGAAGGAGAAGCCATAGAACCCATAGTATTTCATAGCGACGCAATTTCTGTGTTAATTCGTCAATGTGAGGGAGCGAGGGATGCAGTAAAGAAGGAATAGTGCATCTTAAAGGTGAAACTCGTAACCCAAAAGAAAATCCTGCCGTTTCCATGGAAACGTTACTCGATTATGAAGGAGAAGCCATAGAACCAATAGTATTTCATAGCGACGCAATTTCTGTGTTAATTCGTCAATGTGAGGGAGCTAGGGATGCTTATTGAACGAATAGTGCATCGGAGAGGAGATAGTCGCATCCCAAAAGAAAATCCTGTCGTTTCCATAGAAACGTTACTCGATGTAGAAGGAGAAGCCATAGAACCCATAGTATTTCATAGCGACGCAATTTCTGTGTTAATTCGTCAATGTGAGGGAGTGAGGGATGCCGTAAAGAACGAATAGTGCATCGGAGAGGAGATAGTCGTATCCCAAAAGAAAATCCTGTCGTTTCCATAGAAACGTTACTCGATTAGAAGGAAAAGTCATAGAACCCAAAGTATTTCATAGCGACGCAGTTTCTGTGTTAATTCGCCAATGTGAGGGAGCGAGGGATGTAGTAAAGAAGGAATAGTGCATCGAAAAGGAGATACTCGTATCCCCTAAAGTAAATAATGTCGTTACCATAGAAACGTTACTAGATTTAGAAAGAGAAGTCATTGAACCCATAGTATTTCATAGCGACGCAATTTCTGTGTTAATTCGTCAATGTGAGGGAGCGACGGATGCAGTAAAGAAGGAATAGTGCATCGGAAAGGAGATACTCGTATCCCAAAAGAAATTCCTGTCGTTTCCGTAGAAACGTTACTCGATTTAGAAGGAGAAGTCATAGAACCCATAGAATATCATAGCGATGCAATTTCTGTGTTAATTCGTCAATGTGAGGGAGCGAGGGATGCAGTAAAGAAGGAATAGTGCATCGGAAAGTTGAAACTCGTATCCCAAAAGGAAATCCTGTCGTTTCCATAAAAACGTTACTTGAATTAGAAGGAGAAGCCATAGAACCCATGGTATTTCATAGCGACGCAATTTCTGTGTTAATTCGTCAATGTGAGGGAGCGAGGGATGCCGTAAAGAGAGAATAGTGCAACGCAGAGGAGATAGTCGTATCCCAAAAGGAAATCCTGTCGTTTCCATAGAAACGTTACTCGATTAGAAGGAAAAGTCATAGAACACAAAGTATTTCATAGCGACGCAGTTTCTGTGATAATTCGCCAATGTGAGGGCGCGAGGGATGTAGTAAAGAAGGAATAGTGCATCGGAAAGGAGATACACGTATCCCAAAAGAAAATACTGTCGTTACCATAAAAACGTTACTAGATTTAGAAAGAGAAGTCATTGAACCCATAGTATTTCATAGCGACGCAATTTCTGTGTTAATTCGTCAATGTGAGGGAGCGAGGGATGCAGTAAAGAAGGAATAGTGCATCGGAAAGGAGATACTCGTATCCCAATAGAAATTCCTGTCGTTTCCGTAGAAACGTTACTCCAGTTAGAAGGAGGAGTCATAGAACCCATAGAATATCATAGCGATGCAATTTCTGTGTTAATTCGTCAACGTGAGGGAGCGAGGGATGCAGTAAAGAAGGAATAGTGCATCGGAGTGGTGAAACTCGTAACCCAAAAGAAAATCCTGCCGTTTCCATGGAAACGTTACTCGATTTAGAAGGAGAAGCCATAGAACCCATAGTATTTCATAGCGACGCAATATCTGTGTTAATTCGTCAATGTGAGGGAGCGGGAGATGCCGTAAAGAACGAATAGTGCATCGGAGAGGAGATAGCCGGATCCCAAAAGAAAATCCTGTCGTTTCCATAGAAACGTTACTCGATTAGAAGGAAAAGTCATAGAACCCAAAGTATTTAATAGCGACCCAGTTTCTGTGTTAATTCGCCAATGTGAGGGAGCGAGGGATGTAGTAAAGAAGGAATAGTGCATCGGAAAGGAGATACACGTATCCCAAATGAAATTCCTGTCGTTTCCATAGAAACGTTACTCGATTTAGAAGGACAAGTCATAGAACCCATAGTATTTCATAGCGATGCAATTACTGTGTTGATTCGTCAATGTGAGGGAGCGAGGGATGCAGAAATGAACGAATAGTGCATCGGAAAGGAGATACGCGTATTCCAAAAGAAAATCCTTTCGTTTCCATAGTAACGTTACTCGATTTAGAAGGAGATGCCATAGAACCCATGGTAGTTCTTTGCGATGCAATTTCTGTCTTAATTCGTCAATGCGAGGGAGCGAGGGATGCAGTAAAGAAGGAATAGTTCATCGGAATGGAGAAAGTCGTATCCCAAAAGAAAATCCTCTCGTTTCCATACAAACGTTACACGATTTACAAGGAGAAGTCATAGAACGCATAGTATTTCAAAGCGACGCAATTTCTGTGTTCATTCGTCAATGTGAGGGCTCCTGGGGTGCAGTCAAGAGAGATTAGTGGATCGGAAAGGAGAAAATCGTAACCCAAAGGAAAATCCTGTCGTTTCTATTGAAACGTTACTCGATTTAGAAGGTGATGTCATTGAACACAAAGTATTTCATTGCGACGCAATATCTGCGTTAATTCGTCAATGTGAGGGAGCGAGGGATGCAGTAAAGAAGGAATAGTTCATCGGAAAGGAGATAGTCGTATACCAGACGAAAATCCTGTCGTTTCCATAAGAACGTTACTGGATTTAGAAGGAGAAGCCATAGAACCCATAGTATTTCATAGCGACGCAGTTTCTGTGTTAATTCGTCAATGTGAGGGAGCGAGGGATGCCGTAAAGAACGAATAGTGCATCGCAGAGGAGATAGTCGTATCCCAAAAGAAAATCCTGTCGTTTCCATAGAAACGTTACTCGATTATGAAGGAGAAGCCATAGAACCAATAGTATTTCATAGCGACGCAATTTCTGTGTTAATTCGTCAATGTGAGGGAGCTAGGGATGCTTATTGAACGAATAGTGCATCGGAGAGGAGATAGTCGCATCCCAAAAGAAAATCCTGTCGTTTCCATAGAAACGTTACTCGATGTAGAAGGAGAAGCCATAGAACCCATAGTATTTCATAGCGACGCAATTTCTGTGTTAATTCGTCAATGTGAGGGAGCGAGGGATACAGTAAAGAAGGAATAGTGCATCGGAAAGGAGATACTCGTATCCCAAAAGAAAATACTGTCGTTACCGTAGAAACGTTACTAGATTCAGAAAGAGAAGTCATTGAACCCATAGTATTTCATAGCGACGCAATTTCTGTGTTAATTCGTCAATGTGAGGGAGCGAGGGATGCAGTAAAGAAGGAATAGTGCATCGGAAAGGAGATACTCGTATCCCAAAAGAAAATACTGTCGTTTCCGTAGAAACGTTACTCGATTTAGAAGGAGAAGTCATAGAACCCATAGAATATCATAGCGATGCAATTTCTGTGTTAATTCGTCAATGTGAGGGAGCGAGGGATGCCTTATTGAACGAATAGTGCATCGGAGAGGAGATAGTCGCATCCAAAAAGAAAAACCTGTCGTTTCCATAGAAACGTTAATCGATTTAGAAGGAGTAGCCATAGAGCCCATAGTATTACATAGCGACGCAATTTCTGTGTTAATTCGTCAATGTGTGGGAGCGAGGGATGCCGTAAAGAACGACTAGTGCATCGCAGAGGAGATAGTCGTATCCCAAAAGAAAATCCTGTCGTTTCCATAGAAACGTTACTCGATTAGAAGGAAATGTCATAGAACCCAAAGTATTTCATAGCGACGCCGTTTCTGTGTTAATTCGCCAATGTGAGGGAGCGAGGGATGTAGTAAAGAAGGAATAGTGCATCGGAAAGGAGATACACGTATCCCAAAAGAAAATACTGTCGTTACCATAGAAACGTTACTAGATTTAGAAAGAGAAGTCGTTGAACCCATAGTATTTCATAGCGACGCAATTTCTGTCTTAATTCGTCAATGCGAGGGAGCGAGGGATGTAGTAAAGAAGGAATAGTGCATCGGAAAGGAGATACTCGGATCCCAAAAGAAATTCCTGTCGATTCCGTAGAAACGTTACTCGATTTAGAAGGAGAAGTCATAGAACCCATAGAATATCATAGCGATGCATTTTCTGTGTTAATTCGTCAATGTGAGGGAGCGAGGGATGCCTTATTGAACGAATAGTGCATCGGAGAGGACATAGTCGCATCCCAAAAGAAAAACCTGTCGCTTCCATAGAAACGTTACTCGATTTAGATGGAGAAGCCATAGAACCCATAGTATTTCATAGCGACGCAATTTCTGTGTTAATTCGTCAATGTGAGGGAGCGAGGGATGCCGTAAAGAACGAATAGTGCATCGGAGAGGAGATAGTCGGATCCCAAAAGAAAATCCTGTCGTTTCCATAGAAACGTTACTCGATTAGAAGGAAAAGTCATAAAACCCAAAGTATTTAATAGCGACGCAGTTTCTGTGTTAATTGGCCAATGTGAGGGAGCGAGGGATGTAGTAAAGAAGGAATAGTGCATCGGAAAGGAGATACACGTATCCCAAAAGAAATTCCTGTCGTTTCCATAGAAACGTTACTCGATTTAGAAGGACAAGCCATAGAACACATAGTGCTTCATAGCGATGCAATTACTGTGTTGATTCGTCAATGTGAGGGAGCGAGGGATGCAGAAATGAAGGAATAGTGCATCGGAAAGGAGATACGCGTATTCCAAAAGAAAATCCTGTCGTTTCCATAGAAACGTTACTCGATTTAGAAGGAGATGCGATAGACCCCATCGTAGTTCTTAGCGACACAATTTCTGTCTTAATTCGTCAATGCGAGGGAGCGAGGGATGCAGTAAAGAAGGAATAGTTCATCGGAATGGAGAAAGTCGTATCCCAAAAGAAAATCCTGTCGTTTCCATACAAACGTTACACGATTTACAAGGAGAAGTCATAGAACGCATAGTATTTCAAAGCGACGCAATTTCTGTGTTCATTCGTCAATGTGAGGGCTCCTGGGGTGCAGTCAAGAGAGATTAGTGGATCGGAAAGGAGAAAATCGTAACCCAAAGGAAAATCCTGTCGTTTCTATTGAAACGTTACTCGATTTAGAAGGTGATGTCATTGAACACAAAGTATTTCATTGCGGCGCAATATCTGTGTTAATTCGTCAATGTGAGGGAGCGAGGGATGCAGTAAAGAAGGAATAGTTCATCGGAAAGGAGATAGTCGTATACCAGACGAAAATCCTGTCGTTTCCATAAGAACGTTACTGGATTTAGAAGGAGAATCCATAGAACCCATAGTATTTCATAGCGACGCAGTTTCTGTGTTAATTCGTCAATGTGAGGGAGCGAGGGATGCCGTAAAGAACGAATAGTGCATCGCAGAGGAGATAGTCGTATCCCAAAAGAAAATCCTGTCGTTTCCATAGAAACGTTACTCGATTATGAAGGAGAAGCCATAGAACCAATAGTATTTCATAGCGACGCAATTTCTGTGTTAATTCGTCAATGTGAGGGAGCGAGGGATGCAGTAAAGAAGGAATAGTGCATCTTAAAGGTGAAACTCGTAACCCAAAAGAAAATCCTGCCGTTTCCATGGAAACGTTACTCGATTATGAAGGAGAAGCCATAGAACCAATAGTATTTCATAGCGACGCAATTTCTGTGTTAATTCGTCAATGTGAGGGAGCTAGGGATGCTTATTGAACGAATAGTGCATCGGAGAGGAGATAGTCGCATCCCAAAAGAAAATCCTGTCGTTTCCATAGAAACGTTACTCGATGTAGAAGGAGAAGCCATAGAACCCATAGTATTTCATAGCGACGCAATTTCTGTGTTAATTCGTCAATGTGAGGGAGCGAGGGATACAGTAAAGAAGGAATAGTGCATCGGAAGGGAGATACTCGTATCCCAAAAGAAAATACTGTCGTTACCGTAGAAACGTTACTAGATTCAGAAAGAGAAGTCATTGAACCCATAGTATTTCATAGCGACGCAATTTCTGTGTTAATTCGTCAATGTGAGGGAGCGAGGGATGCAGTAAAGAAGGAATAGTGCATCTTAAAGGTGAAACTCGTAACCCAAAAGAAAATCCTGCCGTTTCCTTGGAGACGTTACTCGATTATGAAGGAGAAGCCATAGAACCAATAGTATTTCATAGCGACGCAATTTCTGTGTTAATTCGTCAATGTGAGGGAGCTAGGGATGCTTATTGAACGAATAGTGCATCGGAGAGGAGATAGTCGCATCCCAAAAGAAAATCCTGTCGTTTCCATAGAAACGTTACTCGATGTAGAAGGAGAAGCCATAGAACCCATAGTATTTCATAGCGACGCAATTTCTGTGTTAATTCGTCAATGTGAGGGAGCGAGGGATGCAGTAAAGAAGGAATAGTGCATCTTAAAGGTGAAACTCGTAACCCAAAAGAAAATCCTGCCGTTTCCATGGAAACGTTACTCGATTATGAAGGAGAAGCCATAGAACCAATAGTATTTCATAGCGACGCAATTTCTGTGTTAATTCGTCAATGTGAGGGAGCTAGGGATGCTTATTGAACGAATAGTGCATCGGAGAGGAGATAGTCGCATCCCAAAAGAAAATCCTGTCGTTTCCATAGAAACGTTACTCGATGTAGAAGGAGAAGCCATAGAACCCATAGTATTTCATAGCGACGCAATTTCTGTGTTAATTCGTCAATGTGAGGGAGTGAGGGATGCCGTAAAGAACGAATAGTGCATCGGAGAGGAGATAGTCGTATCCCAAAAGAAAATCCTGTCGTTTCCATAGAAACGTTACTCGATTAGAAGGAAAAGTCATAGAACCCAAAGTATTTCATAGCGACGCAGTTTCTGTGTTAATTCGCCAATGTGAGGGAGCGAGGGATGTAGTAAAGAAGGAATAGTGCATCGAAAAGGAGATACTCGTATCCCCTAAAGTAAATAATGTCGTTACCATAGAAACGTTACTAGATTTAGAAAGAGAAGTCATTGAACCCATAGTATTTCATAGCGACGCAATTTCTGTGTTAATTCGTCAATGTGAGGGAGCGAGGGATGCAGTAAAGAAGGAATAGTGCATCGGAAAGGAGATACTCGTATCCCAAAAGAAATTCCTGTCGTTTCCGTAGAAACGTTACTCGATTTAGAAGGAGAAGTCATAGAACCCATAGAATATCATAGCGATGCAATTTCTGTGTTAATTCGTCAATGTGAGGGAGCGAGGGATGCAGTAAAGAAGGAATAGTGCATCGGAAAGTTGAAACTCGTATCCCAAAAGGAAATCCTGTCGTTTCCATAAAAACGTTACTTGAATTAGAAGGAGAAGCCATAGAACCCATGGTATTTCATAGCGACGCAATTTCTGTGTTAATTCGTCAATGTGAGGGAGCGAGGGATGCCGTAAAGAGAGAATAGTGCAACGCAGAGGAGATAGTCGTATCCCAAAAGGAAATCCTGTCGTTTCCATAGAAACGTTACTCGATTAGAAGGAAAAGTCATAGAACACAAAGTATTTCATAGCGACGCAGTTTCTGTGATAATTCGCCAATGTGAGGGCGCGAGGGATGTAGTAAAGAAGGAATAGTGCATCGGAAAGGAGATACACGTATCCCAAAAGAAAATACTGTCGTTACCATAAAAACGTTACTAGATTTAGAAAGAGAAGTCATTGAACCCATAGTATTTCATAGCGACGCAATTTCTGTGTTAATTCGTCAATGTGAGGGAGCGAGGGATGCAGTAAAGAAGGAATAGTGCATCGGAAAGGAGATACTCGTATCCCAATAGAAATTCCTGTCGTTTCCGTAGAAACGTTACTCCAGTTAGAAGGAGGAGTCATAGAACCCATAGAATATCATAGCGATGCAATTTCTGTGTTAATTCGTCAACGTGAGGGAGCGAGGGATGCAGTAAAGAAGGAATAGTGCATCGGAGTGGTGAAACTCGTAACCCAAAAGAAAATCCTGCCGTTTCCATGGAAACGTTACTCGATTTAGAAGGAGAAGCCATAGAACCCATAGTATTTCATAGCGACGCAATATCTGTGTTAATTCGTCAATGTGAGGGAGCGGGAGATGCCGTAAAGAACGAATAGTGCATCGGAGAGGAGATAGCCGGATCCCAAAAGAAAATCCTGTCGTTTCCATAGAAACGTTACTCGATTAGAAGGAAAAGTCATAGAACCCAAAGTATTTAATAGCGACCCAGTTTCTGTGTTAATTCGCCAATGTGAGGGAGCGAGGGATGTAGTAAAGAAGGAATAGTGCATCGGAAAGGAGATACACGTATCCCAAATGAAATTCCTGTCGTTTCCATAGAAACGTTACTCGATTTAGAAGGACAAGTCATAGAACCCATAGTATTTCATAGCGATGCAATTACTGTGTTGATTCGTCAATGTGAGGGAGCGAGGGATGCAGAAATGAACGAATAGTGCATCGGAAAGGAGATACGCGTATTCCAAAAGAAAATCCTTTCGTTTCCATAGTAACGTTACTCGATTTAGAAGGAGATGCCATAGAACCCATGGTAGTTCTTTGCGATGCAATTTCTGTCTTAATTCGTCAATGCGAGGGAGCGAGGGATGCAGTAAAGAAGGAATAGTTCATCGGAATGGAGAAAGTCGTATCCCAAAAGAAAATCCTCTCGTTTCCATACAAACGTTACACGATTTACAAGGAGAAGTCATAGAACGCATAGTATTTCAAAGCGACGCAATTTCTGTGTTCATTCGTCAATGTGAGGGCTCCTGGGGTGCAGTCAAGAGAGATTAGTGGATCGGAAAGGAGAAAATCGTAACCCAAAGGAAAATCCTGTCGTTTCTATTGAAACGTTACTCGATTTAGAAGGTGATGTCATTGAACACAAAGTATTTCATTGCGACGCAATATCTGTGTTAATTCGTCAATGTGAGGGAGCGAGGGATGCAGTAAAGAAGGAATAGTTCATCGGAAAGGAGATAGTCGTATACCAGACGAAAATCCTGTCGTTTCCATAAGAACGTTACTGGATTTAGAAGGAGAAGCCATAGAACCCATAGTATTTCATAGCGACGCAGTTTCTGTGTTAATTCGTCAATGTGAGGGAGCTAGGGATGCTTATTGAACGAATAGTGCATCGGAGAGGAGATAGTCGCATCCCAAAAGAAAATCCTGTCGTTTCCATAGAAACGTTACTCGATGTAGAAGGAGAAGCCATAGAACCCATAGTATTTCATAGCGACGCAATTTCTGTGTTAATTCGTCAATGTGAGGGAGCGAGGGATACAGTAAAGAAGGAATAGTGCATCGGAAAGGAGATACTCGTATCCCAAAAGAAAATACTGTCGTTACCGTAGAAACGTTACTAGATTCAGAAAGAGAAGTCATTGAACCCATAGTATTTCATAGCGACGCAATTTCTGTGTTAATTCGTCAATGTGAGGGAGCGAGGGATGCAGTAAAGAAGGAATAGTGCATCGGAAAGGAGATACTCGTATCCCAAAAGAAAATACTGTCGTTTCCGTAGAAACGTTACTCGATTTAGAAGGAGAAGTCATAGAACCCATAGAATATCATAGCGATGCAATTTCTGTGTTAATTCGTCAATGTGAGGGAGCGAGGGATGCCTTATTGAACGAATAGTGCATCGGAGAGGAGATAGTCGCATCCAAAAAGAAAAACCTGTCGTTTCCATAGAAACGTTAATCGATTTAGAAGGAGAAGCCATAGAGCCCATAGTATTACATAGCGACGCAATTTCTGTGTTAATTCGTCAATGTGTGGGAGCGAGGGATGCCGTAAAGAACGACTAGTGCATCGCAGAGGAGATAGTCGTATCCCAAAAGAAAATCCTGTCGTTTCCATAGAAACGTTACTCGATTAGAAGGAAATGTCATAGAACCCAAAGTATTTCATAGCGACGCCGTTTCTGTGTTAATTCGCCAATGTGAGGGAGCGAGGGATGTAGTAAAGAAGGAATAGTGCATCGGAAAGGAGATACACGTATCCCAAAAGAAAATACTGTCGTTACCATAGAAACGTTACTAGATTTAGAAAGAGAAGTCGTTGAACCCATAGTATTTCATAGCGACGCAATTTCTGTCTTAATTCGTCAATGCGAGGGAGCGAGGGATGTAGTAAAGAAGGAATAGTGCATCGGAAAGGAGATACTCGTATCCCAAAAGAAATTCCTGTCGATTCCGTAGAAACGTTACTCGATTTAGAAGGAGAAGTCATAGAACCCATAGAATATCATAGCGATGCATTTTCTGTGTTAATTCGTCAATGTGAGGGAGCGAGGGATGCCTTATTGAACGAATAGTGCATCGGAGAGGACATAGTCGCATCCCAAAAGAAAAACCTGTCGCTTCCATAGAAACGTTACTCGATTTAGAAGGAGAAGCCATAGAACCCATAGTATTTCATAGCGACGCAATTTCTGTGTTAATTCGTCAATGTGAGGGAGCGAGGGATGCCGTAAAGAACGAATAGTGCATCGGAGAGGAGATAGTCGGATCCCAAAAGAAAATCCTGTCGTTTCCATAGAAACGTTACTCGATTAGAAGGAAAAGTCATAAAACCCAAAGTATTTAATAGCGACGCAGTTTCTGTGTTAATTGGCCAATGTGAGGGAGCGAGGGATGTAGTAAAGAAGGAATAGTGCATCGGAAAGGAGATACACGTATCCCAAAAGAAATTCCTGTCGTTTCCATAGAAACGTTACTCGATTTAGAAGGACAAGCCATAGAACACATAGTGCTTCATAGCGATGCAATTACTGTGTTGATTCGTCAATGTGAGGGAGCGAGGGATGCAGAAATGAAGGAATAGTGCATCGGAAAGGAGATACGCGTATTCCAAAAGAAAATCCTGTCGTTTCCATAGAAACGTTACTCGATTTAGAAGGAGATGCGATAGACCCCATCGTAGTTCTTAGCGACACAATTTCTGTGTTAATTCGTCAATGCGAGGGAGCGAGGGATGCAGTAAAGAAGGAATAGTTCATCAGAAAGGAGATAGTCGGATACGAGACGGAAAACCTGTCGTTTCCATAAAAACGTTACTCGAATTAGAAGGAGAAGCCATAGAACCTATAGTATTTCATAGCGACGCAATTTCTGTGCTAATTCGTCAGTGTGAGGGAGCGAGGGATGCCGTAAAGAAAGAATAGTGCATCGCAGAGGAGATAGTCGTATCCCAAAAGAAAATCCTGTCGTTTCCATAGAAACGTTACTCGATTAGAAGGAAAAGTCATAGAGCCCAAAGTATTTCATAGCGACGCAGTTTCTGTGTTAATTCGCCAATGTGAGGGAGCGAGGGATGTAGTAAAGAAATAATAGTGCATTGGAAAGGAGATACACGTATCCCAAAAGAAAATACTGTCGTTACCACAGAAACGTTACTTGATTTAGAAAGAGAAGTCATAGAACCCATAGAATATCATAGCGATGCAATTTCTGTGTTAATTCGTCAATGTGAGGGAGCGAGGGATGCAGTAAAGAAGGAATAGTGCATCGGAAAGGTGAAACTCGTAACCCAAAAGAAAATCCTGCCGTTTGCTTGGAAACGTTACTCGATTTAGAAGGTGATGTCATTGAACACAAAGTATTTCATGGCGACGCAATATCGGTGTTAATTCGTCAATGTGAGGGAGTGAGGGATGCAGAAAAGAAGGAATAGTGCATCGGAAAGGAGATACACGTATCCCAAATGAAATTCCTGTCGTTTCCATAGAAACGTTACTCGATTTAGAAGGACAAGTCATAGAACCCATAGTATTTCATAGCGATGCAATTACTGTGTTGATTCGTCAATGTGAGGGAGCGAGGGATGCAGAAATGAACGAATAGTGCATCGGAAAGGAGATACGCGTATTCCAAAAGAAAATCTTTCGTTTCCATAGTAACGTTACTCGATTTAGAAGGAGATGCCATAGAACCCATGGTAGTTCTTTGCGATGCAATTTCTGTCTTAATTCGTCAATGCGAGGGAGCGAGGGATGTAGTAAAGAAGGAATAGTGCATCGAAAAGGAGATACTCGTATCCCCTAAAGTAAATAATGTCGTTACCATAGAAACGTTACTAGATTTAGAAAGAGAAGTCATTGAACCCATAGTATTTCATAGCGACGCAATTTCTGTGTTAATTCGTCAACGTGAGGGAGCGAGGGATGCAGTAAAGAAGGAATAGTGCATCGGAGTGGTGAAACTCGTAACCCAAAAGAAAATCCTGCCGTTTCCATGGAAACGTTACTCGATTTAGAAGGAGAAGCCATAGAACCCATAGTATTTCATAGCGACGCAGTTTCTGTGTTAATTCGCCAATGTGAGGGAGCGAGGGATGTAGTAAAGAAGGAATAGTGCATCGGAAAGGAGATACACGTATCCCAAATGAAATTCCTGTCGTTTCCATAGAAACGTTACTCGGTTTAGAAGGACAAGTCATAGAACCCATAGTATTTCATAGCGATGCAATTACTGTGTTGATTCGTCAATGTGAGGGAGCGAGGGATGCAGAAATGAACGAATAGTGCATCGGAAAGGAGATACGCGTATTCCAAAAGAAAATCTTTCGTTTCCATAGTAACGTTACTCGATTTAGAAGGAGATGCCATAGAACCCATGGTAGTTCTTTGCGATGCAATTTCTGTCTTAATTCGTCAATGCGAGGGAGCGAGGGATGCAGTAAAGAAGGAATAGTTCATCGGAATGGAGAAAGTCGTATCCCAAAAGAAAATCCTGTCGTTTCCATACAAACGTTACACGATTTACAAGGAGAAGTCATAGAACGCATAGTATTTCAAAGCGACGCAATTTCTGTGTTCATTCGTCAATGTGAGGGCTCCTGGGGTGCAGTCAAGAGAGATTAGTGGATCGGAAAGGAGAAAATCGTAACCCAAAGGAAAATCCTGTCGTTTCTATTGAAACGTTACTCGATTTAGAAGGTGATGTCATTGAACACAAAGTATTTCATTGCGACGCAATATCTGTGTTAATTCGTCAATGTGAGGGAGCGAGGGATGCAGTAAAGAAGGAATAGTTCATCGGAAAGGAGATAGTCGTATACCAGACGAAAATCCTGTCGTTTCCATAAGAACGTTACTGGATTTAGAAGGAGAAGCCATAGAACCCATAGTATTTCATAGCGACGCAATTTCTGTGTTAATTCGTCAATGTGAGGGAGCGAGGGATGCAGTAAAGAAGGAATAGTGCATCTTAAAGGTGAAACTCGTAACCCAAAAGAAAATCCTGCCGTTTCCTTGGAGACGTTACTCGATTATGAAGGAGAAGCCATAGAACCAATAGTATTTCATAGCGACGCAATTTCTGTGTTAATTCGTCAATGTGAGGGAGCTAGGGATGCTTATTGAACGAATAGTGCATCGGAGAGGAGATAGTCGCATCCCAAAAGAAAATCCTGTCGTTTCCATAGAAACGTTACTCGATGTAGAAGGAGAAGCCATAGAACCCATAGTATTTCATAGCGACGCAATTTCTGTGTTAATTCGTCAATGTGAGGGAGCGAGGGATGCAGTAAAGAAGGAATAGTGCATCTTAAAGGTGAAACTCGTAACCCAAAAGAAAATCCTGCCGTTTCCATGGAAACGTTACTCGATTATGAAGGAGAAGCCATAGAACCAATAGTATTTCATAGCGACGCAATTTCTGTGTTAATTCGTCAATGTGAGGGAGCTAGGGATGCTTATTGAACGAATAGTGCATCGGAGAGGAGATAGTCGCATCCCAAAAGAAAATCCTGTCGTTTCCATAGAAACGTTACTCGATGTAGAAGGAGAAGCCATAGAACCCATAGTATTTCATAGCGACGCAATTTCTGTGTTAATTCGTCAATGTGAGGGAGTGAGGGATGCCGTAAAGAACGAATAGTGCATCGGAGAGGAGATAGTCGTATCCCAAAAGAAAATCCTGTCGTTTCCATAGAAACGTTACTCGATTAGAAGGAAAAGTCATAGAACCCAAAGTATTTCATAGCGACGCAGTTTCTGTGTTAATTCGCCAATGTGAGGGAGCGAGGGATGTAGTAAAGAAGGAATAGTGCATCGAAAAGGAGATACTCGTATCCCCTAAAGTAAATAATGTCGTTACCATAGAAACGTTACTAGATTTAGAAAGAGAAGTCATTGAACCCATAGTATTTCATAGCGACGCAATTTCTGTGTTAATTCGTCAATGTGAGGGAGCGAGGGATGCAGTAAAGAAGGAATAGTGCATCGGAAAGGAGATACTCGTATCCCAAAAGAAATTCCTGTCGTTTCCGTAGAAACGTTACTCGATTTAGAAGGAGAAGTCATAGAACCCATAGAATATCATAGCGATGCAATTTCTGTGTTAATTCGTCAATGTGAGGGAGCGAGGGATGCAGTAAAGAAGGAATAGTGCATCGGAAAGTTGAAACTCGTATCCCAAAAGGAAATCCTGTCGTTTCCATAAAAACGTTACTTGAATTAGAAGGAGAAGCCATAGAACCCATGGTATTTTATAGCGACGCAATTTCTGTGTTAATTCGTCAATGTGAGGGAGCGAGGGATGCCGTAAAGAGAGAATAGTGCAACGCAGAGGAGATAGTCGTATCCCAAAAGGAAATCCTGTCGTTTCCATAGAAACGTTACTCGATTAGAAGGAAAAGTCATAGAACACAAAGTATTTCATAGCGACGCAGTTTCTGTGATAATTCGCCAATGTGAGGGCGCGAGGGATGTAGTAAAGAAGGAATAGTGCATCGGAAAGGAGATACACGTATCCCAAATGAAATTCCTGTCGTTTCCATAGAAACGTTACTCGATTTAGAAGGACAAGTCATAGAACCCATAGTATTTCATAGCGATGCAATTACTGTGTTGATTCGTCAATGTGAGGGAGCGAGGGATGCAGAAATGAACGAATAGTGCATCGGAAAGGAGATACGCGTATTCCAAAAGAAAATCTTTCGTTTCCATAGTAACGTTACTCGATTTAGAAGGAGATGCCATAGAACCCATGGTAGTTCTTTGCGATGCAATTTCTGTCTTAATTCGTCAATGCGAGGGAGCGAGGGATGTAGTAAAGAAGGAATAGTGCATCGAAAAGGAGATACTCGTATCCCCTAAAGTAAATAATGTCGTTACCATAGAAACGTTACTAGATTTAGAAAGAGAAGTCATTGAACCCATAGTATTTCATAGCGACGCAATTTCTGTGTTAATTCGTCAACGTGAGGGAGCGAGGGATGCAGTAAAGAAGGAATAGTGCATCGGAGTGGTGAAACTCGTAACCCAAAAGAAAATCCTGCCGTTTCCATGGAAACGTTACTCGATTTAGAAGGAGAAGCCATAGAACCCATAGTATTTCATAGCGACGCAGTTTCTGTGTTAATTCGCCAATGTGAGGGAGCGAGGGATGTAGTAAAGAAGGAATAGTGCATCGGAAAGGAGATACACGTATCCCAAATGAAATTCCTGTCGTTTCCATAGAAACGTTACTCGGTTTAGAAGGACAAGTCATAGAACCCATAGTATTTCATAGCGATGCAATTACTGTGTTGATTCGTCAATGTGAGGGAGCGAGGGATGCAGAAATGAACGAATAGTGCATCGGAAAGGAGATACGCGTATTCCAAAAGAAAATCTTTCGTTTCCATAGTAACGTTACTCGATTTAGAAGGAGATGCCATAGAACCCATGGTAGTTCTTTGCGATGCAATTTCTGTCTTAATTCGTCAATGCGAGGGAGCGAGGGATGCAGTAAAGAAGGAATAGTTCATCGGAATGGAGAAAGTCGTATCCCAAAAGAAAATCCTGTCGTTTCCATACAAACGTTACACGATTTACAAGGAGAAGTCATAGAACGCATAGTATTTCAAAGCGACGCAATTTCTGTGTTCATTCGTCAATGTGAGGGCTCCTGGGGTGCAGTCAAGAGAGATTAGTGGATCGGAAAGGAGAAAATCGTAACCCAAAGGAAAATCCTGTCGTTTCTATTGAAACGTTACTCGATTTAGAAGGTGATGTCATTGAACACAAAGTATTTCATTGCGACGCAATATCTGTGTTAATTCGTCAATGTGAGGGAGCGAGGGATGCAGTAAAGAAGGAATAGTTCATCGGAAAGGAGATAGTCGTATACCAGACGAAAATCCTGTCGTTTCCATAAGAACGTTACTGGATTTAGAAGGAGAAGCCATAGAACCCATAGTATTTCATAGCGACGCAATTTCTGTGTTAATTCGTCAATGTGAGGGAGCGAGGGATGCAGTAAAGAAGGAATAGTGCATCTTAAAGGTGAAACTCGTAACCCAAAAGAAAATCCTGCCGTTTCCTTGGAGACGTTACTCGATTATGAAGGAGAAGCCATAGAACCAATAGTATTTCATAGCGACGCAATTTCTGTGTTAATTCGTCAATGTGAGGGAGCTAGGGATGCTTATTGAACGAATAGTGCATCGGAGAGGAGATAGTCGCATCCCAAAAGAAAATCCTGTCGTTTCCATAGAAACGTTACTCGATGTAGAAGGAGAAGCCATAGAACCCATAGTATTTCATAGCGACGCAATTTCTGTGTTAATTCGTCAATGTGAGGGAGCGAGGGATGCAGTAAAGAAGGAATAGTGCATCTTAAAGGTGAAACTCGTAACCCAAAAGAAAATCCTGCCGTTTCCATGGAAACGTTACTCGATTATGAAGGAGAAGCCATAGAACCAATAGTATTTCATAGCGACGCAATTTCTGTGTTAATTCGTCAATGTGAGGGAGCTAGGGATGCTTATTGAACGAATAGTGCATCGGAGAGGAGATAGTCGCATCCCAAAAGAAAATCCTGTCGTTTCCATAGAAACGTTACTCGATGTAGAAGGAGAAGCCATAGAACCCATAGTATTTCATAGCGACGCAATTTCTGTGTTAATTCGTCAATGTGAGGGAGTGAGGGATGCCGTAAAGAACGAATAGTGCATCGGAGAGGAGATAGTCGTATCCCAAAAGAAAATCCTGTCGTTTCCATAGAAACGTTACTCGATTAGAAGGAAAAGTCATAGAACCCAAAGTATTTCATAGCGACGCAGTTTCTGTGTTAATTCGCCAATGTGAGGGAGCGAGGGATGTAGTAAAGAAGGAATAGTGCATCGAAAAGGAGATACTCGTATCCCCTAAAGTAAATAATGTCGTTACCATAGAAACGTTACTAGATTTAGAAAGAGAAGTCATTGAACCCATAGTATTTCATAGCGACGCAATTTCTGTGTTAATTCGTCAATGTGAGGGAGCGAGGGATGCAGTAAAGAAGGAATAGTGCATCGGAAAGGAGATACTCGTATCCCAAAAGAAATTCCTGTCGTTTCCGTAGAAACGTTACTCGATTTAGAAGGAGAAGTCATAGAACCCATAGAATATCATAGCGATGCAATTTCTGTGTTAATTCGTCAATGTGAGGGAGCGAGGGATGCAGTAAAGAAGGAATAGTGCATCGGAAAGTTGAAACTCGTATCCCAAAAGGAAATCCTGTCGTTTCCATAAAAACGTTACTTGAATTAGAAGGAGAAGCCATAGAACCCATGGTATTTTATAGCGACGCAATTTCTGTGTTAATTCGTCAATGTGAGGGAGCGAGGGATGCCGTAAAGAGAGAATAGTGCAACGCAGAGGAGATAGTCGTATCCCAAAAGGAAATCCTGTCGTTTCCATAGAAACGTTACTCGATTAGAAGGAAAAGTCATAGAACACAAAGTATTTCATAGCGACGCAGTTTCTGTGATAATTCGCCAATGTGAGGGCGCGAGGGATGTAGTAAAGAAGGAATAGTGCATCGGAAAGGAGATACACGTATCCCAAAAGAAAATACTGTCGTTACCATAAAAACGTTACTAGATTTAGAAAGAGAAGTCATTGAACCCATAGTATTTCATAGCGACGCAATTTCTGTGTTAATTCGTCAATGTGAGGGAGCGAGGGATGCAGTAAAGAAGGAATAGTGCATCGGAGTGGTGAAACTCGTAACCCAAAAGAAAATCCTGCCGTTTCCATGGAAACGTTACTCGATTTAGAAGGAGAAGCCATAGAACCCATAGTATTTCATAGCGACGCAATTTCTGTGTTAATTCGTCAATGTGAGGGAGCGGGAGATGCCGTAAAGAACGAATAGTGCATCGGAGAGGAGATAGTCGGATCCCAAAAGAAAATCCTGTCGTTTCCATGGAAACGTTACTCGATTAGAAGGAAAAGTCATAGAACCCAAAGTATTTATTAGCGACGCAGTTTCTGTGTTAATTCGCCAATGTGAGGGGGCGAGGGATGTAGTAAAGAAGGAATAGTGCATCGGAAAGGAGATACACGTATCCCAAATGAAATTCCTGTCGTTTCCATAGAAACGTTACTCGATTTAGAAGGACAAGTCATAGAACCCATAGTATTTCATAGCGATGCAATTACTGTGTTGATTCGTCAATGTGAGGGAGCGAGGGATGCAGAAATGAACGAATAGTGCATCGGAAAGGAGATACGCGTATTCCAAAAGAAAATCCTTACGTTTCCATAGTAACGTTACTCGATTTAGAAGGAGATGCCATAGAACCCATGGTAGTTCTTTGCGATGCAATTTCTGTCTTAATTCGTCAATGCGAGGGAGCGAGGGATGCAGTAAAGAAGGAATAGTTCATCGGAATGGAGAAAGTCGTATCCCAAAAGAAAATCCTCTCGTTTCCATACAAACGTTACACGATTTACAAGGAGAAGTCATAGAACGCATAGTATTTCAAGGCGACGCAATTTCTGTGTTCATTCGTCAATGTGAGGGCTCCTGGGGTGCAGTCAAGAGAGATTAGTGGATCGGAAAGGAGAAAATCGTAACCCAAAGGAAAATCCTGTCGTTTCTATTGAAACGTTACTCGATTTAGAAGGTGATGTCATTGAACACAAAGTATTTCATTGCGACGCAATATCTGTGTTAATTCGTCAATGTGAGGGAGCGAGGGATGCAGTAAAGAAGGAATAGTTCATCGGAAAGGAGATAGTCGTATACCAGACGAAAATCCTGTCGTTTCCATAAGAACGTTACTGGATTTAGAAGGAGAAGCCATAGAACCCATAGTATTTCATAGCGACGCAATTTCTGTGTTAATTCGTCAATGTGAGGGAGCGAGGGATGCAGTAAAGAAGGAATAGTGCATCTTAAAGGTGAAACTCGTAACCCAAAAGAAAATCCTGCCGTTTCCATGGAAACGTTACTCGATTATGAAGGAGAAGCCATAGAACCAATAGTATTTCATAGCGACGCAATTTCTGTGTTAATTCGTCAATGTGAGGGAGCTAGGGATGCTTATTGAACGAATAGTGCATCGGAGAGGAGATAGTCGCATCCCAAAAGAAAATCCTGTCGTTTCCATAGAAACGTTACTCGATGTAGAAGGAGAAGCCATAGAACCCATAGTATTTCATAGCGACGCAATTTCTGTGTTAATTCGTCAATGTGAGGGAGTGAGGGATGCCGTAAAGAACGAATAGTGCATCGGAAAAGAGATAGTCGGATCCCAAAAGAAAATCCTGTCGTTTCCATAGAAACGTTACTCGATTAGAAGGAAAAGTCATAGAAGCCAAAGTATTTAATAGCGACGCAGTTTCTGTGTTAATTCGCCAATGTGAGGGAGCGAGGGATGTAGTAAAGAAAGAATAGTGCATCGGAAATTAGTTACACGTATCCCAAAAGAAATTCCTGTCGTTTCCATAGAAACGTTACTCGATTTAGAAGGACAAGTCATAGAACACATAGTATTTCATAGTGATGCAATTACTGTGTTGATTCGTCAGTGTGAGGGAGCGAGGGATGCAGAAATGAAGGAATAGTGCATCGGAAAGGAGATACGCGTATTCCAACAGAAAATCCTGTCGTTTCCATAGACCCCATGGTAGTTCTTAGCGACACAATTTCTGTCTTAATTCGTCAATGCGAGGGAGCGAGGGATGCAGTAAAGAAGGAATAGTTCATCAGAAAAGAGATAGTCGGATACGAGACGAAAAACCTGTCGTTTCTATAAAAACGTTATTCGAATTAGAAGGAGAAGCCATAGAACCCGTAGTATTTCATAGCGACGCAATTTCTGTGTTAATTCGTCAATGTGAGGGAGCGAGGGATGCCGTAAAGAAAGAATAGTGCCTCGCAGAGGAGATAGTCGTATCCCAAAAGAAAATCCTGTCGTTTCCATAGAAACGGTACTCGATTAGAAGGAAAAGTCATAGAGCCCAAAGTATTTCATATCGACGCAGTTTCTGCGTTAATTCGCCAATGTGAAGGAGCGAGGGATGTAGTAAAGAAGGAATAGTGCATTGGAAAGGAGATACAAGTATCCCAAAACAAAATACTGTCGTTACAATAGAAACGTTATTAGATTTAGAAAGAGAAGTCATTGAACCCATAGTATTTCATAGCGACGCAATTTCTGTGTTAATTCGTCAATGTGAGGGAGCGAGGGATGCAGTAAAGAAGGAATAGTGCATCGGAAAGGAGATACTCGTATCCCAAAAGAAATTCCTGTCGTTTCCGTAGAAACGTTACTCGATTTAGAAGGAGAAGTCATAGAACCCATAGATCATAGCGATGCAATTTCAGAGTTAATTCGTCAATGTGAGGGAGCGAGGGATGCCGTAAAGAACGAATAGTGCATCGGAGAGGAATATACACGTGTCCCAAAAGAAATTCCTGTCGTATCCATAGAAACGTTACTCGATTTAGAAGGACAAGTCATAGAACACATAGTATTTCATAGCGATACAATTACTGTGTTGATTCGTCAATGTGAGGGAGCGAGGGATGCAGAAATGAAGGAATAGTGCATCGGAAAGGAGATACGCGTATTCCAAAAGAAAATCCTGTCGTTTCCATAGACCCCATGGTAGTTCTTAGCGACACAATTTCTGTCTTAATTCGTCAATGCGAGGGAGCGACGGATGCAGTAAAGAAGGAATAGTTCATCAGAAAAGAGATAGTCGGATACGAGACGAAAAACCTGTCGTTTCCATAAAAACGTTATTCGAATTAGAAGGAGAAGCCTTAGAACCCATAGTATTTCATAGCGACGCAATTTCTGTGTTAATTCGTCAATGTGAGGGAGCGAGGGATGCCGTAAAGAAAGACTAGTTCATCGGAAAGAAGATAGTCGTATCCCAAAAGAGAATCCTGTCGTTTCCATACAAACGTTACACGATTTACAAGGAGAAGCCATAGAACCCATAGTATTTCATAGCGACGCAATTTCTGTGTTAATTCTTCAATGTGAGGGAACGAGGGATGCCGTAAAGAACGAATAGTGCATCGGAGAGGAGATAGTCGGATCCCAAAAGAAAATCCTGTCGTTTCCATAGAAACGTTACTCGATTAGAAGGAAAAGTCATAGAACCCAAAGTATTTAATAGCGACGCAGTTTCTGTGTTAATTCGCCAATGTGAGGGAGCGAGGGATGTAGTAAAGAAGGAATAGTGCATCGGAAAGGAGATACACGTATCCCAAAGAAAATTCCTGTCGTTTCCATAGAAACGTTACTCGATTTAGAAGGACAAGTCATAGAACCCATAGTATTTCATAGCGATGCAATTACTGTGTTGATTCGCCAATGTGAGGGAGCGAGGGATGCAGAAATGAACGAATAGTGCATCGGAAAGGAGATACGCGTATTCCAAAAGAAAATCCTTTCGTTTCCATAGTAACGTCACTCGATTTAGAAGGAGATGCCATAGAACCCATGGTAGTTCTTTGCGATGCAATTTCTGTCTTAATTCGTCAATGCGAGGGAGCGAGGGATGCAGTAAAGAAGGAATAGTGCATCACAAAGGAGATACTCGTATCCCAAAAGAAATTCCTGTCGTTTCCGCAGAAACGTTACTCGATTTAGAAGGAGAAGTCATAGAACCCATAGAATATCATAGCGATGCAATTTCTGTGTTAATTCGTCAATGTGAGGGAGCGAGGGATGCCTTATTGAACGAATAGTGCATCGGAGAGGAGATAGTCGCATCCCAAAAGAAAAACCTGTCGTTTCCATAGAAACGTTACTCGATTTAGAAGGAGAAGCCATAGAACCCATAGTATTTCATAGCGACGCAATTTCTGTGTTAATTCGTCAATGTGAGGGAGCGAGGGTGCCGTAAAAAACGAATAGTGCATCGGAGAGGAGATAGTCGGATCCCAAAAGAAAATCCTGTCGTTTCCGTAGAAACGTTACTCGATTTAGAAGGAGAGGTCATATAACCCATAGAATATCATAGCGATGCAATTTCTGTGTTAATTCGTCAATGTGAGGGAGCGAGGGATGCAGTAAAGAAGGAATAGTGCATCGGAAAGGTGAAACTCGTAACCCAAAAGAACATCCCGCCGGTTCCATGGAAACGTTACTCGATTATGAAGGAGAAGCCATAGAACCAATAGTATTTCATAGCGACGCAATTTCTGTGTTAATTCGTCAATGTGAGGGAGCGAGGGATGCCTTATTGAACGAATAGTGCATCGGAGAGGAGATAGTCGCATCCCAAAAGAAAAACCTGTCGTTTCCATAGAAACGTTAGTCGATGTAGAAGGAGAAGCCATAGAACCCATAGTATTTCATAGCGACGCAATTTCTGTGTTAATTCGTCAATGTGAGGGAGCGAGGGATGCCGTAAAGAACGAATAGTGCATCGGAGAGGAGATAGTCGGATCCCAAAAGAAAATCCTGTCGTTTCCATAGAAACGTTACTCGATTAGCAGGAAAAGTCATAGAACCCAAAGTATCTAATAGCGACGAAGTTTCTGTGTTAATTCGCCAATGTGAGGGAGCGAGGGATGTAGTAAAGAAGGAATAGTGCATCGGAAAGGAGGTACACGTATCCCAAAAGAAATTCCTGTCGTTTCCATAGAAACGTTACTCGATTTAGAAGGACAAGTCATAGAACACATAGTATTTCATAGTGATGCAATTACTGTGTTGATTCGTCAGTGTGAGGGAGCGAGGGATGCAGAAATGAAGGAATAGTTCATCGGAAAGGAGATACGCGTATTCCAAAAGAAAATCCTGTCGTTTCCATAGACCCCATGGTAGTTCTTAGCGACACAATTTCTGTCTTAATTCGTCAATGCGAGGGAGCGAGGGATGCAGTAAAGAAGGAATAGTTCATCAGAAAAGAGATAGTCGGATACGAGACGAAAAACCTGTCGTTTCCATAAAAACGTTATTCGAATTAGAAGGAGAAGCCATAGAACCCGTAGTATTTCATAGCGACGCAATTTCTGTGTTAATTCGTCAATGTGAGGGAGCGAGGGATGCCGTAAAGAAAGAATAGTGCCTCGCAGAGGGGATAGTCGTATCCCAAAAGAAAATCCTGTCGTTTCCATAGAAACGGTACTCGATTAGAAGGAAAAGTCATAGAGCCCAAAGTATTTCATAGCGACGCAGTTTCTGCGTTAATTCGCCAATGTGAGGGAGCGAGGGATGTAGTAAAGAAGGAATAGTGCATTGGAAAGGAGATACACGTATCCCAAAAGAAAATACTGTCGTTACAATAGAAACGTTACTAGATTTAGAAAGAGAAGTCATTGAACCCATAGTATTTCATAGCGACGCAATTTCTGTGTTAATTCGTCAATGTGAGGGAGCGAGGGATGCAGTAAAGAAGGAATAGTGCATCGGAAAGGAGATACTCGTATCCCAAAAGAAATTCCTGTCGTTTCCGTAGAAACGTTACTCGATTTAGAAGGAGAAGCCATAGAACCCATAGATCATAGCGATGCAATTTCTGTGTTAATTCGTCAATGTGAGGGAGCGAGGGATGCAGTAAAGAAGGAATAGTGCATCGGAAAGGTGAAACTCGTAACCCAAAAGAAAATCCTGCCGTTTCCATGGAAACGTTACTCGATTAAGAAGGAGAAGCCATAGAACCAATAGTATTTCATCGCGACGCAATTTCTGTGTTAATTCGTCAATGTGAGGGAGCGAGGGATGCCTTATTGAACGAATAGTGCATCGGAGAGGAGATAGTCGCATCCCAAAAGAAAAACCTGTCGTTTCCATAGAAACGTTACTCGATTTAGAAGGAGAAGCCATAGAACCCATAGTATTTCATAGCGACGCTTTTTCTGTGTTAATTCGTCAATGTGAGGGAGCGAGGGACGCCGTAAAGAACAAATAGTGCATCGGAGAGGAGTTAGTCGGATCCCAAAAGAAAATCCTGTCGTTTCCATACAAACGTTACACGATTTACAAGGAGAAGTCATAGAACGCATAGTATTTCAAAGTGACGCAATTTCTGTGTTCATTCGTCAATGTGAAGGCTCCTGGGGTGCAGCCTAGAGAGATTAGTGGATCGGAAAGGAGAAACTCGTATCCCAAAGGAAAATCCTGTCGTTTCCATTGAAACGTTACTCGATTTAGAAGGACAAGTCATAGAACCCATAGTATTTCATAGCGATGCAATTACTGTGTTGATTCGTCAATGTGAGGGAGCGAGGGATGCAGAGATGAAGGTATAGTGCATCGGAAGGGAGATACGCGTATTCCAAAAGAACATCCTGTCGTTCCCATAGAAACGTTACTCGATTTAGAAGGAGTTGCCATAGAACCCATGGCAGTTCTTTGCGACGCAATTTCTGTCTTAATTCGTCAATGCGAGGGAGCGAGGGATGCAGTAAAGAAGGAATAGTTCATCGGAAAGGAGATAGTCGTATCCCAAAAGAGAATCCTGTCGTTTCCATACAAACGTTACACGATTTACAAGGAGAAGTCATAGAACGCATAGTATTTCAAAGCGACGCAGTTTCTGTGTTCATTCGTCAATGTGAGGGCTCCTGGGGTGCAGTCTAGAGAGATTAGTGGATCGGAAAGGAGAAACTCGTATCCCAAAGGAAAATCCTGTCGTTTCCATTGAAACGTTACTCGATTTAGAAGGTGATGTCATTGAACACAAAGTATTTCATGGCGACGCAATATCGGTGTTAATTCGTCAATGTGAGGGAGCGAGGGATGCAGGAAAGAAGGAATAGTTCATCGGAAAGGAGATAGTCGTATACCAGACGAAAAACCTGTCGTGTCCATAAAAACGTTACTCGATTTAGAAGGAGAAGACATTGAACCCATAGTATTTCATAGCGACGCAATTTCTGTGTTAATTCGTCAATGTGAGGGAGCGAGGGATGCAGTAAAGAAGGAATAGTGCATCGGAAAGGAGATACTCGTATCCCAAAAGAAATTCCAATCGTTTCCGTAGAAACGTTACTCGATTTAGAAGGAGAAGTCATGGAACCCATAGAATATCATAGCGATGCAACTTCTGTGTTAATTCGTCAATGTGAGGGAGCGAGGGATGCAGTAAAGAAGGAATAGTGCATCGGAAAGGTGAAACTCGTATCCCAAAAGAAAATCCTGCCGTTTCCATGGAAACGTTACTCGATTTAGAAGGAGAAGCCATAGAACCCATAGTATTTCATAGCGACGCAATTTCTGTGCTAATTCGTCAGTGTGAGGCAGCGAGGGATGCCTTATTGAACGAATAGTGCTTCGGTGAGGAGATACTCGCATCCCATAAGAGAAACCTGTCGTTTCCATAGAAACGTTACTCGATTTAGAAGGAGAAGCCATAGAACCCATAGTATATCATAGCGACGCAATTTCTGTGTTAATTCGTCAATGTGAGGGAGCGAGGGATGCCGTAAAGAAAGAATAGTGCATCGCAGAGGAGATAGTCGTATCCCAAAAGAAAATCCCGTCGTTTCCATAGAAACATTACTCGATTACAAGGAAAAGTCATAGAACTTAAAATATTTCATAGCGACGCAGTTTCTGTGTTAATTCGCCAATGTGAGGGAGCGATGGATGTAGTAAAGAAGGAATAGTGCATCGGAAAGGAGATACACGTATCCCAAATGAAAATACTGTCGTTACCATAGAAACGTTACTAGCTTTAGAAAGAGAAGTCATTGAACCCATAGTATTTCATAGCGACGCAATTTCTGTGTTAATTCGTCAATGTGAGGGAGCGAGGGGTTGCAGTAAAGAAGGAATAGTGCATCGGAAAGGCGATACTCGTATCCCAAAAGAAATTCCCGTCGCTTCCGTAGAAACGTTACTCGATTTAGAAAGAGAAGTCATAGAACCCATAGAATATCATAGCGATGCAATTTCTGTGTTAATTCGTCGATGTGAGGGAGCAAGGGATGCAGTAAAGAAGGAATAGGGCATCGGAGAGGTGAAACTCGTAACCCAAAAGAAAATCCTGCCGTTTCCGTGGAAACGTTACTCGATTTAGAAGGAGAAGCCATAGAACCCATAGTATTTCATAGCGACGCAATTTCTGTGTTAATTCGTCAATGTGAGGGAGCGAGAGATGCCGTAAAGAACGAATAGTGCATCGGAGAGGAGATAGTCGTATCCCAAAAGAGAATCCTGTCTTTTCCATACAAACGTTACACGATTTAGAAGGACAAGTTATAGAACCCATAGAATTTCATAGCGATGCAATTTCTGTGTTAATTCGTCAATGTGAGGGAGCGAGGGATGCAGAAATGAAGGAATAGTGCATCGGAAAGGAGATACGCGTATTCCAAAAGAAAATCCTGTCGTTTCCATAGAAACGTAACTCGATTTAGAAGGAGATGCCATAGAACCCATGGTAGTTCTTTGCGACGCAATTTCTGTCTTAATTCGTCAATGCGAGGGAGCGAGGGATGCAGTAAAGAAGGAATAGTTCATCGGAAAGGAGATAGTCGTATCCCAAAAGAGAATCCTGTCTTTTCCATACAAACGTTACACGATTTACAAGGAGAAGTCATAGAACGCATAGTATTTCAAAGCGACGCAATTTCTGTGTTCATTCGTCAATGTGAGGGCTCCTGGGGTGCAGTCAAGAGAGATTAGTGGATCGGAAAGGAGAAACTCGTATCCCAAAGGAAAATCCTGTCGTTTCCATTGAAACGTTACTCGATTTAGAAGGTGATGTCATTGAACACAAAGTATTTCATGGCGACGCAATATCTGTGTTAATTCGTCAATGTGGGGGAGCGAGGGATGCAGTAAAGAAAGAATAGTTCATCGGAACGGAGATAGTCGTATACCAGACGAAAAACCTGTCGTTTCCACAAAAACGTTACTCGATTTAGATGGAGAAGCCATAGAACCCATAGTATTTCATAGTGACGCAATTTCTGTGTTAATTCGTCAATGTGAGGGAGCGAGGGATGCCGTAAAGAACGAACAGTGCATCGCAGAGGAGATAGTCGTATCCCAAAAGAAATTCCTGTCGTTTCCATTGAAACGTTACTCGATTTAGAAGGAGAAGTCATAGACCTCACAGTATTTCATAGCGACGCAATTTCTGTGTTAATTCTTCCATGTGAGGGAGCGAGGGTTGGAGTAAAGAAGGAATAGTGCATCGGAATGGAGATAGACGTATCCCAAAAAAATCCTGTCGTTTCCATTGAAACGCTACTCGATTTAGAAGGAGATGGCATAGAAGCCACTGTATTTCATAGCGACGCAATTTCTTTGTTAATTATTCAAAAGAGGGAGCGAGGGTTGCAGTAAAGAAGGGATAGTGCATCGGAAAGGAGATACTGGTAACCCAAAAGAAAATCCTGTCGTTTCCATAGAAACGTACTCGATTAAGAAGGAGATGTCATAGAACACATAGTATTAAATAGCCCCGCAATTTCTGTGTTAAATCGTCAATGTGTGGTATTGAAGGATGCAGTAAAGAAGGAATACTGCATCGGAAAGGAAATTGACGTATCCCAAAAGAAAATCCTGTCGTTTCCATAGATACGTTACTCGATTTTGAAGGAGAAGTTTTGGAAACCATAGTAGCTCATAGCGACGCAATATCTGTGTTAATTCGTCAATGTGAGAGAGCGAGGGATGCCGTAAAAAAGGAATAGTTCATCGGACAGGAGATAGACGTATACGAGACGAGAAAACTGTCGTTTACACAAAAACGTTACTCGATTTAGAAGGAGAAGCTATAGAACCCATAGTATTTCATAGCGACGCAATTTCTGTGTTAATTCGTCAGTGTGAGGGAGCGAGGGATGCCGTAAAGAAAGAATAGTGCATCGCAGAGGAGATAGTCGTATCCCAAAAGAAAATCCTGTCGTTTCCTTAGAAACGTTACTCGATTAGAAGGAAAAGTCATAGAACGTAAAGTATTTCATAGCGACGCAGTTTCTGTGTTAATCGCCAATGTGAGGGAGCGAGGGATGTAGTAAAGAAGGAATAGTGCATCGGAAAGGAGATACACGTATCCCAAAAGAAAATACTGTTGTTACCATAGAAACGTTACTAGATTTAGAAATTGAAGTCATTGAACCCATAGTATTTCATAGCGACGCATTTTCTGTGTTAATTCGTCAATGTGAGGGAGCGAGGGATGCAGTAAAGAAGGAATAGTGCATCGGAAAGGAGATACTCGTATCCCAAAAGAAATTCCTGTCGTTTCCGTAGAAACGTTACCCGATTAAGAAGGAGAAGTCACAGAACCCATAGAATATCACAGCGATGCAATTTCTGTGTTAATTCGTCAATGTGAGGGAGCGACTGATGCAGTAAAGAAGGAATAGTGCATCGGAAAGGTGAAACTCGTAATCCAAAAGAAAATCCTGCCGTTTCCATGGAAACGTTACTCGATTTAGAAGGAGAAGCCATAGAACCCATAGTATTTCATAGCGACGCAATTTCTGTGTTAATTCGTCAATGTGAGGGAGCGAGGGATGCCTTATTGAACGAATAGTGCATCGGAGAGGAGTTAGTCGCATCCCAAAAGAAAAACCTGTCGTTTCCATAGAAACGTTACTCGATTTAGAAGGAGAAGCCATAGAACCCATAGTATTTCATAGCGACGCAATTTCTGTGTTAATTCGTCAATGTGAGGGAGCGAGGGATGCCGTAAAGAGCGAATAGTGCATCGGAGAGGAGATAGTCGTATCCCAAAAGAAAATCTTGCCGTGTCCATACAAACATTACACGATTTACAAGGAGAAGTCATAGAACGCATAGTATTTCAAAGCGACGCAATTTCTGTGTTCATTCGTCAATGTGAGGGCTCCTGGGGTGCAGTAAAGGGAGATTAGTGGATCGGAAAGGAGACACTCGTACCCCAAAGGAAAATCCTCTCGTTTCCATTGAAACGTTACTCGATTTAGAAGGTGATGTCATTGAACACAAAGTATTTCATGGCGACGCAATATCTGTGTTAATTCGTCAATGTGAGGGAGCGAGGGATGCAGTTAAGACGGAATACTTCATCGGAAAGGAGATAGTCGTATACCAGACGAAAAACCTGTCGCTTCCATAAAAACGTTACTCGATTTAGAAGGAGAAGCCATAGAACCCATAGTATTTCATAGCGACCCAATTTCTGTGTTAATTCGTCAATGTGAGGGAGGGAGGAATGCCGTAAAGAACGAATAGTGCATCGCAGAGGAGATAGTCGTATCCCAAAAGAAAATCCTGTCGTTTCCATAGAAACGTTACTCGATTAGAAGGAAAAGTCATAGAACCCAAAGTATTTCATAGCGACGCAGTTTCTGTGTTAATTCGCCAATGTGAGGGAGCGAGGAATGTGGTAAAGAAGGAATAGTGCATCGGAAAGGAGGTTCACGTATCCCAAAAGAAAATACTGTCGTTACCATAGAAACGTTACTAGATTTAGAAGGAGAAGTCATAGAACCCATAGAATATCATAGCGATGCAATTTCTGTGTTAATTCGTCAATGTGAGGGAGCGAGGGATGCAGTAAAGAAGGAATTGTGCATCGGAAAGGTGAAACTCGTATCCCAAAAGAAAGTCCTGCCGTTTCCACGGAAACGTTACTCGATTTAGAAGGAGAAGCCATAGAACCCATAGTATTTCATAGCGACGCAACTTCTGTGTTAATTCGTCAATGTGAGGGAGCGAGGGATGCCTTATTGAGCGAATAGTGCATCGGAGAGGAAATAGTCGCATCCCAAAAGAAAAACCTGTCGTTTCCATAGAAACGTTACTCGATTAGAAGGAAAAGCCATAGAACCCAAAGTATTTCATAGCGACGCAGTTTCTGTGTTAATTCGCCAATGTGAGGGAGCGAGGAATGTGGTAAAGAAGGAATAGTGCATCGGAAAGGAGATACACGTATCCCAAAAGAAAATACTGTCGTTACCATAGAAACGTTACTAGATTTAGAAGGAGTAGTCATAGAACCCATAGTATTTCATAGCGACGCAATTTCTGTGTTAATTCGTCTATGTGAGGGAGCTAAGTATGCTGTAAAGATGCAATAGTGCATTAGAAAGGAAATACTCGCATCCCAAAAGAATTTACTGTCGTTTCCATTGAAACGTTACTCGATTTAGAAGGAGAAGTCATAGACCTCACAGTATTTCATAGCGACGCAATTTCTGTGTTAATTCTTCCATGTGAGGGAGCGAGGGTTGGAGTAAAGAAGGAATAGTGCATCGGAATGGAGATAGACGTATCCCAAATAAATCCTGTCGTTTCCATTGAAACGCTACTCGATTTACAAGGAGATGTCATAGAAGCCACTGCATTTCATAGCGACGCTATTTCTGTGTTAATTATTCAATATGAGGGAGCGAGGGTTGCAGTAAAGAAGGGATAGGGCATCGGAAAGGAGATACTGGTAACCCAAAAGAAAATCCTGTCTTTTCCATGGAAAGGTACTCGATTAAGAATGAGATGTCATAGAACACATAGTATTTAATAGCCTCGCAATTTCTGTGTTAAATTGTCATTGTGAGGTATTGAAGGATGCAGTTAAGAAGGAATACTGCATCGGAAAGGAAATAGTCGTATCCCAAAAGAAAATCCTGTCGATTCCATAGATATTTTACTCGATTTTGAAGGAGAAGTTTTGGAAACCATAGTAGCTCATAGCGACGTAATACCTGTGTTAATTTGTCAATGTGAAAGAGCGAAGGATGCAGTAAAGGAGGAATGGAGCTTCGGAAAGGTGATGCCGTATTCCAAGAGAAAATCCAGTTGCCATAGAAACATTACTCGATTTGGAAGGAGATGCCATAGAACCCATGGTAGTTCTTAGTGACGCAATTTCTGTCTTAATTCGTCAATGCGAGGGAGCGAGGGAAGCAGTAAAGAAGGAATAGTGCATCAGAAAGGAGGTACTCGTATCCCGAAAGAAAATCCTGTCGTTTCCATAGAAACGTTACCCGATGTAGGACAAGAAGTCATAGAACCTATAGTATTTCATAGCGACGCAATGTCTGTGTTAATTCGCGAATGTGAGTGAGCGAGGGATGCAGTAAAGAAGGAATAGTGCATCGGAAAAGAGATTGTCGTATCCCAAAAGAAAATTCCGTCGCTTCCATGCAAGGGTTACTCGAATTAGAAGGAGAAGTCATAGAACCCATTGTATTTCATGGCGACGCAATTTCCGTGTTAATTCGTCTATGGAAGGGAGCGGGGGTGCAAAATACAAGGAATAGTGCATCGGTAAGGAGATACTCGTATCCCAAAAGAAAATCCCGTCCTTTCCAAAGAAACGTTACTCGATTTAGAAGAAGTAGACATAGAACCCATAGTATTTCATAGCGGCGCAAAATCTTTGTTAATTCGTCTATAGGAGGGAGCGGGTATGCAATATACAAGGAATAGTGCATCGGAAAAGAGATACTCGTATCCCTAAAGCAAAATCCTGTCCTTTCCATAGAAACGTTTCTCGATTTAGAAGAAGAGGCCATAGAACCCATGGTATTTCATAGCGACGAATTTTCTGTGTTAATTCGTCAGTGAGAGAGAGCGAGTTATGCAGTAAAGAATTAATAGTGCAACGGAATGGAGATACTCGTATCCCAAAATAATATCCTGTCGTTTCCATAGATACGTTACTCGATTTAGAAGGAGATGTCATAGAACATATGGTATTTCATAGGATTCGCAATTTCTGTTTTAATTCGACAAAGTTAGGTAGCGAGTGATGCAGTAAAGCAGGAATAGTGCATCGGAATGGGGATATTCGTATCCGAAAAGTAAAAATCCTGTCGTTTCTATAGAAACGTTACTCGATTTAGTAGGAGAATTCATAGAACCCATAGCATTCCATAGCGACGCAATTTCTGTGTCATTTCGTCAATGTGAGGGAGCGAGTAATGCAGTAAAGAAGGAATAAAGCATCGGAAAGGAGATAGTCGCACCCCAAAAAAAAAAAAAAAAAAAAGCCTGTCTTTTCCATTAAAACGTTACTCGATTTAGAAGGAAAAGTCATAGAACCCATAGTATATTTCATAGCGACGCTCTTTCTGTGTTAATTCGTCAATGTGAGGGAGCGAGGGAGGCAGTAAAGAAAGAATAGTGCATCGGAAAGAAGATTGTCGTATCGCAAAAGAAAATTCTGTCCTTTCCATAGGCACGTTACTCGATATGGAAGGAGAAGTCATAGTACCCATAGTATTTCATAGCGCCGCAATTTCTGGGTTAATTCGTCAATGTGAGAGAGCGAGGGATGCAGTAAAGAAGGAATAGTGCATCGGGATAGGAGGTACACTTATCCCAAAAGAAAATCCTGTCGTTTCCGTAGAAACGTTACTTGATTTAGAAGGAGAAGTCATGGAACCCATAGTATATCATAGCGACACAATTTCTGTGTTAACTCGTCAATGTGAGGGGGCGAGGGATGCAGTAAAGAAAGAAAGGCGCATCGGAAATCAGATAGTCGTATCCCAAAAGAATATCCTGTCCTTTCCATAGACACGTTACTCGATTTAGAAGGAGAAGTCATAGTACACATAGTATTTTATAGAGACGCAATTTCTGTGTAAATTTGCCAATGTGAGGGAGCAAGGTACGCAGTAAAGAAGGAATAGTGCATCGGAAAGGAGGTACTCGTATCCCAAAAGAAAAACATGTCCTTTCCATAGAAACGTTACTCAATTTAAAAGGAGAAGTCATTGAACCGATAGTATTTCATAGCGGCGCAATGTCTGTGTTAATTCGTCGGTGTAAGGGTGCGAGGGATGCGCTAAAGAGGGAATAGTTCATCGGAAAGGAGAAACTCGTATCCAAATAGAAAATCCTGTCGTTTCCATAGAAACGTTACTCGAGTTAGAAGAATAAGTCATAGAACCCATTGTATTTCATAGCGACGCAATTTCTGTGTTAATTCATCAATGTGAGGGAGCGAGGGATACAGTAAAGAAGGAATAGTGCATCGGAAAGGAGATACTCGTATCCCAAAAGATAATCCCGTCCTTTCCATATAAACGTTACTCGATTTAGAAGAGGAAGTCATAGAACCCATATTGTATTGTAGCGACGCAATTTCTGTGTTAATTCGTCCAAGTGAGGGAGCGAGGGATGCAATATACAAGGAATAGTGCATCAGAAAGGAGATACTCGTATCCGACAAGACAATCCTGTAGTTTCCATAGAAACGTTACTCGATTTTGATGGAGAGGTCATACAACTCATAGTATTTCATAGCGACGCAATTTCTGTATTAATTCGTCAATGTGAGGGAGCGAGTGAGACAGTAAAGATGGAGTAGTGCATCGGAAAGAAGATAGTCGAATCCGAAAAGAAAATCCTGTCCTTTCCATACACACGTCACTCGCTTTACAAGGAGAAGTCATAGAACCCATAGTATTTCATAGCGAAGCAATAACTGTGTAATTTCGTCAATGTGAGGGAGCGAGGGATGAAATATAAGGAATAGTGCATCGGACAGGAGATACACGTATCCCAAAAGAAAATCATGTCGTTTCCATAGAAACGTTACTCGATTTAGAAGAAGAAGTCATAGAACCCATAGGAATTCATGGCGACGCAATTTCTGTGTTAATTCGTTAATGTGAGGGAGCGAGGGATGAAGTATAGAAGGAATAGTGAATCGGAAAAGAGATAGTCGTAACCCAAAAGAAAATCATGTCCTTTACATAGAAACGTTACTCGATTTAGGAGAAGTCATAGAACCCATAGTATTTCATAGCGACGCAATTTCTGTGTTAATTCGTCTATGGAAGGGAGCGGGAGATGCAATATACAAGGAATAGTGCATCGGAAAGGAGATACTCGTGTCCCAAAAGAAAATCCTGTCGTTTCCATAGGAACGTTACTCGATTTAGAAGAAGAAGTCATTGAACCCATAGTATTTAATAGCGTCGCAATTTCTGTGTTAATTCGTCAATGTGGGGGAGCGAGGGATGCACTAAAGAACGAAGAGTGCATCGGAAAGGAGATACTCGTACCCCAAAAGAAAAACATGCCCTTTCCATACAAAGGTTACTCGATTTAGAAGAAGAAATCATCGAACACATAGTCTTTTATAGCGACGCAATTTCTTTGTTAACTCGTCTATAGGAGGGAGCGGGTATGCAATATACAAGGAATAGTGCATCGGAAAAGAGATACACGTATCCCTAAAGCAAAATCCTGTCCTTTCCATAGAAACGTTACTCGATTTAGAAGAAGAAGCCATAGAACCCATGGTATTTCATAGCGACGAATTTTCTGTGTTAATTCGTCAATAGGAGGGAGCTGGGGATGCAGTAAAGAAGGAACACAGCATCGGAAAAGAGATACCCGGATCCCAAAAGAAAATCCTTTCGTTTCCATATAGACGTTACTCGATTTAGAAGAAGAAGACATAGAACCCATAGTATTTCATAGCGACGCAAATTCTTTGTTAATTCGTCAATAGGAGGGAGCGGGTATGCAATATACAAGGAATAGTGCATCGGAAAAGAGATACTCGCATCCCTAAAGCAAAATCCTGTCCTTTCCATAGAAACGGTACTCGATTTAGAAGAAGAAGCCATAGAACCCAAGGTATTTCATAGCGACGAATTTTCTGTGTTAATTCGTCAATAGGAGTGAGCGGGGGATGCAATATACAAGGAATAGTCCATCGGAAAGGAGATTCTCGTATCCGAAAAGAAAATACTGTCGTTTCCATAGAAACGTTTTTCGATTTAGAAGGAGATGGCATAGAACCCATAGTATTTTATAGCGACGCAATTTCTGTGTTAATTCATCAGTGAGAGAGAGCGAGTTATGCAGTAAAGAAGGAATAGTGCATCGGAATGGAGATACTCGTATCCCAAAATAATATCCTGTCGTTTCCATAGATACGTTACTCGATTTAGAAGGAGATGTCATAGAACATATGGTATTTCATAGGGTTAGCAATTTCTGTTTTAATTCGACAAAGTTAGGTAGCGAGTGATGCAGTAAAGCAGGAATAGTGCATCGGAATGGAGATATTCGTATCCGAAAAGTAAAAATCCTGTCGTTTCTATAGAAACGTTACTCGATTTAGTAGGAGAATTTATAGAACCCATAGCATTCCATAGCGACGCAATTTCTGTGGTATTTCGTCAATGTGAGGGAGCGAGTAATGCAGTAAAGAAGGAATATAGCGTCGGAAAGGAGACAGTCGTATCCCCAAAAAAAAAAAAAAAGCCTGTCGCTTCCATTGAAACGATACTCGATTTAGAAGGAGATGTCATAGAACCCATAGTATATCATAGCGACGCAATTTCTGTGTTAATTCGTCAATGGGTGGGAGCGGGGGATGCAAGATACAAGGAATAGTGCATCGGAAAGGAGATACTCGTATCCCAAAAGAAAATCCCACCGTTTCCTTAGAAACGTTACTCGATTTAAAATAAGAAGTCATAGAACCCATAGTATTTCATAGCGACGCAACCTCTGTGTTAATTCGTCAATGTGAGGGAGCTAGGGAAGCAGTAAAGAAGGAATAGTGCATCGGAAAGGAGATAGTCGTTGCCGAAAAGAAAATCCTGTCCTTTCCATTGACACGTTACTCGATTTAGAAGGAGAAGTCATAGAACCCATCATATTTCATAGCGACGCAATTTCTGGGTTAATTCGTCAAAATAAGGGAGTGAGGGATGCAGTAATAAAAGGAATATTGCATCGGAAAGGAGATACTTGTATCCCAAAAGAAAATCCTGTCGTTACCATAGAAACGTTACTCGATTTAGCAGGAGATGTCATAGAACTCATAGAATTTCATAGCGACGCACTGTCTGTGTTAATTCGTCAATGTGAGGAAGCGAAGGATGCTGTAAAGAAGGAACACAGCATCGGAAAAGATATACCCGGATCCCAAAAGTAAATCATTTCGTTTCCACAGACACGTTACTCGATTTAGAAGGAGAAGACATGAAACCTATAGTATTTCATAGCGACGCAATTTAGTGTTTATTCGTCAATGTGAGGGAGGGAGGGATGCGGCAAAGAAGGAATAGTGCTTCGGGAAAGGAGATACTCGTATCCCAAAAGAAAATCCTGTCCTTTCCATAGACACGTAACTCTCTTGGAGAAGTCATAGAACCCATAGTATTTCATAGCGACTCAATTTCTGTGTTAATTCGTCAATGGGAGGGAGTGGGGGATGCAATATACAAGGAATAGTGCATCGGAAAGGTGATACTCGTATCCCAAAAGAAAATCCTGTCGTTTCCATAGAAACGTTACTTGATGTTAGACAAGAAGTCATAGAACCCATAGTATTTCATAGCGACGCAATTTCTGTGTTAATTCGCGAATGTGAGTGAGCGAGGGATGTAGATAAGAAGGAATAGTGCATCGTAAAAGAGATAGTCGAATCCGAAAAGAAAATCCTGTCCTTTCCATAGACACGTCACTCGCTTTAGAAGGAGAAGTCATAGAACCCATAGTAATTTATAGCGAAGCAATTTCTGTGTTAATTCGTCTATGGAAGGCAGCGGGGGATGCAATATACAAGGAATAGTGCATCGGAAAGGAGATACTCGTATCCCAAAAGCAAAAATCCTGTCGATTCCATAGGAACGTTACTCGATTTAGAAGAAGAAGTCATTGAACCCATAGTATTTAATAGCGACGCAATTTCTGTGTTAATTCGTCAATGTGGGGGAGCGAGGGATGCACTAAAGAACGAATAGTGCATCGGAAAGGAGATAGTCGTAGCCCAAAAGAAAATCCTGTCCTTTCCATAGACACGTTACCCGATTTAGATGGAGAAGTCATATAACCCAGAGTATTGCATAGCGACGCAATATATGTGTAAATTCCTCAATGTGAGGGAGCGAGGGATGTAGTAAAGAAGGATTAGTGCATCGGGAAAGGAGATACTCGTATCCCAAAAAAAAAATCCTGTCTTTTCCATACAAAGGTTACTCGATTTAGAAGAAGAAATCATCGAACGCATAGTCTTTTACAGCGACGCAATTTCTGTGTTAATTCGTCAGTGTGAGGGAACGAGGGATGAAATATACAATGAACAGTGCATCGGAAAGGAGATACTCGTATCCAAAAAAAAAAAAAAATCCTGTCGTTTCCATAAAAAGGTTACTCGATTTAGAAGGACAAATCATAGAACGCATAGAATTTCATAGCGACGCATTGTCTGTGTTAATTCGTCATTGTGAGGAAGCGAAGGATGCAGTAAAGAAGGAACACAGCATCGGAAAAGATATACCCGGATCCCAAAAGAAAATCCTTTCGTTTTCATAGACACGTTACTCGAATTAGAAGGAGAAGTCGTAAAACCCATAGTATTTCATAGCGACGTAAATTAGTGTTTGTTAGTCAATGTGAGGGAGGGAGGGATGCAGTAAAGAAAGAATAGTGCTTCGGAAAAGGAGATAGTCGTATCCCAAAAGAAAATCCTGTCCTTCCCATAGACACGTTACTCGGTTAAGAAGGAGAAGTCATAGAACCCATAGTATTTCATAGCGACTCAATTTCTGTGTTAATTCGTCAATGGGAGGGAATAGGGGATGCAATTTACATGGAATAGTGCATCGGAAAGGTGATACTCGTATCCCAAAAGAAAATCCTGTCGTTTCCACAGAAACGTTACTTGATGTAGGACAAGAAGTCATAGAACCCATAGTATTTCATAGCGACGCAATTTCTGTCTTAATTCGTCAATGGGAGGGAGTGAGCGATGCAATATACAAGGAATAGTGCATCGGCATGGAGATACTCGTATTCCATAACAAAATCCTGTGTTTGCACAGAAACGTTACTCGATTTAGAAGAAGAAGTCATAGAACCCATAGTATTTTATAGCGACCCAATTTCTGTGTTAAATCGTCAATGTGAGGGAGCGAGGGATGCAGTAAAGAAGGAATAGTGCATCGGAAAGGAGATAGTCGGATCCGAAAAGAAAATCCTGTCCTTTCCATAGACACGTCACTCGCTTTAGAAGGAGAAGTCATAGAACCCATAGTATTTCATAGCGACGCAATTTCTGTGTTAATTCGTCAATGTGAGGGAGCGAGGTATGCAGTAAGGAAGGAATAGTGCATCGGAAAGGAGATACTCGTATCCGAAAAGAAAAACATGCCCTTTCCATAGAAACGTTAATCGATTTAGAAGGAGAAGTCACAGAACCCATAGTATTTAATAGCGGCGCAATTTCTGTGTTAATTCGTCAGTGTGAGGGAGCGAGGGATGCAGTTAAGAATGAATAGTTCATCGGAAAGGAGATACTCGTATCCAAATAGAAAATCCTGTCGTTTCTATAGAAACGTTACTCGATATACACTCCTGGAAATGGAAAAGAGAACACATTGACACCGGTGTGTCAGAACCACCATACTTGCTCCGGACACTGCGAGACGGTTGTACAAGCAATGATCCCACGCACGGCACAGCGGACACACCAGGAACCGCCGTGTTGGCTGTCGAATGGCGCTAGCTGCGCAGCATTTGTGCACCGCCGCCGTCAGTGTCAGCCAGTTTGCCGTGGCATACGGAGCTCCATCCCAGTCTTTAACACTGGTAGCATGCCGCGACAGCATGGACGTGAACCGTATGTGCAGTTGACGGACTTTGAGCGAGGGCGTATAGTGGGCATGCGGGAGGCCGGGTGGACGTACCGCCGAATTGCTCAACACGTGGGGCGTGAGGTCTCCACAGTACATCGATGTTGTCGCCATGGGTCGGCGGAGGGTGCACGTGCCCGTCGACCTGGGACCGGACCGCAGCGACGCACGGATGCACGCCAAGACCGTAGGATCCTACGCAGTGCCGTAGGGGACCGCACCGCCACTTCCCAGCAAATTAGGGACACTGTTGCTAATGGGGTATCGGCGAGGACCTTTCGCAACCGTCTCCATGCAGCTGGGCTACGGTCCCGCACACCGTTAGGCCGTCTTCCGCTCACGCCCCAACATCGTGCAGCACGCCTCCAGTGGTGTCGCGACAGGCGTGAGTGGAGGGACGAATGGAGACGTGTCGTCTTCAGCAATGAGATTCGCTTCTACCTTGGTGCCAATGATGGTCGTACGCGTGTTTGGCGCCGTGCAGGTGAGCGCCACAATCAGGACTGCATACGACCGAGGCACACAGGGCCAACACCCGGCATCATGGTGTGGGGAGCGATCTCCTACACTGGAGGTACACCACTGGTGATCGTCGAGGGGACACTGAATAGTGCACAGTACATCCAAACCGTCATCGAACCCATCGTTATACCATTCCTAGACCGGCAAGGGAACTTGCTGTTCCAACAGGACAATGCACGTCCGCATGTATCCCGTGCCACCCAACGTGCTCTAGAAGGTGTAAGTCAACTACCCTGGCCAGCAAGATCTCCGGATCTGTCCCCCATTGAGCATGTTTGGGACTGGATGAAGCGTCGTCTCACGCGGTCTGCACGTCCAGCACGAACGCTGGTCCAACTGAGGCGCCAGGTGGAAATGGCATGGCAAGCCGTTCCACAGGACTACATCCAGCATCTCTACGATCGTCTCCATGGGAGAATAGCAGCCTGCATTGCTGCGAAAGGTGGATATACACTGTACTAGTGCCGACATTGTGCATGCTCTGTTGCCCGTGTCTATGTGCCTGTGGTTCTGTCAGTGTGATCATGTGATGTATCTGACCCCAGGAACATGTCAATAAAGTTTCCCCTTCCTGGGACAATGAATTCACGGTGTTCTTATTTCAATTTCCAGGAGTGTAGGAGAAGAAGTCATAGAACACATAGTATTTCATAGCGACGCAATTTCTGTGTTAATTCGTCAATGAGAGGGAGCGGGGGATGCAATATACAAGGAATAGTGCATCGAAAGGAGATACTCGTATCCCAAAAGATAATCCTGTCGTTTCCATAGAAACGTTACTCGATTTAGAAGAAGAAATCATCGAACCCATAGTCTTTTATAGCGACGCAATTTCTGTGTTAATTCGTCAGTGTGAGGGAACGAGGGATGAAATATACAATGAACAGCGCATCGGAAAGGAGATACTCGTATCCCAAAAGAAAATCATGTCGTTTCCATAGAAACGTTACTCGATTTAGATGGAGAAGTCATATAACTCATAGTACTTCATAGCGACGCAATTTCTGTATTAATTCGTCAATGTGAGGGAGCGAGGGATGCAATATACAAGGAATAGTGCATCGGCAAGGAGACACTCGTATCCCAAAAGAAATACCTGTCGTTTCCATAGAAACGTTACTCGATTTAGAAGAACAAGTCATAGAACCCATAGAATTTCATAGCGACGCAATTTCTGTGTTAACTCGTCTATGGGAGGGAGCGGGGGATGTAATATACAAGGAATAGTGCATCGGAAAGGAGATACTCGTATCCCAAAAGAAAATCCTGTCGTTTCCATAGGCACGATACTCGATTTAGAAGATGAAATCGTAGAAACCATAGTATTTAATAGCGACGCAATTTCTGTGTTAATTCGTCAATGTGGGGGAGCGAGGGATGCAGTAAAGACGAGTAGTGCATCGGAAAGGAGATAGTCGTAGCCCAAAAGAAAATCCTGTACTTTCCATAGACACGTTACTCGATTTAGATGGAGAACTCATAGCATACATAGTATTGCATAGCGACGCAATATCTGGGTTAATTCGTCATTGTGAGAAAGCGAGGGATGCAGTAATGAAGGAATAGTGCATCCGGATAGGAGATAATCGTATCCCAAAAGAAAATCCTGTCGTTTCCATAGACACGTTACTTGATTTAGACGGAAATGTCATAGTACCCCGAAGTATTTCTTAGCGACACAATATCTGTGTTAATTCCTCAATGTGAGGGAGCGAGGGATGTAGTAAAGAAGGAATAGTGCATCGGTAAAGGAAATACTCGTATCCCAAAAAAAAAAAAATGCTGTCGTTTCCATACAAAGGTTACTCGATTTAGAAGGAGAAATCATAGAACACATACTATTTCATAGCGACGCAATTTCTGTGTTAATTTGTGAATGTGAGGGAGCGAGGGATGCAGTAAAGAAGGAATAGTGCATCGGAAAGGAGATACTCGTATCCCAATAGAAAATCCTCTCCTTTCCATAGAAACGTTACTCGATTTAGAAGAAGAAGTCATAGAACCCATAGTATTTCATAGCGACTTAATTTCTGGGTTAATTCTTTAAAGTGAGGGAGCGTGGGATGCAGTAAAGAAGGAATAGTGCATCGGAAAGGAGATACTCGTATCCCAAAAGAAAATCATCTCCTTACCATAGAAACGTTACTCGATTTAGAAGAAGAGGTCATAGAACCCATAGTATTACATAGCGACGTAATTTCTGGGTTAATTCATCAATGTGAGAAAGCGAAGGATGCAGTAAAGAAGGAATAGTGCATCGGGAAAGGAGATACTCGTATCCCAAAAGTGAGACCTGTCGTTTCCATAGAAATGTTACTTGATTTAGACAAAAAAGTCATAGAACCCGGATAATCTCATAGCGACGCATTGTCTGTGTTAATTCGTCAATGTGAGGTAGCGAGGCATGCAGTAAAGAAGGAATAATGCATCGGAATGGAGATAGTCGTATCCCAAAGGAAATCCTGCCCTTTCCATAGACACGTTACTCGATTTAGAAGGAGAAGTCATATAACCCATAGTATATCATAGCGACGAAATTTCTGTGTTCATTCCTCAATGTGAGGGAGCGATGAATGTAGTATAGGAGGAACAGTGCATCGGGAAAAGAGATACTCGTATCCCAAAAGAAAATCCTGTCGTTTCCATGCAAGGGTTACTCGAATTAGAAGGAGAAGTCATAGAACTCATAGTATATCATAGCGACGCAATTTCTGTGTTAATTCGTCAATGTGAGGGAGCGAGGGATGCAGTAAAGAAGGAATAGTGCATTGGAAAGAAGATACTCTTATCTCAAAAGAAAATCCTGTCCTTTCCATAGAAACGTTACTCGACTTAGAAGGAGATGTCATAGAACCCATACTATTACATAACGACGCAATATCTGTGTTAATTCGTCAATATAAGGGAGCGAGGGATGCAGTAAAGAAGGAGTAGTGCATCGGAAAGGAGATACTCGTATCCCAAAAGAAAATCCTGTCGTTACCATAGAAACGTTACTCGATTTAGCAGGTAATGTCATAGAACTCTAGAATTTCATAGCGACGCATTGTCTGTGTTAATTCGTCAATGTGAGGAAGCGAAGGATGCAGCAAAGAAGGAACACAGCATTGGAAAAGAGATACCCGGATCCCAAAAGAAAATCCTTTCGTTTCCATAGACACATTACTCGATTTAGAAGGAGAAGTCATAAAACCCATAGTATTTCAAAGTGCCGCAATTTAGTGTTTATTCGTCAATGTGAGGGCGGCAGGGATGCAGTAAAGAAAGAATAGTGCTTCGGAAAAGGTGATAGTCGTATCCCAAAAGAAAATCCTGTCCTTTCCATAAACACGTTACTCGGTTAAGAAGGAGAAGTCATAGAACCCATTGTATTTCATAGCGACTGAATTTCTGTGTTAATTCGTCAATGGGAGGGAATGGGGGATGCAATATACAAGGAATAGTGCATCGGAAAGGTGATACTCGTATCCCAAAAGAAAATCCTGTCGTTTCCATAGAAACGTTACTCGATGTAGGACAAGAAGACATAGAACCCATAGAATATCATAGCGACGCAATTTCTGTGTTAATTCGCGAATGTGAGTGAGCGAGGGATGCGGTAAAGAAGGAATAGTGCATCGGAAAGGAGATAGTCGAATCCGAAAAGAAAATCCTGTCCTTTCCATAGACACGTCAACGCTTTAGAAGGAGAAGTCATAGAACCCATAGTATTTCATAGCGACTCAATTTCTGCGTTAATTCGTCAATGTGAGGGAGCGAGGTATGCAGTAAGGAAGGAATAGTGCATCGGAAAGGAGTTACTCGTATCCCAAAAGAAAAACATGCCCTTTCCATAGAAACGTTACTCGATTTAAAAGGAGAAGTCACAGATCCCATAGTATTTCATAGCGACGCAATTTCTGTGTTAATTCGTCAATTGGAGGGAGTGGGCGATGCAATATACAAGGAATAGTGCATCGGCATGGAGATACTCGAATCCCAAAAAAAAAAAATCCTGTCGTTTGCATAGAAACGTTACTCGATTTAGAAGAAGAAGACATAGAACCCATAGTATTTCATAGCGACGCAATTTCTGTGTTAATTCGTCAATGTGTGGATGAGCGGTATTCAGTAGGGAAGGAATAGTGCATCGGAAAGGAGTTACTCCTGTCCCAAAAGAAAAATATGCCCTTTCCATAGAAACGATTCTCGATTTAGAAGGAGAAGTCACAGAACCCATAGTATTTCATAGCGGCGCAAATTCTGTGTTAATTCGTCAGTGTGAGGGAGCGAGGGATGAAATATTAGGAATAGTGCATCGGAAAGGAGATACTCGTATCCCAAAAGAAAATCATGTCGTTTCCATAGAAACGTTAATCGATTTTGAAGAAGAAGTCATAGAACCCATAGTCTTTTATAGCGACGCAATTTCTGTGTTAATTCGTCAATGTGAGGGGGCGAGGAATGTAGTAATGAAGGAACAGTGCATCGCGAAAGGAGATACTTGTATCCCAAATGAAAATCCTGTCGTTTCCATGCAAGGGTTACTCGAATTAGAAGGAGAAGTCATTGAACTCGTAGTGTAACCAAGCGACGCAATTTCTGTGTTAATTCGTCAATGTGAGGGAGCGAGGGATGCAGTAAAGAAGGGATAGTGCATCGGAAAGGAGATACTCGTATCCCAAAAGAAAATCCTGTCCTTTCCAAAGAAACCTTACTCGACTTAAAAGGACATGTCATAGAACCGATAGTATTTCATAGCGACGCAATTTCTGTGATAATTCGTCAATGTAAGGAAGCGAAGGATGCAGTAAAGAAGGAATAGTGCTTCGGAAAAAGAGATACTCGTATGCCAAAAGAAAATCCTGTACTTTCCATAGACACGTTTCCCGGTTTATAAGGAGAACTCATAGAACCCATAGTATTTCATAGCGACTCAATTTCTGTGTTAATTCGTCAATGGGAGGGAGTGGGGGATGCAATATACAAGGAATAGTGCATCGGAAAGGTGATACTCGTATCCCAAAACAAAATCCTGTCGTTTCCGTAGAAACGTTACTCGATGAAGGACAAGAAGTCAAAGAAACCATAGTATCTCATAGCGACGCAATTTCGGTGTTAATTCCCTAATGTGAGGGAGCGAGGGATGCAGTAAAGAAGAAATAGTGCATCGGAAAAGAGATTGTCGTATCCCAAAAGAAAATTCTGTCCTTTCCATAGACACGTCACTCGCTTTAGATGGAGAAGTCGTAGAACCCATAGTATTGCATAGCGACGCAATATCTGGGCTAAATAGTCATTGTGAGAAAGCGTGGGATGCAGTAAAGAAAGAATAGTGCATCGGGAAAGGAGATAATCGTATCCCAAAATAAAATCATGTCGTCTCCATACAAAGGTTACTCGATTTAGAAGGAGAAGGCCTAGAACTCATACTATTTCATAACGACGCAATTTCTGTGTTAATTTGTGAATGTGAGGGAGCGAGGGATGAAGTAAAGAAGGAATAGTGCATCGGAAAGGAGATACTTGTAACCCAAAAGAAAGTCATGTCCTTTCCCTAGATACGTTACTCGATTTAGAAGGAGATGTCATAGAACCCATAGTATTTCGTACCTACGCAATTTCTATGTTAATTCGTCAATATGAGGGAGCGAAGGATGCAGTAATGGAGGAATAGAGCATCGGAAAGGAGATACCCGTATCCCAAAAGAAAATCCTTTCGTTTCCATACAAATGTTACTCGATTTTGAAGGAGAAGTCATAAAACCCATAGTATTTCATAGCGATGCAATTTTGGGTTTATTCATCAATGTGAGGGAACGAAGGATGCAATAAAGAAGGAATAGTGCATCGGAAAAGAGACAGTCGTATCCCAAAGAAAATCCTGTCCTTTCCGTGGAAACGTTACTCGATTAAGAAGGAGACGACATAGAACCCATAGTATTTTATAACGACGCAATTTCTGCGTTAATTCGTCAATGGGTGGGAGCAGGGGATGCAATAAACAAGAATAGTGCATCAGAAAGGAGATACTCGTTTCCCAAAAGAAAATCCTCTCGTTTCCATAGCAACGTTATTCGATGTAGAAGGAGAAGTCATAGAACCCATAGTATTTCATAGCGACGCAATTTCTGGGTTAATTCGTCAATGTGAGGGAGCGAGGGATGCAGTAAAGAAGGAATAGTGCATCGGAAAGGTGATCCTCCTATCCCAAAAGAATATACGGTCCTTTCCATAGAAAAGTTACTCGATTTAGAAGGAGATGTCATAGAACCCATAGTAGTTCATAGCGACGCAATTTCTGTGTTAATTCGTCAATGTGAGGGAGCGAGGGATGCAGTAAAGAAGGAATAGTGCATCGGAAAGGAAATACTCGTACCCCAAAAGAAAATCCTGTCGTTTCCATACAAACGTTACTCGATTTAGAAAGAGGTGTCATACAACCCATAGTATTACATAGCGACGCAATTTCTGTGTTAATTCGTCAATGTGAGGGAGCGAGGGATGCAATAAAGAAGGAATAGAGCATCGGAAAACAGATACCCGTATCCCAAAAGTAAATCCTTTCCTTTCCATAGAAACGATACTCGATTTAGAAGGAGAAGTCATAGAAACTATAGTATTTCATAGCGAATAATTTCTGTGTTAATTCGTCAATGTGAGGGAGCGAGGGATGCAGTAAAGAAGGAGTAGAGCATCGGAAAGGAAATAGTCGTATCGCAAAAGAAAGTCCTGTCGTTTCCATGGAAATGTTACCCGATGTAGATGGAGAAGTCATAGAACCCATAGTAGTTCATAGCGACGCAATTTCTGTGTTAATTCGTCAGTGTGAGGGAACGTGGGATGCAGTAAAGATGGAGTAGTGCATCGGAAAGGAGATACTCGTATCCCAAATGAAAATCCTTTCGCTTCCATAGAAACGTTACTCGATTCAGAATGAGATTTCATAGAACCCATAGTATTTCATAGCGACGCAATTTCTGTGTTAATTCGTCAATGTGAGGGTGCGGGGGATGCAATAAAGAAGGAATAGTGCATCGGAAATTAGATACTCATATCCCAAAAGAAATTCCTGTCGTTCCCATAGAAACATTACTCGCTTTAGAAGAAGAAGTCATAGACCCCATAGTATTTCATAGCGACGCAATTTCTTCATTAATTCGTCAATGTGAGGGAGCGAGGGATGCAGTAAAGATGGAGTAGTGCACCGGAAAGGAGATACTCGTATCCCAAATGAAAATCCTGTCGCTTCCACAGAAACGTTACTCGATTCAGAAGGAGATGTCATACAACCTTTAGTATATCATAGCGACGCAATTTCTGTGTTAATTCATCAATGTGCAATGTGAGGGAGCGTGGGATGAAATAAAGAAGGAATAGTGCTTCAGAGAGGAGATACTCGTATCCCAAAAGAAAATCCTTTCGTTTCCATAGAAACGTTACTCGATTTAGAAGAAGAAGTCAGAGAACCCATAGTATAACATAGCGACGTAATTTCTGTGTATATCGTCAATGGGAGGGAGTGGGGGATGCAGTGAAGAAGGAATAGTGCATCGGGAAAGGAGATACTCGTATCCCAAAAGAAAATCCTTTCGTTTCAATAGAAACGTTACTTGTTTTAGATGGAAATGTCATAGAACCCATAGTATTTCATAGCGACGCTATTTCTGTGTTAATTCGTCAATGTGAGGGAGCGAGGAATGCAGTAAAGAAGGAATACTGCATTTGAAAATAGTTACTCGTATCCCAAAAGATAATCCTGTCCTTTCAATAGAAACGTTACTCGATTTAGAAGGAGAAGTCGTAGAACCCATAGGATTTGATAGCGACGGAATTTCTGTGTTAATTCTGAATGTGAGGGAGCGAGGAATGCAGTAAAGAAGCAATAGTGCATCGGGAGAAGAGATACTCATATACCAATCGAAAATCCTGTCGTTACCATAGAAACGTTACTCGATTTAGAAGGAGAAATCATAGAACTCAAAGTATTTCATAGCGACGCAATCTCTGTATTAATTCGTCAATGTGAGGGAGCGAGGGATGCAGTAAAGAAGGAATAGTGCATTGGAAAGAAGTTACTCGTATCCCAAAAGAAATTTATTTCGTGTCCATAGAAACGTTACTCGATTTGGACGGAGAAGTCATAGAACCCATAGTATATCAGAGCGACGCAATTTCTGTGTTAATTCGTCAATGTGAGGGAGCGAGGAATGCAGTAAAGAAGGAACAGTTTATTGGAAAGGAGATACTCGTATCCCAAAAGAAAATCCTGTCGTTTCCATAGAAACGTTACTCGACTTAGAAGGAGATGTCATAGAACCCATAGTATTTCATAGCGACGCAATTTCTGTGCTAACTCGTCAATGTGATGGGGCGAGGGATGCAGTAAAGAAGGAATTGTGCTTCGGAAAAGGAGATAGTCGTATGCCAAAAGAAAATCCTGTACTTTCCGTAGACACGTTTCCCGGTTTATAATGAGAAGTCATAGAACCCATAGTATTTCATAGCGACTCAATTTCTGTGTTAATTCGTCAATGGGAGGGAGTGGGGGATGCAATATACAAGGAATAGTACATCGGAAAGGTGATACTCGTATCATAAAAGAAAATCCTGTCGTTTCCGTAGAAATGTTACTCGATGTAGGACAAGAAGTCAAAGAACCCATAGTATCTCATAGCGACGCAATTTCGGTGTTAATTCCCTAATGTGAGGGAGCGAGGGATGCAGTAAAGAAGAAATAGTGTATCGGAAAAGAGATTGTCGTATCCCAAAAGAAAATTCTGTCCTTTCCATAGACACGTCACTCGCTTTAGATGGAGAAGTCGTAGAACCCATAGTATTGCATAGCGACGCAATATCTGGGCTAAATAGTCATTGTGAGAAAGCGAGGGATGCAGTAAAGAAAGAATAGTGCATCGGGAAAGGAGATAATCGTATCCCAAAAAAAAAAATCCTGTCGTCTCCATACAAAGGTTACTCGATTTTGAAGGAGAAGGCCTAGAACTCATACTATTTCATAGCGACGCAATTTCGGTGTTATTTGTGAATGTGAGGGAGCGAGGGATGCAGTAAAGAAGGAATAGTGCATCGGAAAGGAGATACTTGTAACCCAAAAGAAAGTCCTGTCCTTTCCATAGATACGTTACTCGATTTAGAAGGAGATGTCATAGAACCCATAGTAATTCATAGCGATGCAATTTTGGGTTTATTCATCAAGGTGAGGGAGCGAAGGATGCAATAAAGAAGGAATAGTGCATCGGAAAAGAGACAGTCATATCCCAAAGAAAATCCTGTCCTTTCCGTAGAAACGTTACTCGATTAGGAAGGAGACGACATAGAACCCATAGTATTTTATAACGACGCAATTTCTGCGTTAATTCGTCAATGGGTGGGAGCAGGGGATGCAATAAACAAGAATAGTGCATCAGAAACGAGATACTCGTTTCCCAAAAGAAAATCCTTTCGTTTCCATAGAAACGTTACTCGATTTAGAAGAAGAAGTCAGAGAACCCATAGTATAACATAGCGACGTAATTTCTGTGTATATCGTCAATGGGAGGGAATGGGGGATGCAGTGAAGAAGGAATAGTGCATCGGGAAAGGAGATACTCGTATCCCAAAAGAAAATCCTTTCGTTTCAATAGAAACGTTACTTGTTTTAGATGGAAATGTCATAGAACCCATAGTATTTCATAGCGACGCTATTTCTGTGTTAATTCGTCAATGTGAGGGAGCGAGGAATGCAGTAAAGAAGGAATACTGCATTTGAAAATAGTTACTCGTATCCCAAAAGATAATCCTGTCCTTTCAATAGAAACGTTACTCGATTTAGAAGGAGAAGTCGTAGAACCCATAGGATTTGATAGCGACGGAATTTCTGTGTTAATTCTGAATGTGAGGGAGCGAGGAATGCAGTAAAGAAGCAATAGTGCATCGGGAGAGGAGATACTCATATACCAATCGAAAATCCTGTCGTTACCATAAAAACGTTACTCGATTTAGAAGGAGAAATCATAGAACTCAAAGTATTTCATAGCGACGCAATCTCTGTATTAATTCGTCAATGTGAGGGAGCGAGGGATGCAGTAAAGAAGGAATAGTGCATTGGAAAGGAGTTACTCGTATCCCAAAAGAAATTTATTTCGTTTCCATAGAAACGTTACTCGATTTGGAAGGAGAAGTCATAGAACCCATAGTATATCAGAGCGACGCAATTTCTGTGTTAATTCGTAATTGTGAGGGAGCGGGGGATGCAGTAAAGTTGGAATAGTGCATCGGACAGCAGATACTCGTATCCCAAAAGAAAATCCTGTCCTTTTCATAGAAACATTACTCGAATTAGAAGGAGAAATCATAGAACCCATAGTATATCATAGCGATCAATTTCTCTGTTAATTCGTCAATGTGAGGGAGCGAGGGATGCAGTAGAGACGGAATAGTGCATCGGAAAGGAGATAGTCGTATCCGAAAAGAAAATCATGTCGTTTCCATAGAAACGTTACTCGATTTAGAAGGAGAAGTCATAGAACACATAGTATTTCATAGCAACGCAATTTCTGTGTTAATTCGTCAATGTGAGGAAGCGAAGTATGCAGTAAGCCAGGAATAGTGCATCAGAAAGGAGATACTCGTATCCCAAATGAAAATCCTGTCGCTTCCATAGAAACGTTACTCGATTTAGAAGAAGAAGTCATAGAAACCATAGTATTTCATAGCGACGCAATTTCTGTGTTAATTCGTCAATGTGTGGGAGCGAGGGATGCAGTGAAGAAGGAATAGTGCATCAGAAAGGAGACAGTCGTAGCCCAAAGGAAATCCTGTCCTTTCCATAGACACGTTACTCGATTTCGAAGGAGAATTCATAGAACCCATAGTATTTCATAGCGACGCCATTACTGTGATAATTCGTCAATGTGAGGTTGCGGGGAATGCAATAAGGAAGGAGTAGTGCATCGGAAAGGAGATACTCATATCCCAAGAGAAAATCCTGTCGTTTCCATAGAAACATTGCTCGCTTTAGAAGAAGAAGTCATAGAACCCATAGTATATCATAGCGACGCAATTTCTTCATTAATTCGTCAATGTGAGGGAGCGAGGGACGCAATAGAGAAGGAATAGTGCATCTGAAAGGAGTTACTCGTATCCCAAAAGAAAATCCTGTCGTTTCCATAGAAACGTTACTCGATTTAGAAGGAGCAGTCATAGTACCCATAGTATTTCATAGCGGCGCAATTTGTGCGTTAATTCGTCAGTGTGAGGGAGCGAGGGATGCAGTAAAGAGGAAATAGTTCATCGGAAGGGAGACACTCGTATCCCAAAAGAAAATCCTTTCGTGACCATAGAAACGTTACTCGATTTGGAAGAAGAAATCATAGAACTCATAGTATCTCATAGCGACGCATTTTCTGTGTTAATTCGTCAATGTGAGGGAGCGAGCGTAGCAGTGAAGAAGGAATAGTGCATCGGAAGGGAAAGTGTCGTATCCCAAAAGAAAATCCTGTCTTTTCCATAGACACGTTGCTCGATTTAGATGGAGAAGTCGTAGAATCCATAGTATCTCATAGCGACGCAATTTCTGTGTTTATTCGTCAGTGTGAGGGAGCGAGGGACGCAGTAAATAAGGAATAGTGCATCGGAAAGGAGATAGTCGTATCGCAAAAGAAAATCCGATCCTTTCCATAGACACGTTACTCGATTTAGAAGGAGCAGTCATAGAACCCATAGTATTTCATAGCGACGCAATTTCTGTGTAAATTAGTCAATGTGAGGGAGCGAGGTATGCAGTAAGGCAGGAATAGTGCATCGGAAAAGAGATACAATCATCCCAATGAAAAACATGTTATTTCCATAGAAACGTTACTCGATTAAGAAGGAGAAGTCACAGAACCCAAGGTATTTCATAGCGGCGCAATTTGTGCGTTAATTCGTCAGTGTGAGGGAGCGAGGGATGCAGTAAAGAGGAAATAGTTCATCGGAAGGGAGACACACGTATCCAAATAGAAAATCCTGTCGACTCCATAGAAACGTTACTCGATATAGAAAAAGAAGTCATAGAACCCATTGAATTTCATAGCGACGCAATCTCCGTGTTAATTCATCAATGTGAGGGAGCGAGCAATGCAGTAAAGAAGGAATAGTGCATCGGGAAGGAGATACTTGTATCCCAAAAGAAAATCCTGTGGTTTCCATAGATACGTTACTCGATTTAGAAGGAGAAGACATAGAACGCATGGTATTTCATAGCGACGCATTTTCTGTGTTAATTCGTCAATAGGAGGGAGCGGGGGATTCAATATACAAGGAATAGTGCATTGGAAAGGAGATACTCGTATCCCAAAAGAAAATCCTGTCCTTTCCATAGAAACGTTACTCGATTTAGAAGGAGAAGACATAGATCGCATGGTATTTCATAGCGACGCATTTTCTGTGTTAATTCGTCAATAGGAGGGAGCGGGGGATTCAATATACAAGGAATAGTGCATTGGAAAGGAGATACTCGTATCCCAAAAGAAAATCCTAAAGCATCCATAGAAACGATTTTCGATTTAGAAGGAGATGTCATAGACCCTCTTGTATTTCATAGCGACGCAATATCTGTGTTAATTCGTCAGTGTGAGGGAGCGAGTTATGCAGTAAAGAAGGAATAGTGCATCGGAATGGAGATACTCGTATCCCAAAAGAAAATCCTGTCCTTTCCACAGAAACGTTACTCGTTTTAGAATGAGAAGCCATAGAACACACAGTATTTCATAGCGACGCAGTTTCTGTGTTAATTCGTCAATGTTAGGTAGCAAGTGATGCAGTAAAACAGGAATAGTGCATCGGAGAGGAGATATTCGTATCCGAAAAGAAGATCCTGTCGTTTCCGTAGAAACGTTACTCAATTTAGAAGGAGATGCCATAGAATCCATAGTATTCCACAGCGACGCAATTTCTGTGTTATTTCGTCAATGTGTGGGCGCGAGGGATGCAGTAAAGGAGGAATAATGCATCGGAAGGAGATGGTCGTATCCCAAAACAAAATCCTGTCGTTTCCATGGAAACGTTCCTCGTTTTGGAAGGAAAAGTCATAAAACCCATAGTATTTCAGAGCGACGGAATTTCTGAGTTAATTCGTCAATGTGAGGGAATGAGGGATGCAGTAAAGAAGCAATAGTGCATCGGAAAGGAGATACTCGTATCCCAAAAGAAAATCCAGTCCTTTCTATGGAAACGTTACTCGTTTTAGAAGGAGTAGTCATAGAACCCATAGAATTCCATAGCGACCCAATTTCTGGCTTAATTTGTCAATGTGAGGGAGCGAGGGATGCAGTAAAGAGGGAATAGTGCATCGGGAAAGGAGATACTCGTATCCCAAAAGAAAATCCAGTCGTTTCCATAGAAACGTTACTCGATTTAGAACTAGAAGTCATAGAACACATAGTATTTCATACCGACGAAATTTCTGTGTTAATTCGTCAATGTTACGTAGCGAGGGATGCAGTACATAAGAAATAGTGCACCGGAAAGGAGACATTCGTATCCAAAAGAGAATCCTTTCGTTTCTATAGAAACGTTACTCGATTTAGAAGGAGAACTAGTACAACCCATAGTATTCCATAGCGATGCAATTTCTGTGTTCATTCGTCAATGTGAGGGAGCGAGGGATGCAGTAAAGAAGGAATAAAGCATCGGAAGGGAGATAGTCGTATCACAAAAGAAAATCCAGTAGTTTCCATAGAAACGTTACCCGATTTAGAAGGAGAAGTGATAGAACCCATAGAATTTCATAGCGACGTAACTTCTGCGTTAACTCGTCAATGTGAGGGAGCGAGTGATGCAGTAAAAAAGGAATAGTTCATCGGAAAGGAGATACTCGTATCCCAAAAGAAAATCCTGTCGTTTCCATAAAAACGTTACTCGATTTAGAAGCAGATGTCATTGAACACATGGAATTTCATAGCGCCGCAACTTCTGTGTTAATAAGTCAGTGTGAGGGAGCCAGGGATGCAGTAAAGTAGGAATAGTGCATCGGAAAGGAGATACGCGTATCCCAAAAGAAAATTCTCTCGTTTCGATATAAACGTTACTCGATTTAGAAGGAGATGTCATAGAACACATAGTATTTCATAGCAACGCAATCTCTGTGATAATTCGTCAATGTGACGAAGCGAGGTATGCAGTAAAGATGGAATAGTGCATCGGGAAGGGAGATACTCGTATCCCAAAAGAAAATCCTGTCGTTCCCATACAAAAGTTACTCGATTTAGTGGTAGAAGTCATAGAACGCATAGTATTTCATAGCGACGCAATATCTGTGTTAATTCGTCAATGTCAGGGAGCGAGGAATGCAGTATAGAAAGAACCGTGCATCGGAATGGAGATACTCGTATCCCAAAAGAAAAGCCAGTCCTATCCAAGAAACGTTACTCGATTTAGAAGGAGATGTCATACAACACATAGTATTCCACAGCGACGCAATTTCAGTGTTAATTCGTCAATGTGAGGGAGCGAGTGATGCAGTAAAAATGGAATATTGCATCGGAAAGGAGATACTCGTATCCCAAAAGAAGATCCTGTCCTTTCCATAGGCACGTTACTCGATTTAGAAGCAGAAGTAATAGAACCCATAGTATTTCATAGCGACGCAATTTCTGTGTTAGTTCGTAAATACCGGGGGGCGAGGGATGCAGTAAAGAAGGAATAGTGCATCGGAAAGGAGATACTCCTATACCAAAAGAAAATCCTGTCGCTTCCATAGAAACGTTACTCGATTTAGAAGGAGAAGTAACAGACCACATAGTATTTCATAGCGACGGCAGTACATTGTTAATTTGTCAATGTGAGGGAGCAAGGGATGCAGTATAGAGGGAATAGTGCATCGGGAAAGGAGATACTCGTATCCCAAAAGAAAATCCAGTCGTTTCCATAGAAACTTTACTCGATTTAGAAGTAGAAGTCATAAAACCCATAGTATTTCATACCGACGAAATTTCTGTGTTAATTCGTCAATGTTACGTAGCGAGAGATGCAGTACATAAGAAGTAGTGCATCGGAAAGGCACATTAGTGTCCAAACGAAAATCCGTTCGTTTCCATAGAAACGTTACTCGATTTAGAAGGAGAAGTCATACAATACATTGTATTCCCTAGCGAAGCAATTTCTATGTTAATTCGTCAATGTGAGGGAGCGAGGGATGCAGTAAAGAAGGAATGATGCATAGGAAGGGAGATAGTCGTATCCCAAAAGAAAATCCTGTAGTTCCCATAGAAACGTAAACCGATTTAGAAGAAGAAGTCGAAGAACCCATAGAATTTCATAGCGACGCAACTTCTACGTTAATTCGTCAATGTGAGGGAGCGAGTGATGCAGTAAAAAAGGAATAGTGCATCGGAAAGGAGATACTCGGATCCCAAAAGAAAATACTGTCGCTTCCATAGAAACGTTACTCGATTTTGAAGGAGGTGTCATAGAACCCATAGTATTTCACAGTGACGAAATATCTGTGTTAATTCGTCAATGTGAGGGAGCGAGGGATGCAGTAAAGTAGGAATAGTGCATCGGAAAGGAGATACTCGTATCCCAAAAGAAAATCCTGTCGTTTCCATATAAACGTTACTCGATTTATAAGGAGATGTCATAGAACCCATAGTATTCCATAGCAACACAATTTCTGTGATAATTCGTCAATGTGAGGGAGCGAGGGATGCAGTAAAGTTGGAATAGTGCATCGGAAAGGAGATAGGCGTATCGCAGAACATAATCCAGTCCTTTTCATAGACACGTTACTCGATTTAGAAGTAGAAGTGATAGAACCCATAGTATTTCATAGCGACGCAATTTCTGTGTTAATTCGCCAATAAGAAGGAGCGAGGGATGCAGTAAAGAGGGAATAGTGCATCGGGAAAGGAGATACTCGTATCCCAAAAGAAAATCCAGTCGAATCCATTGAAACGTTACTCGATTTAGAAGGATATGTCATAGAACCCATTGATTTTCATAGCGACCCAATTTCTGGCTTAATTTGTCAATGTGAGGGAGCGAGGGATGCAGTAAAGGTGGAATAGTGCATCGGAAAGGAGATAGGCGTATCGCAGAACATAATCCAGTCCTTATCATAGACACGTTACTCGATTTAGAATGAGAAGTCAGAGAACCCATAGTATTTCATAGGGATGCAATTTCTGTGTTAATTCGCCAATAAGATGGAGCGAGGGATGCCGCAAAGAGGGAATAGTGCATCGGGAAAGGAGATACTCGTATCCCAAGAGAAAATGCAGTCGAATCCATTGAAACGTTACTCGATTTAGAAGTAGATGTCATAGAACCCATAGTATCTCATACCGACGAAATTTCTGCGTTAATTCGTTAATTTTAGGTAGCGAGGGATGCAGTAAAGAGGAAATAGTGCATCGGAAAGGAGATATTCGTATCCCAAAGAAATTCCTTTCGTTTCCATAGAAACGTTACTCGATTTAGAAGGAGAAGTCACAGATCCCATTGTATTTCATAGCGACGCAATTACTGTGTTATTTTGTCAAAGTGAGGGAGCGAAGGATGCAGTATAGAAGGAATAGTGCAACGGTAAGGAGATAGACGTATCCCAAAAGAAAATCCCGTCGCTTCCTTATAAACGTTACTCGATTTAGAAGGAGAAGTCATAGAACCCATTGTTTTTCATACCGACGCAATTTCTGTGTTAATTCGACAATGTGACGGAGCGGGGGATGCAGTAAAGATGGAATAGTGCATCGGAAAGGAGATACTCGTATCCCAAATCAAAATCCTGTCGTTTCCGTTGAAACGTAACTCGACTTAGAAGGAGAAGTCATAGAACCCATAGAGTATCATAGCGACGCAAAGATCTGTGTTAATTAGTAAATTTGAGGGAGCGAGGGATGCAGTAAAGAAGGAATAGTGCATCGGTAAGGAGATACTCGTAACCCAAAAGAAAATCCAGTCGTATCCATTGAAACGTATTTGATTAGAAGGAGTTGTCACAGTACCCACAGTACTTCATAGCGACGCAATTTCTGTGTTAATTCGTCAGTGTGAGGGAGCGAGGGATGCAGTTAAGAAGGAGTAGTGCATCGGAAAGGAGAAACTCGCATCCCAAAATAAAATCCTGTCGTTTCCATAGAATCGCTACTCGATTTAGAAGGAAAGGGCAAAGAAACCATAGTATTTCATAGCGACGCATTTTCTGTGTTGATTCGTCAATGTTAGGGAGCGAGAAATGCAGTAAAGAAGGAATAGTGCATCGGAAAGGAGATAGTCGTATCCCAAAAGAAAATCCTGTCGTTTCCATAGAAACGTTACTCGAGTTGGAAGGTGATGTCATACTACCCATAGTATTTCATAGTGACGCAATTTCTGTGTTGATTCGTCAATGTGAGGGAGCGAGGGATGCAGTAAAGAAGGAATAGGGCATCGGAAAGGAGATACTCGTATCCCAAAAGAAAATCCTGTCGTTTCCATAGAAACGATACTCTATTAAGAAGGAGAAGTCATAGAACACATAGTATTTCATAGCGACGCAATTTCGGTGTTAATTCGGCAATGTGATTGAGCGAGGGTTGCAGTAAAGAAGGAATAGCGCATCGGAAAGGAGATAGTCGTATCCCAAATGAAAATCCTTTCGTTTCCATAGAAACGTTACTTGATTTGGAAGGAGAAATCATAGAACCCATAGTATTTCATAGCGACGCAATTTCTGTGTTTATTCGTCAATGTGAGGGAGCGAGGTATTCAGTAAAGAAGGAATAGTGCATCGGTAAAGAGATACTCTATAATCTCCCCACGGAAAATTACTCTCTACCATGCAATAATTAATAATGGTCATTAAAATCATCCACATTTATTCACTTTTGAAAAGTATCTTATCGGATTTTCTAGTAATATATGCGCCGACAGCTCGTCGACGCCAAGGTATTTTTCTAGTACGTTTATTCTTTGGAATAACAGAGATACATATATGTATTCTCTATGGTTATTAGAGACGGGTAAGAAGGACAGCTTCAGAAATATCTGTTGGAAGATTGACGGGCTTCTAATAGAGACATATTTGCTTTTCTTCTCGCTAAAGCGAGCTATTAACGTTTGTGCCACTAGCGGGTTATTTGAAGAGAGAGAAATACTGTAAACGCAAAATAAATAAGACTTGGAATCAACAGAAAAGGAACATGTAATGGAGATGGATTGAATATACAATTTTCCTCAGAAATAAGGTTTGTGACCCTTTTATTCTAGAGTGAATGACGAATGAGTTCTTTGTCTGAATCATTGACGATCGCCTTGGCCCTGTAATTAGTGGGGAAGTTTCAGCTGTGACGAAGAGACCCTGCAGTCACCGAGTTTTTATAAAATCGTCCAAAAAGGCTTAGTCCACATCTGAAATTCTAAATCTGTCGTAAAATGAACGAATTGTTCAAACGATCGATTTTCCCAACTGAATGCAGCGCTTAACAATAATAACAAATGTAAGGATCTTTTCCAGCAAGCCAGCCGCTGAATATTAAGACGAAGTTCTCCACCAGAGATTCTATTGGGCTGATTTCACGTAAATGAAATATTATATTTAAAACTGTACATAGATAAAGGACAGAGAGGGAGAGAGAGAGCGAATGAAATTCGAGAAAATACTCAGAATCCTCCATTAGTATAATTGTTTGCCTGTCTTATCACGGATCAGCCTAAACATAAAACAGGAGGCCCTAACTTTATACCGAGCGCGGTGGCGCAGTGGTTAGACACTGGACTCGCATTCGGGAGGACGACCTTTCAATCCCGCGTCCGGCCATCCTGATTTAGGTTTTCCGTGATCTCCCTAAATCACTCCAGGCAAATGCCGGGATGGTTCCTCTGAAGGGGCACGGCCGACTTCTTTCCCAATCCTTCCCTAATCCGATGAGACCGATGACCACGCTGTCTGGTCTCCTTCCCCAAACCACCCAACCAACCAACCTAACTTTATTGTACCGATTTATATGTGAGAGTGAAGGGGCAATAAAGGCGACAGATACACCTCTGTACAGACAAAACATTACACCAAGTTAGCGGCAAGCTGCATTCACATATATTCATCAGTCAGTAATATAGATATAAAGATATTCTCCAATAACATTATATAATTCATTATAATGGCCAATCCGTGACAGGACACGTTTTTGGACGTTGTTAAAATAATTTTGTTCTCTGATTCACGTGAACTGCGACGAGCCAACTTAACTGACGCTTGGAAAAGAGAGGAAATACTCGCAGTCAAATTAAGTGGATCTACAAGAAGAACGTAAGACAACACGCTGGGCGCAGAGAAAAGGCCAGATCTATAATTTTATTATTAAAGCTTGCTAGTGTAGATGAAGTATACGGTTTTGTGTTTAGTATTATTGGATATTTGAACATTGATTAATTGTGTTCATGCTAGATGTAGTTTGATTGACCTGCCCCAGTTGCATTTATCTGTGTAAGTACAGTAAGAAAGTAGCCACAGAAGTACTCTTGTGTGAAGGGAGATATATATATAGTGACAGTAGAACATTTATATGGTTTTAACTAGGGCAATGTTTAAGATGAGTCAAGCAGAGCAGAGCAGCACGCAACAGCCTTCAGCTGTTAGCACTGATAATAATGATGTAGTAAGAAGTGTTGTAGAACCGATCGCTACAGATAGCGCAATAGAACGCCCGGTAGACACGGCTGGAGATGTAACAGCAAGTACGCAACATGGATTAGATCCATTGGTAATTATCATGAGAGAGATGCAGATGATAACCGAGAGCATGAATAATATGAAAACCGACATTAACGCGAAATTAGCCTCAGTTACTGAAGGGCAGGAAAATCTGAAAACTGTCATTAATGCGAAATTCACCTCAGTTACTGAAGGGCAAAATGATTTGAATACGAAATTAGCCTCAGTTACTGAAGGGCAGGAAAATTTGAAAATCGACATTAACGTGAAGTTAGCCTCAGTTACGGAAGGGCAGGAAAATCTGAAAGCTGAGATTAAGCAGCAGTTACAAGACAGTTTTTCCGAATTAGAGCAGCGGATAGAGACGAAGACCAAGGAACTCAAAGATCAGGCCGAAGAGACGGAACGAAAATTAACTGCACAAATAAAATTGGTGAAAGCTGAAAGTGAGGAATCTACTCACCGCGTACGTGTAGAAATGAAGGAGTATGTGGCTATTAAGATAGATACCGTACGGGAACAGGTGGAAATGGTTCCGCAATGAGTACAAAAGCAAGATGCCATGTCATGTGCAATTGCGCAACTTCCTGACAAAAATGGCTCTGAGCACTATGGGACTCAACTGCTGAGGTCATTAGTCCCCTAGAACTTAGAACGAGTTAAACCTAACCAACCTAAGGACATCACAAACATCCATGCCCGAAGCAGGATTCGAACCTGCGACCGTAGCGGTCTTGCGGTTCCAGACTGCAGCGCCTTTAACCGCACGGCCACTTCGGCCGGCCAACTTCCTGAATTGGCACGTACGCAGACTAACCTTAAGGAAAGTGTTGAACATCTGACAGAACTTCAAGACGTTATAGACCACCAAATTAATGTATTAATGGGTAAATTATCCGAAATCACATTAGAAAACAAAAGGCTAATGTGTGAAAACGTTGAGCAAAATGTTAAAGCAGCATTCCAGAGTTTATCTGGCAAACAGGAAGAGAGTTTGTTTGCGAAAGGACTTGAGGAAGTGCGACAGCAGTTAGGTGTTGATTTAGAGCATTGGAAACAAACGATAGAAGCGTCGATGCGCGTTTCACAAGGCTCAGAACAAATGAATACAGGCCAGCAGCAGAAGTTGGCAGCGACTACAGAGCCAGTTACTGCACATTCGCACACGATACCGACTCGTGTGAGTAACTCGAATATTAAATTGCCACGAGCTAGTTGTTCGCGTGAAGTCTTATCTAACGGAGATTACGAAAGCCGTTGCCATGCCGAAGAAAAAATGATAAAGCATCGACAATTCCAGATTTTTAACATTGCAAAAGGGGGGTCCATCCAATTGTTTTTATTCGAAGTTTCAGAGGAGTGCTACCCAAAAATTGGTCGGAGTGGCAGAAGATCAGTTTCGTTACAGGATATATAAAAGGTTCGGGGGCGATCTGGGCCTCGGACATGACTTCTGTTTGCTCGACATATGACGATTTTGAGAAGGCGTTTTTAGCAAAGTTCTGGTCAGAAGGGGTACAGGAACGCCTAAGGCAGGAGGTGCTCTACCCAGAGCCTTTCTCCTTTTCAAAAGGAAGCCGTAGGAAGTATTTTGAAAAATATATAAATAAAACTAGATACTGGGACAGACCTATGCCCTTGCCAGACATAATAAACATACATAAGGCAAGACTACCAACTAGCATCCGGAATCAATTGATTTACGGCAACGATAAAGACTTGGAGTCGTTCCTCACGACGTTAGACCATATAGATATTATCGAAGAGAACAACCAGAAAGCCCGTAATAACAGATTCCAATATAGGGAGATAGAACCTCCGCCAAATGGTAGGCAAGGGAATGCACAGAGATCGTTAAATAGTGGAGAAACCCCTCAAAATCTCAATTGTAATACCGGCAATAGTCTTGCGAGGGGCTATCCAAGGAACAACAGGAATGGGAAAAGATACAATCCCGTGTGGGGGAACGAAAGGAATTTCAGACCTCAAGCCTGGAACAATAACAGTAATAGAAAGTGAAATCAACCGGGGGGAATGAACTCAAATAACCAACATCAGTGGGGACGTACATCTGCGAATCAACCGGTAATTACCGAAGTGACGGACGATGTCAACCACCAGGCGAATCAAAATCCAACAAACTTGTAAGGACCCACTCGTGCCCCGGAGGAGCGGTCAACAATTGGTTGAGGGGCAACAGGATATGTGTACCCATGCTAACGTATAATGATGGACGATTACTGGCAGATGAATTGACCGAGGACTTAGAACCCCAAGATGAGGATAAGGAACAGGTGGCAGTAGCCGAAGTGCAAGTCATTTTGGAGACTGTACCTATAGTGGCGGTTTTAGACACAGCTGCAACCACAAATGTTGTTTCGGAGGCTCTATTCAACAAGATCAGAAATATAAGACGAGTACCAATTTTTCCAGTTCAAAATTGCAGAATAATAGGCGCCGTTGCGGCTAGATCGGCTAATGCATAAGTGCAGTCACTACTTAGTGTAGAAGTCGGAAATGTTGCAATATTAAGCACATTCCTTGTTGTGAAAAATTTGGTGGTAGACTGCATTATCAGAGTCGACAGCCTACGCAAATACGGATGCAGAATAGATTTTAAAACAGGAAAAATTTGGTTAAATGTAAATAAATAAGAAATTGAGCTGGACTTGTTGAAATAAGAATGCCTCACCAGAAAATATAATAGTGGGATCAGTGTGCAAGTAATCAGGGCGGCACAAAATTCTAAACAGCACGTAATTAATGAGTTCCAAGTCAAGGGAGATTTCGGTCAGTTAGTGTATGAGAAGTTAAATGAATCCGACTGCATTATTGAAGATCAGAAGAAGCAGCTCAAAGAATTATTATTAGCGTATGAAAACGTGTTTGATGAAAGGCCAGGAGTTATTAAGGGATACATATGCCATCTCTACGTTAAGCCGCACGAAACGTATTGTAGAACTTTCTATCCTGTTCCCTGGAGGTTAAAGGCTCAAGTTCAAATAGAAATAGATCGCATGTTGAAATGGGGTTTGATCGAACCCTCTACAAGCCCATACTGCTCCCCATTGTTGGTCGTGCCAAAAGCAAATGGGACTGTGAGACTGGTACTCGACGCCAGAGAAATAAATAAAATCATAATTCCAGTAAGAACACATCCGGAAAACATAGACGAACTTATACAACGGTTCCAGGATTTCCAATATTTGACGAGCATTGATTTGCGGAGTTCTTATTGGCAAGTCAAGCTGGATGAGTTATCAAGGAAATATACGGCTTTCATTTATTCCGGAAGAAGTTACCAATATACTGTAGTTCCTTTCGGACTCAACATTAGTGCTGGAATCTTTATAGCAGCTCTAGATTATGCACTAGGCCCAGAACTAAGAAGCAGGATAACAGTGTTTGTTGATGATTTGCTTATAGCATCGAAGACTTGGGAGGAGCATATTACCTTACTGAGTCGGGTTCAAAACCATGGGAATAACTGCTAACCTACAGAAATCCCATTTTGCACTAAACAGAATCAAGTTCCTGGGGCATATAATTGACGCAAAGGGAATTTTACCAACCAAGGAGAAGCTAATTGCGATTAGTAAGTTTCCAACACCCAGAAATAGGAGGCAATTAAAAGGGTTCATGGGTCTTGCCTCATTTTTTAGAAGAGTTATAACAAATCAGGCCATGAACGCAGCAGCTCTAAATAGTTTGCTGAAGAAGGATGTCCCCTGGCTCTGGACATTAGAGTGTCAAGAAGCATTCGAAGAGATAAAGAAGCAATTAGTAAATTCACCGCTTTTGTACCATCCGGACATGCAAGAAGAATTTCACTTGTCTACAGATTCGTCGAATGTGGGTCTTGGAGCGTGCCTTTTCCAAGTACGCAAGATAAATGGACAACTCATCTTCTGTCCTATTGCGTTTGCTAGTCGTGTTTTGTCCAACTGTGAACGAACTTACACGACGACAGAATTAGACGCTCTTGCGGTCGTCTGGGGATTTAAAAAATTTCATTATTATCTATATGGGTCAAAGACTATCGTATATTGCGATCATCAATCATTAACGTTTTTACAAACGTGTAAACTCTTACACCCCAGACTGGCTAGATGGACTCTCGCTCTGCAACAATACCAATTTAAGATCGTACATGTCTCAGGGCAGCAAAACATTATTGCTGACGCTCTATCAAGGTCACCGCAGGGTTTAACCAAAGAGATTGAAGTAAATAATAACTCAGAATTCCCTGTATTGCTGCTGCAGGAAAATCCATTTAAGACGTACTACGTCAATTTGTGTGCGCTTATGGCCCAGTTACAGAAAAGAGATGCTCAATGGGGAAGTGTCATTCAAAGGTTACAACAGCAACCTTCGGATCAGATGGCAAATTATTACAAGCTGGTAAATGGCGTATTATTTTTCCGCTGTGGAAGGCCAAACAAAGTCCGTTGGTGTGTTTGTATACCTGAGGCGCAAATAGAGAAACTTGTATGGTTCACTCATTTAACCTGGGGACATTTCGGTGCGACAAAATGTGCAGACAAGATAAGTGGGTACTGTTCTTTTCCCAACATAAAGCGCAGAGTGCATGAGGTCTTAAAGAGATCATAATCTGTCAAAAAACAAAGCCAGATTCAAAAGGGACTAAGCACCCATTATGCTCTATATTAGTCCAAGAACCAAAAGAATTAATTTCGAGCGATCTGTGTGGACCGTTACCTACTTCGAGAGGTGGTGTTAAATATGTGTTGGCATTTCTCGATGTGTGTACGAAATACGTAAAGCTATACCCGATAAAGGCGGCTACAGCCAAAGTAATTGTGTTAAGATTGATAAGGGATTATCTTCCACATGTTGGTACACCTAAGGCGATCATAACAGACAATGCTAAAATATTCACGGGACTCCGATGGAAACAGACTTTGTCTCAAGTCGGTGTGAAACACATACTAACATCGTTTTACCACCCACAAGGCAATTTGGTTGAGAGAATTTTTAGAGAATTCAATCGATTTATGAGGACGTATTGCCATAATAAGCAGACTGCGTGGGCAAATTATGTGGAAGAGTTTGAGCAGATATACAATAACATGCCCCACTCCTCAACTGGATATACACCTCGTGAATTGATGTTCGAAGCAAAAGAGGAAAACTTCTGGACTGACCATATGCCCAAAACTCAGGAAACTGAGATGCCTTGGGAAGAAAAAATAAGTCAAGCCATCATAAATATGATGAAAAAGGCTGATCAGAGAAAACAACAATATGACAAATTAATCAAGAGGGTACAGACATACCATGTCGGAGAGAAGGTACTAGTCAAAAGAAATACCAAATCATCCTTAATAAAGAAAAGTATAAAGAAATGGGAGTTACTATATACTGGCCCATACATTATCCTACAAATTCCGAATCCTGGGGCATATCTGTTAGCATACCCGGGATCGAACAAAATAAAAGGGTTATTTTCCCATAACGACTTGAAAAAATTTAATGAACATTAGAAGATAGGGAGGAATGGTGTTGCGAGTGACAGAGATGAACTGTGTGTGTAGTGTTAGAAAACTTTAAATTGAAACAGTTGATCAGTGACATAGATTATAGAAATAGTGACTAACTATTACAATCGAGTGTTGTAAAGTAGATAGTGGAGATACGCTTCACCTGTGGTTTGGCTGAACATGGAACTTTAGCATTGCTAATGTCATCAAGATTTATAAAGGATCTAACTGACCTTCAAGAAGAATGAAATGTTTCCCGCAAATGACGCTGAATAATCAAAAGAGGTTACGAGTGAATGTTCATATATAATCTCAAGTGCACGCTTAGATGTGTAAACGTGTGAAGGGATGTGTTGTGGTAGTGAATCGTGAGTGACGGTTAACGCCGCAAAGATAATTTCCCGCACAAAGCAGTTGACGTCGGCGCGAGAGTTAAAACCGATATAGACGACACAGGTATGCTTGGTAAGAGACTCGCATCAAACGCGAGGGTAAACTGATTCATGTTGAACTTTAAAAAGAAAAGGTGTTATAATTAGAAGTTAAGAGTTTTTAATTTATTAATGGATGATTAAAGAAAGTAATATTCATAGAATTAGTAGTTATTTAATGGTTCGTGTTCGTTTGGGAATTTTGTTTGAATATCCATCTCCATATATGTGCATGTATTAATGCCGTATGAATCAGAGAATAAATGAAAGAAGTGAATCCGCATTCCTCAATGCTAATAACTTTTACATTACAGCAATCAAGCGGAGAAATATATGTATTTAGAATAAAAAGTTTTTGAGTATAGATAAATTATATGACTTTTCAAGGAAATGATGGATTATGTCTTTGTATAAAATTAACTAGACTTTCCATTATTCGATGATTTGAATCCAAAATCTATTGTAAGTTGCATGAATCCTTTGAATTACGAAGAACAAATCAGTGATAGAAAATGTGTCAGAACTTTTGGACTTATAAGCACAAGTGGGGATGCAAAGTCATAAAGAGTATTCAAACGAGAGTAAATATGATGATGCTTTTGGCAACATCATTAGTTAATGGCTAAATTCCTTGAAGTACGTCGTAACAAAAAGGATGCATGAAGCCATAAGGATTTTGCTTTCAAAAAGGAGAATCTTGGACGGTGCAAAATAACCAGTTCTCTTACAGGAAGAGTTTCCCTTTTGGTCATTGCTAATTCTTTTGGAATTAATGTTACATGTGAATTCGAGTATCCCTGTCCCTTCTACTCTTCCCATTGTGGGCCGCGTAGAAGACCGACTACAAAGTGGGCCGCGTAGAAGACCGACTACAAATTTGGACGTCGGGGACATGCAAGACCCGGGGGAGTTTTAGCACCGCAAGATATTGTCCTAGGAACAAGATTGTAAAACGAAAATTCACGTTATTTATTGTAAAATGTTTTTTTTTTTGCTAGAGGCACAAATCACTCTTCTCCAAATCGTGATATAAATCGATCCCTGTCTTTCCCTTAGAGATCTATTTCTTCATTATTTTTTTTTCTTCTATAGGCTTTCCTATCTTCTATGTACCGTAGGCTGGGGGTCTAGGCTTAAGAGGTTTTCCAAGGTTTCCCTGCTTAAGAAAGTTCCCGAATGGGTAGACCCTGATAACAGTTTCATGAAAGATCATCTTCCTTGGTTGTGCACAGCAAACATAACACCTAGATGCACGTAAAAGCAATACAGCCGTTGTACCTGTCTCTCCATTTCTTCTGTATTCAACATTTATTTTCTTCGTCTGTCTTAAACATAATATTCTTTTACAGATGGAGGACTGACAATCATCACTTCCGGGTTATCCACACTAACAGATAGCTCGCGAAGTGTGTTCGGTAAATCAAAATTGAGCTCACAAACTTCGCTCGCTGCGAGGGGCATTGTAATCTCCCCACGAAAACTTACTCTCTACCACGCAATAATTAATAATGGTCAATCAAATCATCCACATTTATTCACTTTTGAAAAGTATCTGATCGGATTTTTTAGTAATATATGCGCCGACAGCTCGTCGACGCCAAGGTATTTTTCTAGTACGTTTATTCTTTGGAATAACAAAGATACATATATGTATTCTCCATGGTTATTAGGGACAAGTAAGAAGGACAGCTTCGGAAATATCTGATGGAAGATTGACGGGCTTCTAAAAGAGACATATTTGCTTTTCCTCTCGCTAAAGCGAGCTATTAACGTTTGAGCCACTAGCGGGTTATTTGAAGAGAGAGAAAGACTGTAAACGCAAATTAAGTAAGACTTGGAATCAACAGAAAACGGAACATGTAATGCAGATGGATTGAATATACAATTTTCCTCAGAAATAAGGTTTGTGACCCTTTTCTTCTAGAGTGAATGACGAATGAGTTCTTTGTCTGAATCATTGACGATCGCCTTGGCCCTGTAATTAGTGGGGAAGTTTCAGCTGTGACGAAGAGAGCCTGCAATCACCGAGTTTTTATAAAATCGTCCAAAGAGGCTTAGTCCACATCTGAAATTCTAAATCTGTCGTAAAATGAACGAATTGTTCAAACGATCGATTTTCCCAACTGAATGTAGCGCTTAACAATAATAACAAATGTAAGGATCTTTTCCGGCAAGCCAGCCGCTGAATATTAAGACGAAAATCTCCACCAGAGATTCTATTGGGATGATTTCACGTAAATGAAATATTATATTTAAAACTGTACATAGATAAAGGACAGAGAGAGAGAGAGAGAGAGAGCGAATGAAATTCGAGAAAATACTCAGAATCCTCCATTAGTATAATTGTTTGCCTGTCTTATCACGGATCAGCCTAAAGATAAAACAGGCGGCCCTAACTTTATTGTACCGATTCATGTGTGAGAGTGGAGGGGTAATAAAGGCGACGGATACACCTCTGTACAGACAAAACATTACACCAAGTTAGCGGCAAGCTGCATTCACATATATTCATCCGTCAGTAATACAGATATATAGATATTCTCCCAATAACATTATATAATTCGTTATAACTCGTATCCCAATAAGAAAATTTTGTCGTTTCCATAGGAACGTTACCCGAGTTGGACAGAGTTGTCATAGAACCCATATAATTTCATTACAACGCAATTTCTGTGTTAATTCGTCAATGTAGGGGAAGCAAGGGATGCAGTAAAGAAGGAATAGTGCATCGGAAAGGAGATAGTCGTATCCAAAAAGAAAATCCTGTCGTTTCCATAGAAACGTTACTCGATTTAGAAGGATAAGTCCTAGAACACATAGTATTTCATAGCGACGCAATTACTGTGTTAATTTGTCAAAGTGAGGGAGCGACAGATGCATCAAAGAAGGAATAGTGCTTCGGTAAGGAGAAAGTCGTATCCCAAAAGAAAAATGTCTTAGAACCCATAGTATTTCATAGCGACGCAATTTCTGTGTTAATTCGTCAGTGTGTGTGTGTGGGAGGGGGGGGGGGGGGGTAGATTGCACATAAGAAGGAATACTGCATCGGAAAGGAGATACTCGTATCCCAAAACAAAATCCTGTCGTTTCCATAGAAATGTTACTCGTTGTAGATGGAGATGTCATAGAACCCATAGTATTTCATAGCAACGCAATTTCTGTGTTAATTCGTCAATGTGACGGAGTGAGGGATGCAGTAAAGATGGAGTGCATCGCAAAGGAGATACTCGTATCCCAATAGAAAATCCTGTCGTTTCCATAGAAACGTTACTCGATTTAGAAGGATAAGGCCTAGAACACATAGTATTTCATTGCGACGGAATTTCTGTGATAATTCGTCAATGTGAGGGAGCGAGAGATGCAGTAAAGAAGGAATAGTGCAACCGAAAGGGGATAGGCATATCCCAAAAGAAAATCCTGTCGTTTCCATAGAAACGTTACTCGATTTAGAAGGAGATGTATAGAACCCATAGCATTTCATAACAACGCAATTTCTGTGTTAATTCGTCAATGTGACGGAGCGAGGGATGCAGTAAAGAAGGAATAGTGCATCGGAAAGGAGATACTCGTATCCTAAAAGAAAATCCTATCGTTTCCATAGAAACGTTACTCGATTTAGAAAAAGAAGTCATAGAACCCATAGTAATTCATAGCGACGGAATTTCGGTGTTAATTCGTCAATGTGAGGGAGCCAGGGATACAGTAAAGAAGGAATAGTGCATCGTAAAGGAGATAGTCGTATCCCAAAAGAAATTCCTGTCGTTTCCATAGAAACGTTACTCGAGTTGGAAAGAGTTCTCATAGAACCGATAGTATTTCATAGCAACGCAATCTCTGTGTTAATTCGTGAATGTGACGAAGCGAGGGATGCAGTAAAAATGGAATAGTGCATCGGGAAGGGAGATACTCGTAACCCAAAAGAAAATCCTGTCGTTCCCATACAAACGTTACTCGATTTAGAGGTAGAAGTCATAGAACGCATAGTATTTCATAGCGACGCAATATCTGTGGTAATTCGACAATGTGAGGCAGCGAGGGATGCAGTAGTGAACGAACAGTGCATTGGAAAGGAGGTACTCGTATCCCAAAAGAAAATCCTTTCCTTTCCATACTAACGTTACTCGATTTAGAAGGGGAAGTCATAGAACCCTTAGTGTTTCATAGCGATCAATTTCAGTGTTAATTCGTCAAAGTGAGGGAGCGGGGGATGCAGTAAAAAAGGAATAATGCATCGGAAGAGAGATACTCGTATCCCAAAAGAAAATCCTGTAGTTTCCATAGAAACGTTACTCGATTTAGAAGGAGAAGCCATAAAACCCATGGAATTTCATAGCGACGCAACTTCCGTGTTAATTCGTCAATGTGAGGGAGCGAGTGATGCAGTAAAAAAGGAATATTGCATCGGAAAGGAGATACTCGTATCCCAAAAGAAGATCCTGTCCTTTCCATAGACACGTTACGCGATTTAGATGGAGAAGTAATAGAACCCATAGTATTTCATAGCGATGCAATTTCTGTGTTAATTCGTCAATACGGGGGAGCGAGGGATGCAGTAAAGAAGGAATAGTGCATCGGAAAGGAGATACTCGTATACCAAAAGAAAATCCTGTCGCTTCCATAGAAACGTTACTCGATTTAGAAGGAGAAGTCACAGACCACATAGTATTTCATAGTGACGCCAGTGCTTTGTTAATTTGTCAATGTGAAGGAGCGAGGGATGCAGTAAAGAGGGAATAGTGCATCGGGAAAGGAGATACTCGTATCCCAAAAGAAAATCCAGTCGTTTCCATGGAAACGTTACTCGATTTAGAAGTAGAAGTCATAGAACCCATAGTATTACATAACGACGAAATTTCTGTGTTAATTCGTCAATGTTACGTAGCGAGGGATGCAGTACATAAGAAATAGTGCATCGGAAAGGGACATTCGTATCCAAAAGAAAATCCGTTCGTTTCCATAAACACGTTATTCGATTTAGAAGGAGAAGTCATACAACACATAGTATTACATAGCGGAGCAATTTCTGTGTTAATTCGTCAATGTGAGGGAGCGAGGGATGCAGTAAAGAAGGAATAATGCATCGGAAAGGAGATAGTCGTATCCCAAAAGAAAATCCTGTAGTCTCCATAGAAACGTTACCCGATTTAGAAGAAGAAGTCATAGAACCCATAGAATTTCATAGCGACGCAACTTCTGCATTAATTCGTCAATGTGAGGGAGCGAGTGATGCAGTAAAAAAGGAATAGTGCATCGGAAAAGAGATACACGTATCCCAAAAGTAAATACTGTCGTTTCCATAGAAACGTTACTCGATTTAGAAGGAGGTGTCATAGAACCCGTAGTATTTCACAGTGACGAAATATCTGCGTTAATTCGTCAATGTGAGGGAGCGAGGGATGCAGTAAAGTAGGAATAGTGCATCGGAAAAGAGATATTCGTATCCCAAAAGAAAGTCCTGTCGTTTCCATATAAACGTTACTCGATTTATGAGGAGATGTCATAGAACCCATAGTATTCCATAGCAACACAATTTCTGTGTTAATTCGTCAATGTGAGGGAGCGAGGGATGCAGTAAAGTTGGAATAGTGCATCGGAAAGGAGATAGGCGTATCGCAGAACATAATCCAGTCCTTTTCATAGACACGTTACTCGATTTAGAATGAGAAGTGATAGAACCCATAATATTTCATAGCGACGCAATTTCTGTATTAATTCACCAATAAGAGGGAGCGAGGGATGCAGTAAAGAGGGAATAGTGCATCGGGAAAGGAGATACTCGTATCCCAAAAGAAAATCCAGTCGAATCCATTGAAACGTTACTCGATTTAGAAGTAGAAGTCATAGAACCCATTGTATCTCATACCGACTAAATTTCTGTGTTAATTCGTCAATGTTAGGTAGCGAGGGATGCAGTAAAGAGGAAATAGTGCATCGGAAAGGAGATATTCGTATCCTAAAGAAATTCCTTTCGTTTCCATAGAAACGTAACTCGGTTTGGAAGGAGAAGTCATACAACCCACTGTATTCCATATCGATGCAATTTCTGTGTTAATTCGTCAACGTGAGGGAGCGAGGGATGCAGTAAAGAAGGAATAATGCATCGTAAGGGAGATAGTCGTATCCCAAAAGAAATTCCTGTAGTTTCCTAGAAACGTAACTCGATTTATAAGGGGAAGTCAAAGAACACATAGTTTTTCATAAAGACTCGATTTCTGTGTTAATTCGACAGTGTGAGGAAGCGAGGGATGCAGTAAAGAGGAAATAGTGATCGGAAAGGAGATATTCGTATCCTAAAGAAATTCCTTTCGTTTCCATAGAAACGTAACTCGATTTGGAAGGAGAAGTCATACAACCCACTGTATTCCATATCGATGCAATTTCTGTGTTAATTCGTCAATGTTACGTAGCGAGGGATGCAGTACATAAGAAATAGTGCATCGGAAAGGGACAATCGTATCCAAAAGAAAATCCGTTCGTTTCCATAGAAACGTTATTCGATTTAGAAGGAGAAGTCATACAACACATAGTATTACATAGCGAAGCAATATCTGTGTTAATTCGTCAATGTGAGGGAGCGAAGGATGCAGTAAAGAAGGAATAATGCATCGGAAGGGAGATAGTCGTATCCCAAAAGAAAATCCTCTAAGTTCCATAGAAACGTTACCCGATTTAGAAGAAGAAGTCATAGAACCCATTGAATTTCATAGCGACGCAACTTCTGCGTTAATTCGTCAATGTGAGAGAGCGAGTGATGCAGTAAAAAAGGAATAGTGCATCGGAAAGGAGATACTCGAATCCCAAAAGTAAATACTGTCGTTTCCAAAGAAACGTTACTCGATTTACAAGGAGGTGTCATAGAACCCATAGTATTTCACAGTGACGAAATATCTGCGTTAATTCGTCAATGTGAGGGAGCGAGGGATGCAGTAAAGTAGGAATAGTGCATCGGAAAGGAGATATTCGTATCCCAAAAGAAAATCCTGTCATTTCCATATAAACGTTACTCGATTTATAAGGAGATGTCATAGAACCCATAGTATTCCATAGCAACACAATTTCTGTGGTAATTCGTCAATGTGAGGGAGCGAGGGATGCAGTAAAGTTGGAATAGTGCATCGGAAAGGAGATAGGCGTATCGCAGAAAATAATCCAGTCCTTTTCATAGACACGTTACTCGATTTAGAATGAGAAGTCATAGAACCCATAGTATTTCATAGCGACGCAATTTCTGTGTTAATTCGTCAATACGTGGGAGCGAGGGATGCAGTAAAGAAGGAATAGTGCATCGGAAAGGAGATACTCGTATACCAAAAGAAAATCCTGTCGCTTCCATAGAAACGTTACTCGATTTAGAAGGAGAAGTCACAGACCACATAGTATTTCATAGCGACGCCAGTACTTTGTTAATTTGTCAATGTGAAGGAGCGAGGGATGCAGTAAAGAGGGAATAGTGAATCGGGAAAGGAGATACTCGAATCCCAAAAGAAAATCCAGTCGTTTCCATGGAAACGTTACTCGATTTAGAAGTAGAAGTCATAGAACCCATAGTATTTCATAACGACGAAATTTCTGTGTTAATTCGTCAATGTTACGTAGCGAGGGATGCAGTACATAAGAAATAGTGCATCGGAAAGGGACATTCGTATCCAAAAGAAAATCCGTCCGTTTCCATAGAAACGTTACTCGATTTAGAAGGAGGAGTCATAGAACCCATAGTATTTCATAGTGACGCAATATCTGTGTTAATTCGTCAATGTCAGGGAGCGGGGGATGCAGTAAAGAAGGAATAGTGCATCGGTAAGGAGATAGCCTTATCCCAAAAGAAAATCTTGTCGTTTCCTTAGAAACGTTACTCGATTTATAAGGGGAATTAAAAGAACTCATAGTTTTTCATAAAGACTCAATTTCTGTGTTAATTCGTCAGTGTGAGGAAGCGAGGGATGCAGTAAAGTAGGAATACTGAATCGGAAAGGAGATATTCGTATACCAAAAGAAAATCCTGTCGTTTCCATAGAAACGTTACTCGATTTAGAAGGAGAAGTCACAGATCCCATAGTATTTCATAGCGACGCAATTACTGTGTTATTTTGTCAAAGTGAGGGAGCGAGGGATGCAGTAAAGATGGAATAGTGCAACGGTAAAGAGATAGACGTATCCCAAAAGAAAATCCCGTCGCTTCCTTATAAACGTTACTCGATTTAGAAGGAGAAGTAATAGAACCCATAGTATTTCATAGCGTCGCAATTTCTGTGTTAATTCGTCAATAAGTTTGAGCGAGGGATGCAGTAAAGAAGGAATAGTACATCGGAAAGGAGATACTCGGATACCAAAGAAAATCTTGTCGCTTCCATAGGAACGTTACTCGATTTAGAAGGAAAAGTCACAGACAACATAGTATTTCATAGCAACGCCAGTACTTTGTTAATTTGTCAATGTGAGGGAGCGAGGGATGCAGTAAAGAGAGAACAGTGCATCGGGAAAGGAGATACTCGTATCCCAAAAGAAAATCCAGTCGTTTCCATAGAAACGTTATTCGATTTAGAAGTAGAAGTCATAGAACCCATAGTATTTCATACCGAGTAAATTTCTGTGTTAATTCGTCAATGTTACGTAGCGAGGGATGCAGTACATAAGAAATAGTGCACCGGAAAGGAGACATTCATATCCAAAAGAGAATCCTTTCGTTTCTATAGAAACGTTACTCGATTTAGAAGGAGAAGTAGTACAACCCATAGTATTCCATAGCGATGCAATTTCTGTGTTAATACGTCAATGTGAGGGAGCGAGGGATGCAGTAAAGAAGGAATAAAGCATCGAAGGGAGATAGTCGTATCACAAAAGAAAAGCCTGTAGTTTCCATAGAAACGTTACCCGATTTAGAAGGAGAAGTGATGGAACCCATAGAATTTCATAGCGACGCAACTTCTGCGTTAACTCGTCAATGTGAGGGAGCGGGTGATGCAGTAAAAAAGGAATAGTGCATCGGAAAAAAGATACTCGTATCCCAAAAGAAAATCCTGTCGTTTCCATAAAAACGTTACTCGATGTCGAAGCAGATGTCATTGAACACATGGCATTTCGTAGCGCCGCAATTTCTGTGTTAATAAGTCAGTGTGAGGGAGCCAGGGATGCAGTAAAGTAGGAATAGTGCATCGGAAAGGAGATACTCGTATCCCAAAAGAAAATCCTGTCCTTTCCATATAAACGTTACTCGATTTAGAAGGAGATGTCATAGAACCCATAGTATTTCATAGCAACGTAATCTCTGTGTTAATTCGTCAATGTGACGAAGCGAGGGATGCAGTAAAGATGGAATAGTGCATCGGGAAGGGAGATACTCGTATCCCAAAAGAAAATCCTGTCGTTCCCATACAAACGTTACTCGATTTAGAGGTAGAAGTCATAGAACGCATAGTATTTCATAGCGACGCAATGTCTGTGTTAATTCGTCAATGTGAGGGAGCGAGGAATGCAGTATAGGAAGAACCGCGCATCGGAAAGGAGAGACTCGTATCCCAAAAGAAAATCCTTTCCTATCCATAGAAACGTTACTGGATTTAGAAGGAGAAGTAATGGAACACATAGTATTCCATAGCGTCGCAATTTCTGTGTTAATTCGTCAATACGTGGGAGCGAGGGATGCAGTAAAGAAGGAATAGTGCATCGGAAAGGAGATACTCGTATACCAAAAGAAAATCCTGTCGCTTCCATAGAAACGTTACTCGATTTAGAAGGAGAATTCACAGACCACATAGTATTTCATAGCGACGCCAGTACTTTGTTAATTTGTCAATGTGAAGGAGCGAGGGATGCAGTAAAGAGGGAATAGTGAATCGGGAAAGGAGATACTCGTATCCCAAAGAAAATCCAGTCGTTTCCAGGGAAACGTTACTCGATTTAGAAGTAGAAGTCATAGAACCCATAGTATTTCATAACGATGAAATTTCTGTGTTAATTCGTCAATGTTACGTAGCGAAGGATGCAGTACATAAGAAATAGTGCATCGGAAAGGGACATTCGTATCCAAAAGAAAATCCGTTCGTTTCCATAGAAACGTTATTCGATTTAGAAGGAGAAGTCATACAACACATAGTATTACATAGCGAAGCAATATCTGTGTTAATTCGTCAATGTGAGGGAGCGAGGGATGCAGTAAAGAAGGAATAATGCATCGGAAAGGAGATAGTCGTATCCCAAAAGAAAATCCTGTAGTTTCCATAGAAACGTTACTCGATTTAGAAGGAGAAGCCATAGAACCCATGGAATTTCGTAGCGACGCAACTTCCGTGTTAATTCGTCAATGTGATGGAGCGAGTGATGCAGTAAAAAAGGAATATGGCATCGGAAAGGAGATACTCGTATCCCAAAAGAAGATCCTGTCCTTTCCATAGACACGTTACTCGATTTAGAAGGAGAAGTAATAGAACACATAGTATTTCATAGCGACGCAACTTCTGTGTTAATTCGTCAATACGTGGGAGCGAGGGATGCAGTAAAGAAGGAATAGTGCATCGGAAAGGAGATACTCGTAAACCAAAAGAAAATCCTGTCGCTTCCATAGAAACGTTACTCGATTTAGAAGGAGAAGTCACAGACCACATAGTATTTCATAGCGACGCCAGTACTTTGTTAATTTGTCAATGTGAAGGAGCGAGGGATGCAGTAAAGAGGGAATAGTGAATCGGGAAAGGAGATACTCGTATCCCAAAAGAAAATCCAGTCGTTTCCATGGAAACGTTACTCGATTTAGAAGTAGAAGTCATAGAACCCATAGTATTTCATAACGACGAAATTTCTGTGTTAATTCGTCAATGTTACGTAGCGAGGGATGCAGTACGTAAGAAATAGTGCATCGGAAAGGGACATTCGTATCCAAAAGAAAATCCGTCCGTTTCCATAGAAACGTTACTCGATTTAGAAGGAGAAGTCATACAACACATAGTGTTACATAGCGTAGCAATTTCTTTGTTAATTCGTCAATGTGAGGGAGCGAGGGATGCAGTAAAGAAGGAGAAATGCATCGGAAGGGAGATAGTCGTATCCCAAAAGAAAATCGTCTAAGTTCCATAGAAACGTTACCCGATTTAGAAGAAGAAGCCATAGAACCCATAGAATTTCATAGCGACGCAACTTCTGCGTTAATTCGTCAATGTGAGAGAGCGAGTGATGCAGTAAAAAAGGAATAGTGCATCGGAAAGGAGATACTCGTATCCCAAAAGTAAATACTGTCGTTTCCATAGGAACGTTACTCGATTTAGAAGGAGGTGTCATAGAACCCATAGTATTTCACAGTGACGAAATATCTGCGTTAATTCGTCAATGTAAGGGAGCGAGGGATGCAGTAAAGTAGGAATAGTGCATCGGAAAGGAGATATTCGTATCCCAAAAGAAGATCCTGTCATTTCCATATAAACGTTACTCGATTTATAAGGAGATGTCATAGAACCCATAGTATTCCATAGCAACACAATTTCTGTATTAATTCGTCAATGTGAGGGAGCGAGGGATGCAGTAAAGAGGGAATAGTGCATCGGGAAAGGAGATACTCGTATCCCAAAAGAAAATCCTGTCGTTCCCATACAAACGTTACTCGATTTAGAGGTAGAAGTCATAGAACGCATAGTATTTCATAGCGACGCAATGTCTGTGTTAATTCGTCAATGTGAGGGAGCGAGGAATGCAGTATAGGAAGAACCGCGCATCGGAAAGGAGATACTCATATCCCAAAAGAAAATCCTGTCCTATCCATAGAAACGTTACTCGATTTAGAAGGAGATGTCATAGAACCCATAGAATTTCATAGGGACGCAATTTCTGTGTTAACACGTCAACGTTAGGTAGCGAGGGAGGCAGTAAAGAATGAATGCTGCATCGGAAAGGAGATATTCGTATCCCAAAGGAAAATCCTGTAGTTTCCATAGAAACGTTACTCGATTTAGAAGGAGAAGCCATAGAACCCATTAGATTTCATAGCGACGCAACTTCCGTGTTAATTCGTCAATGCGAATGAGCGAGTGATGCAGTAAAAAAGGATTATTGCATCGAAAGGAGATACTCGTATCCCGAAAGAAGATCCTGTCCTTTCCATAGACACGTTACTCGATTTAGAAGGAGAAGTAATAGAACCCATAGTATTTCATAGCGACGCAATTTGTGTGTTTATTCGTAAATACGTGGGAGCGAGTGATGCAGTAAAGAAGGAATGAAACGTTACTCGATTTAGAAGGAGAAGTAACAGACCACATAGAATTTCATAGCGACGCCAGTACTTTGTTAATTTGTCAGTGTGAGGGAGCGAGGGATGCAGTAAAGAGGGAATAGTGCATCGGGAAAGGAGATACTCGTATCCGAAAAGAAAATCCAGTCGTTTCCATAGAAACGTTACTCGATTTAGAAGTAGAAGTCATAGAACCCATAGTATTTCATACCGACGAAATTTCTGTGTTAATTCGTCAATGTTACGTAGCGAGGGATGCAGTACATAAGAAATAGTGCATCGTAAAAGCACATTCGTATCCAAAAGAAAATCCGTTCGTTTCCATAGAAACGTTACTCGATTTATAAGGAGATGCCATAGAACCCATAGTATTCCATAGCAACACAATTTCTGTGTTAATTCGTCAATGTGAGTGAGCGAGGGATGCAGTAAAGTTGGAATAGTGCATCGGAAAGGAGATAGGCGTATCGCAGAACATAATACAGTCCTTTTCATAGACACGTTACTCGACTTAGAAGTAGAAGTCATAGAACCCATAGTATTTCATAGCGACGCAATTTCTGTGTTAATTCGCCAATAAGAGGGAGCGAGGGATTCAGTAAAGAGGGAATAGTGCATCGGGAGAGGAGATTCTCGTATCCTAAAAGAAAATCCAGTCGAATCCATTGAAACGTTACTCGATTTAGAAGTACAAGTCATAGAACTTATAGTATTTCATACCGACGAAATTTCTGTGTTAATACGTCAATGTTACGTAGCGAGGGATGCAGTACATAAGAAATACTGCACCGGAAGGGAGACATTCGTATCCAAAAGAGAATCCTTTCGTTTCTAGAGAAATGTTACTCGATTTAGAAGGAAAAGTAGTACAACCTATAGTATTCAATAGCAATGCAATTTCTGTGTTAATTCGTCAATGTGAGGGTGCGAGGGATTCAGTAAAGAAGGAATAGTAAATCGGGAAGGGAGATACTCGTATCCCAAAAGAAAATACTTTCCTTTCCATAGATACGTTACTCGATTTAGAAGGAGAAGACATAGAACCCTTAGTATTTCATAGCGATCAATTTCTGTGTTAATTCATCAAAGTGAGAAAGCGAGGGATGCAGTAATGAAGGAATAGTGCATCGGAAAGGAGATAGTCGTATCCCAATAGAAACTTTAGTCGTTTCAATAGAGACGTTACTCCAATTAGAAGTAGAAGTCATAGAGCCCCATAGTAATTCATTGCGACGCAATTTCTGTGTTAATTCGTCAAAGTTAGGTAGCGAAGGATGCAGTAAAGAAGGAATTGTGCATCGGAAAGGAGATATTCGTATCCAAAAGAAAATCCTTTCGTCTCCAAAGAAACGTTACTCGATTTAAAAGGAGAAGTAATACAACCCATAGTATTCCATAGCGACGCAATTTCTGTGTTAATTCGTCAATGTAAGGGAGTGAGGGATGCAGTAGAGAAGGAATAATCCATCGGAAGGGAGATAGTCGTAACCCAAAAGAAAATCTTGTAGTTTCCATAGAAACGTTACCCGATTTAGACGGGGAAGTAATAAAACCCATGGAATATCATAGCGCCGCAACTTCTGTGTTAATTCGTCAATGTGAGGAAGCGAGTGATGCAGGAAAAAGGGAATAGTGCATCGGAAAGGAGATACTCGTATCCCGAAAGAAAATCCTGTCGTTTCCATAGAAACGTTACTCGATTTAGAAGGAGGAGTCATAGAACCCATAGTATTTCATAGTGACGCAATATCTGTGTTAATTCGTCAATGTCAGGGAGCGGGGGATGCAGTAAAGAAGGAATAGTGCATCGGTAAGGAGATAGCCTTATCCCAAAAGAAAATCTTGTCGTTTCCTTAGAAACGTTACTCGATTTATAAGGGGAATTAAAAGAACTCATAGTTTTTCATAAAGACTCAATTTCTGTGTTAATTCGTCAGTGTGAGGAAGCGAGGGATGCAGTAAAGTAGGAATACTGAATCGGAAAGGAGATATTCGTATACCAAAAGAAAATCCTGTCGTTTCCATAGAAACGTTACTCGATTTAGAAGGAGAAGTCACAGATCCCATAGTATTTCATAGCGACGCAATTACTGTGTTATTTTGTCAAAGTGAGGGAGCGAGGGATGCAGTAAAGATGGAATAGTGCCACGGTAAGGAGATAGACGTATCCCAAAAGAAAATCCCGTCGCTTCCTTATAAACGTCACTCGATTTAGAAGGAGAAGTAATAGAATCCATAGTATTTAATAGCGTCGCAATTTCGGTGTTAATTCGTCAATAAGTGGAAGCGAGGGATGCAGTAAAGAAGGAATAGTACATCGGAAGGGAGATACTCGTATACCAAAGAAAATCCTGTCGCTTTCATAGGAACGTTACTCGATTTAGAAGGAAAAGTCACAGACAACATAGTATTTCATAGCAACGCCAGTACTTTGTTAATTTGTCAATGTGAGGGAGCGAGGGATGCAGTAAAGAGGGAATAGTGCATCGGGAAAGGAGATACTCGTATCCCAAAAGAAAATCCTGTCGTTCCCATACAAACGTTACTCGATTTAGAGGTAGAAGTCATAGAACGCATAGTATTTCATAGCGACGCAATGTCTGTGTTAATTCGTCAATGTGAGGGAGCGAGGAATGCAGTATAGGAAGAACCGCGCATCGGAAAGGAGATACTCATATCCCAAAAGAAAATCCTGTCCTATCCATAGAAACGTTACTCGATTTAGAAGGAGATGTCATAGAACCCATAGAATTTCATAGGGACGCAATTTCTGTGTTAACACGTCAACGTTAGGTAGCGAGGGAGGCAGTAAAGAATGAATGCTGCATCGGAAAGGAGATATTCGTATCCCAAAGGAAAATCCTGTAGTTTCCATAGAAACGTTACTCGATTTAGAAGGAGAAGCCATAGAACCCATTAGATTTCATAGCGACGCAACTTCCGTGTTAATTCGTCAATGCGAATGAGCGAGTGATGCAGTAAAAAAGGATTATTGCATCGAAAGGAGATACTCGTATCCCGAAAGAAGATCCTGTCCTTTCCATAGACACGTTACTCGATTTAGAAGGAGACGTAATAGAACCCATAGTATTTCATAGCGACGCAATTTGTGTGTTTATTCGTAAATACGTGGGAGCGAGTGATGCAGTAAAGAAGGAATGAAACGTTACTCGATTTAGAAGGAGAAGTAACAGACCACATAGAATTTCATAGCGACGCCAGTACTTTGTTAATTTGTCAGTGTGAGGGAGCGAGGGATGCAGTAAAGAGGGAATAGTGCATCGGGAAAGGAGATACTCGTATCCGAAAAGAAAATCCAGTCGTTTCCATAGAAACGTTACTCGATTTAGAAGTAGAAGTCATAGAACCCATAGTATTTCATACCGACGAAATTTCTGTGTTAATTCGTCAATGTTACGTAGCGAGGGATGCAGTACATAAGAAATAGTGCATCGTAAAAGCACATTCGTATCCAAAAGAAAATCCGTTCGTTTCCATAGAAACGTTACTCGATTTATAAGGAGATGCCATAGAACCCATAGTATTCCATAGCAACACAATTTCTGTGTTAATTCGTCAATGTGAGTGAGCGAGGGATGCAGTAAAGTTGGAATAGTGCATCGGAAAGGAGATAGGCGTATCGCAGAACATAATACAGTCCTTTTCATAGACACGTTACTCGACTTAGAAGTAGAAGTCATAGAACCCATAGTATTTCATAGCGACGCAATTTCTGTGTTAATTCGCCAATAAGAGGGAGCGAGGGATTCAGTAAAGAGGGAATAGTGCATCGGGAGAGGAGATTCTCGTATCCTAAAAGAAAATCCAGTCGAATCCATTGAAACGTTACTCGATTTAGAAGTACAAGTCATAGAACTTATAGTATTTCATACCGACGAAATTTCTGTGTTAATACGTCAATGTTACGTAGCGAGGGATGCAGTACATAAGAAATAGTGCACCGGAAGGGAGACATTCGTATCCAAAAGAGAATCCTTTCGTTTCTAGAGAAATGTTACTCGATTTAGAAGGAAAAGTAGTACAACCTATAGTATTCAATAGCAATGCAATTTCTGTGTTAATTCGTCAATGTGAGGGTGCGAGGGATTCAGTAAAGAAGGAATAGTAAATCGGGAAGGGAGATACTCGTATCCCAAAAGAAAATACTTTCCTTTCCATAGATACGTTACTCGATTTAGAAGGAGAAGACATAGAACCCTTAGTATTTCATAGCGATCAATTTCTGTGTTAATTCATCAAAGTGAGAAAGCGAGGGATGCAGTAATGAAGGAATAGTGCATCGGAAAGGAGATAGTCGTATCCCAATAGAAACTTTAGTCGTTTCAATAGAGACGTTACTCCAATTAGAAGTAGAAGTCATAGAGCCCCATAGTAATTCATTGCGACGCAATTTCTGTGTTAATTCGTCAAAGTTAGGTAGCGAAGGATGCAGTAAAGAAGGAATTGTGCATCGGAAAGGAGATATTCGTATCCAAAAGAAAATCCTTTCGTCTCCAAAGAAACGTTACTCGATTTAAAAGGAGAAGTAATACAACCCATAGTATTCCATAGCGACGCAATTTCTGTGTTAATTCGTCAATGTAAGGGAGTGAGGGATGCAGTAGAGAAGGAATAATCCATCGGAAGGGAGATAGTCGTAACCCAAAAGAAAATCTTGTAGTTTCCATAGAAACGTTACCCGATTTAGACGGGGAAGTAATAAAACCCATGGAATATCATAGCGCCGCAACTTCTGTGTTAATTCGTCAATGTGAGGAAGCGAGTGATGCAGGAAAAAAAGAAAGGTGCATCGGAAAGGAGATACTCGTATTCCAAAAGAAAATCCTTCCGTTTTTATAGAAACGTTACTCGATATAGAAGGATACGTCACAGAGCGCATAGTATTTTATAGCGACGCAATTACTGTGTTAATTTGTCAATGGGAGGGAGCGAGGGATGCAGTAAAAAAGGAATAGTGCATCGGAAAGGAGATACTCCAATCCCAAAAGAAAATCCTGTCGCTTCCATAGACACGTTACTCGATTTTGAGGGAAATGTCACAGAACACATAGTATTTCATAGTGCCGCAATTTCTGTGTTAATTCGTCAGTGTGAAGGAGCTAGGGATGCAATAAGGAAGGAATCATGCATCGGAAAGGAGATACTCGTATCCCAAAGGAAAATCCTGTCGATTCCATATAAACGATACTCGATTTAGATGGAGATGTCATAGAACCCATTGTATTTCATAGCAACGCAATTTCTGTGTTAATTCATCAATGTGACGGTGCGAGGGTTGCAGTAAAGAAGGAATAGTGCATCGGGAAAGGAGATACTCGTATCCCAAAAGAAAATGTCGTCGTATCCATACAAACGTTACTCGATTTAGATGGAGAAATCATAGCACACATAGTATCTCTTAGCGACGCTATTTCTGTGTTAATTCGTCAATGTTAGGTAACGAGGGATGCAGTAAATAAGGAATCGTGCATCGGAAAGGAGATACTCATATTCCAAAAGAAAATCGTGTCGTTTACATAGAAATGTTACTCGATTTAGAAGGAGATGTCATAGAACCCAAAGTATTTCACAGCGACGCAATTTCTGTGATAATACGTCAATGTTAGGTTGCGAGGGATGCAGTAAAGAAGGTATAGCGCATCGGAAAGAAGATACTCGTATCCCAAAAGAAAATCCAGTCGATTCCATATAAACGTTACCCGATTTAGAAGGAGATGTCATAGAACCCATTGTATTTCATAGCAACGCAATTTCTGTGTTAATTCATCAATGTGACGGTGCGAGGGTTGCAGTAAGGAAGGAATAGTGCATCGGAAAGGCGATATTCGTATCCAAAAGAAAATCCCTTCGTTTCCATAGTGACGTTACTCGACTTAGATGGAGAAGTCATACAACACATAGTATTCCATAGCGGCGATATTTCTGTGTTAATTCGTCAATTTGAGGGAGCGAGGGATGCAGTAAAGAAGGAATAATGCTTCGGAAGGGTGATAGTCGTATCCCAAAAGAAAATACTGTAGTTTCCATAGAAACGTTACTCGATTTAGAATGAAAAGTCACAGATCCCATAGTATTTGATAGCGACATAATTTCTGTCTTAATTTGTCAATATGAGGGAGCTAGGGATGCAGTAAACAAGGAGTAGAGCATCGGTAAGGAGATAGTCGTATCCAAAAGAAAATCCTTTCGTTTCCATAGTGACGTTACTCGACTTAGATGGAGAAGTCATACAACACATAGTATTCCATAGCGGCGATATTTCTGTGTTAATTCGTCAATGTGAGGTAGCGAGGGATGCAGTAAAGAAGGAATAGTGCATCGGGATAGGAGATACTCGTATCCCAAAAGAAAATCGTGTCCGTTCCATAGAAACGTTACTCGATGTAGAAGGAGAAGTCATAGACCCCATAGTATTTCATAGCGACGCAATTTCTGTGTTAATTCGACAATGTGAGGGAGCGAGGGATGCAGTAAAGAAGGAATAGTGCAACGGTAAGGAGATAGTCATATCCCAAAAGAAAATCCTGTCGCTTCCATGGAAACGTTACTCGATTTAGAATGAAAAGTCACATATCCCATAGTATTTCATAGCGACGCAATTTCTGTGTTAATTCGCCAATGTGAGGTAGCGAGGGATTCAGTAGAGAACGAATAGTGCATGGGAAAGGAGATACTCGTATCCCAAAAGAAAATCCTGTCGATTCCATATAAACATTACTCGATTTAGAAGGAGAAGTCATAGAACTGATAGTATTTCATAGCGACGCAATTCCTGTGTTAATTCGTCAATGTGAGGGAGCGAGTGACGCAGGAAAGAAGGAATAGTGCATCGGAAGTGGAGGTACCTGTATCCCAAAAGAAAATCCTGTCGTTACCATGGAAACGTTACTCGGATTAGAAGGAGGAATCATAGAACTCATAGTATTTCATAACGACGGAATTTCTGTATTTTTCGTCAATGTGAGGGAGCGAGGGATGCAGTAAAGAAGGAATAGTGCATCGGAAAGAAGATACTGGTATCCCAAAAGATAACGTGTCGATTCCATATAAACGTTACCCGATTTAGATGGACATGTCATACAAACCATTGTATTTTATAGCAACGCAATATAAGTGTAAATTCATCAATGTGACGGAGCGAGTGATGCAGTAAAGAAGGAATAGTGCATCGGGAAAGGAGATACTAGTATCCCATAAGAAAATCCTGTCGTTTCCATACAAACGTTACTCGTTTTAGAAGTAGAAGTCATACAACTCATAGTATTTTATAGCGACGCAATTTCTCTGTAAATTCCCGAATGTGAATAAGCGAGGGATGCAGTAGAGAAGGAATAGTGCATGGGAAAGGAGATACTCGTATTCCAAAAGAAAATCCTGTCCTTTACATAGAAACGTTACTCGTTTTAGAAGGAGTAGTCATAGAACACATAATATTCCATAGCGACGCAATTTCTGTGTAAATTCGTCAATGTGAGGGAGCGAGGGATGCAGTAAAGAAGGAATAACGCATCGGAAGGGAGATAGTCGTATCCCAAAAGAAAATCATGTAGTTTCCACAGAAACGTTACTCTATTTAGTAGGAGAAGTCATAGAAACCGTTGAATTTCATAGCGCCGCAACTTCTGTGTTAATTCGTCAATGTGAGGAAGCGAGAGATGCAGAAGAAAAGGAATGGTGCATCGGAAAGGAGATACTCGTATTCCAAACGAAAATCCTGTGGTTTCCATAGAAACGTTACTCGATATAGAAGGAGAGGTCACAGAGCGCATAGTATTTCATAGCGACGCAATTACTGTGTTAATTTGTCAATGTGAGGGAGCGAGGGATGCAGTAAAGAAGGAATAAAGCAACGGTAAGGAGATAGTCGTATCCCAAAAGAAAATCCGGTCGCTTTCATAGAAACGTTACTCGACTTAGAAGGAAATGTCATAGAACACATAGTATTTCATAGTGCCGCAATTTCTGTGTTAATTCGTCAGTGTGAGGGAGCTAGGGATGCAATAAGGAAGGAATAATGCATCGGAAAGGAGATACTCGAATCCCAAAAGAAAATCCTGTCGATTTTATATAAACGTTACTCGATTTAGGAGGAGATGTTATAGAACCCATAGTATTTCATATCAACGCAACTGCTGTGTTAATTCATCAATGTGAGGGAGCGAGGGATGCAGTAAAGACGGAATAGTGCATCGGAAAGGAGATAGGCGTATCCCAAAAGAAAAATCCTGTCCTTTCCATAGACACGTTACTCGATTTCGAAGCAGAAGTCATAGAAACCATAGAATTTAATAGCGACGCAATATCTGTGTTATTTCGTCAATGTGTGGAAGCGAGGGATGCAGTTAAGAAGGAATAGTGCATCGGAAAGAAGATACTCGAATTCCAAAAGAAAATCCTGTCGATTCCATATAAACGTTACCCGATTTAGAAGTAGATGTCATAGAACCCTCTGTATTTCATAGCAACGCATTTTCTGTGTAAATTCATCAATGTGACGGAGCGAGGGATGCAGTAAAGAAGGAATAACGCATCGGAAGGGAGATAGTCGTATCCCAAAAAAAAATCCTGTAGTTTCCACAGAAACGTTACTCGATTTAGTAGGAGAAGTCATAGAAACCATTGAATTTCATAGCGCCGCAACTTCTGTGTTAATTCGTCAATGTGAGGAAGCGAGAGATGCAGAAAAAAAGGAATGGTGCATCGGAAAGGAGATACTCGTATTCCAAACGAAAATCCTGTGGTTTCCATAGAAACGTTACTCGATATAGAAGGAGAGGTCACAGAGCGCATAGTATTTCATAGCGACGCAATTACTGTGTTAATTTGTCAATGTGAGGGAGCGAGGGATGCAGTAAAGAAGGAATAAAGCAACGGTAAGGAGATAGTCGTATCCCAAAAGAAAATCCGGTCGCTTTCATAGAAACGTTACTCGACTTAGAAGGAAATGTCATAGAACACATAGTATTTCATAGTGCCGCAATTTCTGTGTTAATTCGTCAGTGTTAGGGAGCTAGGGATGCAATAAGGAAGGAATAATGCATCGGAAAGGAGATACTCGTATCCCAAAAGAAAATCCTGTCGATTCCATATAAACGTTACTCGATTTAGGAGGAGATGTTATAGAACCCATAGTATTTCATATCAACGCAACTGCTGTGTTAATTCATCAATGTGAGGGAGCGAGGGATGCAGTAAAGACGGAATAGTGCATCGGAAAGGAGATAGGCGTATCCCAAAAGAAAAATCCTGCCCTTTCCATAGGGACGTTACTCGATTTCGAAGCAGAAGTCATAGAAACCATAGAATTTAATAGCGACGCAATATCTGTGTTAATTCGTCAATGTGTGGAATCGAGGGATGCAGTAAAGAAGGAATAGTGCATCGGAAAGAAGATACTCGAATTCCAAAAGAAAATCCTGTCGATTCCATATAAACGTTACCCGATTTAGAAGTAGATGTCATAGAACCCACTGTATTTCATAGCAACGCATTTTCTGTGTAAATTCGTCAATGTGACGGAGCGAGGGATGCAGTAAAGAAGGAATAGTGCATCGGGAAAGGAGATACTCGTATCCCAAAAGAATATCTTGTCGTATCCATACAAACGTTACTCGATTTAGAAGTAGAAGTCATAGAACCCATAGTATTTTATAGCGACGCAATTTTTCTGTTACTTCGCCATTGTGAGTGAGCGAGGGATGCAGTAGAGAAGGAATGGTGCATCGGAAAGGAGATACTCGTATCCCAAAAGAAAATCCTGTCCTTTCCATAGAAACGTTACTCGTTTTAGAAGGAGTAGTAATAGAACCCGTAGTATTTCATAACGACGCAATTTCTGTGTTAATTCGTCAATGTGAGGTAGCGAGGGATGCAGTAGAGAAGGAATATAGCATCGGAAAGGAGATACTCGTATCCAAAAGAAAATCCTTTCGTTTCCATAGAGACGTTACTCGACTTAGATGGAAAAGTCATACAACACATAGTATTCCATAGCGACGATATTTCTGTGCTAATTCGTCAATTTGAGGGAGCGAGGGATGCAGTAAAGAAGGAATAATGCTTCGGACGGGAGATAGTCGTATCCCAAAAGAATATCCTGTAGTTTCCATAGAAACGTTACTCGATTTAGAATGAAAAATCACAGATTCTATAGTATTTCATAGCGACGCAATTTCTGTGTTAATTTGTCAATGTGAGGGAGCTAGGGATGCAGTAAAGAAGGAGTAGAGCATCGGTAAGGAGATAGTCGTATCCCAAATGAAAATACTGTGGCTTCCATAGAAACGTTACTCGATTTAGAAGGAAATGTCTTAGAAAACATAGTATTCCATAGCGCCGCAATCTCTGTGTTAATTCGTCAGTGTGAGGGAGCCAGGGATGCAGTAAAGAAGGAATAGTGCATCGGAAAGAAGATACTCGTATCCCAAAAGAAAATCCTGTCCTTTCCATAGAAACGTTACTCGATTTAGAAGGAGAAGTCATAGAACTGATCGTATTTCATAGCGACGCAATTTCTGTGTTAATTTGTCAATGTGACCGAGCTAGGGATGCAGTAAAGAAGGAGTAGAGCATCGGTAAGGAGATAGTCGTATCCCAAATGAAAATACTGTGGCTTCCATAGAAACATTTCTCGACTTAGAAGAAGAAGTCTTGGTACCCATAGTATGTTATAGCGACGCAATAGCTCTGTTAATTCGTCAGTGTGAATAAGCGAAGGATGCAGTAGAGAAGGAATAGTGCATGGGAAAGGAGATACTCGTATCCCAAAAGAAAATCCTGTCCTTTCCATAGAAACGTTACTCGTTTTAGAAGGAGTAGTCATAGAACCCATAGTATTTGATAGCGACGCAATTTCTGTGTTAATTCGTCAATAAGAGGCAGCGAGAGACGCAGGAATGAAGGCATAGTGCATCGGAAGAGGAGATACCTGTATCCCAAAAGAAAATCCTGTCGTTACCATAGACACGTTACTCGATTTCGAAGCAGAAGTCATAGATCCCATAGAATTTCATAGCGACGCAATATCTGTGTTAATTCGTCTATGTGTGGAAGCGAGGGATGCAGTAAAGACGGATTAGTGCATCGGAAAGGAGATACTCGTATCCCAAAAGAAAATCCTGTCCGTTCCATAGAAACGTTACTCGATTTAGAAGGAGAAGTCACAGAACCCATTGTATTTCATACCGACGCAAGTCTGTGTTAATTCGTCAATGTTAGGTAGCGAGGGATGCAGTAAAGAAGGAATCGTGCATCGGTAAGGAGATACTCGTATCCCAAAAGAAAATCCTGTCGTTTACATAGAAATGTTACTCGATTTAGAAGGAGATGTCATAGGACCCATAGTATTTCACAGGGACGCAATTTCTGTGATAATACGTCAATTTTAGGTTGCGAGGGATGCAGTAAAGAACGTATAGTGGATCGGAAAGGAGTCATTCGTATCCCAAAAGAAAATCCCGTCGTTTCCATAGAAACGTTACTCGATTAAGAATGAGAAGTCATAGAACTGATAGTACTCCATCGCGACGCAATTTCTGTGGTAATTCGACAATGTGAGGGAGCAAGGGATGCAGTAAAGACGGAATGGTGAATCGGAATGGAGATAGGCGTATTACAAAAGAAAAATCCTGTCCTTTCCATAGACACGTTACTCGATTTAGAATGAAAAGTCATAGAACGCATGTAATTTCATAGCGACGAAACTTCTGTGTTAATTCGTCAATGTGAGGGAGCGAGTGATGCAGTAAAAAAGGAATAGTGCATCGGAAAGGAGATACTCGTATCCCAAAAAAAGATCATGTCCTTTCCATAGACACGTTACTCGATTTCGAAGCAGAAGTCATAGAACCCATAGCATTTCATAGCGATGCTATAACTGTGTTTATTCGTCAAGGTCAGGGAGCGAGGGATGCAGTTAAGTAGGAAAAGTGCATCGGAAAGGAGATAGGCGTATCCCAAAAGAAAAATCCTGTCCTTTCCATAGACACGTTACTCGATTTCGAAGCAGAAGTCATAGATCCCATAGAATTTCATAGCGACGAAATATCTGTGTTAATTCGTCTATGTGTGGATGCGAGGGATGCAGTAAAGAAGGAATAGTGCATCGGAAAGAAGATACTCGTATCCCAAAAGAAAATCCTGTCGATTCCTTATAAACGTTATCCGATTTAGAAGGAGATGTCATAGAAACCATTGTATTTCATAGCAACGCAATTTCTGTGTAAATTCGTCAATGTGACGGAGCGAGGGATGCAGTAAAGAAGGAATAGTGCATCGGGAAAGGAGATACTCGTATCCCAAAAGAATATCCTCTCGTATCCATACAAACGTTACTCGATTTAGAAGTAGAAGTCATAGAACCCATAGTATTTCATAGCGACGCAATTTTTCTGTTAATTCGTCATTGTGAGTGAGCGAGGGATGCAGTAAAGAAGGAATAGTGCATCGGGAAAGGAGATACTCGTATCCCAAAAGAAAATCCTGTCCTTTCCATAGAAACGTTACTCGTTTTAGAAGGAGTAGTCATAGAACCCATAGTATTCCATAGCGACGCAATTTCTGTGTAAATTCGTCAATGTGAGGGAGCGATGGATGTAGTAAAGAAGGAATGAAGCAACGGTAAGGAGATAGTCGTATCTCAAAAGAAAATCCTGTTGTTTCGATAGAAACGTTACTCGATTTAGAAGGAAATGTCATAGAACGCATAGTATTTCATAGTGCCGCAATTTCTGTCTTAATTCGTCAGTGTGAGGGAGCTAGGGATGCAATAAGGAAGGAATAATGCATCGGAAAGGAGATACTCGTATCCCAAAAGAAAATCCTGTCGATTCCATATAAACGTTACTCGATTTAGAAGGAGATGTCATAGATCCCATTGTATTTCATAGCAACGCAATTTCTGTGTTAATTTATCAATGTGAGGAAGCGAGGGATGCAGTAAAGACGGAATTGTGGATCGGAAAGGAGATAGGCGTATCCCAAGAGTAAAATACTGTCCTTTCCATAGACACTTTACACGATTTCGAAGCGGAAGTCATAGAACCCAAAGTATTTCACAGGGACCCAATTTGTGTGATAATAGGTCAATGTTAGGTTGCGAGGGATGCAGTAAAGAAGGTATAGTGCATCGGAAAGAAGATACTCGTATCCCAAAAGAAAATCCTGTCGATTCCATATAAACGTTACCCGATTTAGAAGGAGATGTCATAGAACACATTGTATTTCATAGCAACGCAATTTCTGTGTAAATTCGTCAATGTGACGGAGCGAGGGATGCAGTAAAGAAGGAATAGTGCATCGGAAAGGCGATATTCGTATCCAAAGGAAAATCCTTTCGTCTCCATAGAGACGTTACTCGACTTAGATAGAGAAGTCATACAACACATAGTATTCCATAGCGACGATATTTCTGTGTTAATTCCGCAATTTGAGGGAGCGAGGGATGCAGTAAAGAAGGATTAATGCTTCGGACGGGAGATAGTCGTATCCCAAAAGAAAATCCTGTAGTTTCAATAGAAACGTTACTCGATTTAGAATGAAAAGTCACAGATTCCATAGTATTTCATAGCGACGCAATTTCTGTGTTAATTTGTCAATGTGAGGGAGCTAGGGATGCAGTAAAGAAGGAATAGTGCATCGGGAAAGGAGATACTCGTATCCCAAAAGAATATGCTGTCGTATTCATACAAACGTTACTCGATTTAGAAGTAGAAGTCATAGAACCCATAGTATTTCATAGCGACGCAATTTTTCTGTTAATTCGACATTGCGAGTGAGCGAGGGATGCAGTAGAGAAGGAATAGTGCATCGGAAAGGCGATACTCGTATCCCAAAAGAAAATCCTGTCCGTTCCATAGAAACGTTGTTCGATTTAGAAGGAGAAGTCATAGAACCCATAGTATTTCATAGCGACGCAATTTCTGTGTTAATTCGACAATGTTAGGTAGCGAGGGATGCAATAAGGAAGGACTAATGCATCGGAAAGGAGATACTCGTATACCAAAAGAAAATCCTGTCGATTCCATATAAACGTTACTCGATTTAGAAGGAGATGTCATAGAACCCATTGTATTTCATAGCAACGCAATTTCTACGTTAATTCATCAATGTGAGGAAGCGAGGGATGCAGTAAAGACGGAATAGTGCATCGGAAAGAAGATAGACGTATCCCAAAGGAAAAATCCTGTCCATTCCATAGACACGTTACTCGATTTCGAAGCAGAAGTCATAGGACCCAAAGTATTTCCCAGGGGCGCAATTTGTGTGATAATACGTCAATGTTAGGTTGCGAGGGATGCAGTAAAGAAGGTACAGTGCATCGGACAGAAGATACTCGTATCCCAAAAGAAAATCCTGTCGATTCCATATAAACGTTACCCGATTTAGAAGGAGATGTCATAGAACACATTGTATTTCATAGCGACGCAATTTCTGTGTTAATTCGCCAATGTTAGGTAGCGAGGGATTCAGTAGAGAAGGAATAGTGCATGGGAAACGAGATACTCGTATCCCAAAAGAAAAATCCTGTCCTTTCCATAGAAACGTTACTCGATTTAGAAGGAGAAGTCATAGAACTGATAGTATTTCATAGCGACGCAATATCTGTGTTAATTCGTCAATAAGAGGGAGCGAGAGACGCAGGAATGAAAGCATAGTGCATCGGAAGAGGAGATACCCGTATCCCAAAAGAAAATCCAATCGTTACCATAGAAACGTTACTTGAATTAGAAGGAGAAATCATAGGACACATAGTATATCATAGCGACGGAATTTCTGTATTAATTCGTCAATGTGAGGGAGCGAGGGATGCAGTAAAGATGGAATGGTGCATCGGAAAGAAGATACTCGTATCCAAAAGAAAATCCTTTCGTCTCCATAGAGACGTTACTCGACTTAGATAGAGAAGTCATACAACACATAGTATTCCATAGCGACGATATTTCTGTGTTAATTCCGCAATTTGAGGGAGCGAGGGATGCAGTAAAGAAGGAATAATGCTTCGGACGGGAGATAGTCGTATCCCAAAAGAAAATCCTGTAGTTTCAATAGAAACGTTACTCGATTTAGAATGAAAAGTCACAGATTCTATAGTATTTCATAGCGACGCAATTTCTGTGTTAATTTGTCAATGTGAGGGAGCTAGGGATGCAGTAAAGAAGGAGTAGAGCATCGGTAAGGAGATAGTCATATCCCAAATGAAAATACTGTGGCTTCCATAGAAACGTTTCGCGACTTAGAAGAAGAAGTCTTGGTACCCATATTATTTCATAGCGACGCAATTTCTGTGTTAATTCGTCAATGTGAGGGAGCGACGGATGCAGTAAAGACGGAATAGTGCATCGGAAAGGAGATAGGCGTATCCCAAAAGAAAAATCCTGTCCTCTCCATAGACACGTTACTCGATTTAGAATGAAAAGTCACAGATCCCATAGTATCTCATAGCGACGCTATTCCTGTGTTAATTTGTCAATGTGTGGGAGCTAGGGATGCAGTAAAGAAGGAATAGTGCAACGGTAAGGAGATATTCGTATCCCAAAAGAAAATCCTGTCGTTTCCATAGAAACGTTACTCGATTAAGAAGGAGAAGTCATAGAACTGATAGTACTCCATCGCAACGCAATTTCTGTGTTAATTCGACAATGTGAGGGAGCGAGGGATGCAGTAAAGAAGGAATAGTGCTTCGTGAAAGGAGATACTAGTATCCCAAAAGAAAATCCTGTCGTTTCCATACAAACGTTACTCGACTTAGTAGTAGAAGTCATACAACCCATAGTATTTTATAGCAACGCAATAGCTCTGTTAATTCGTCAATGTGAATAAGCGAGGGATGCAGTAGAGAAGGAATAGTGCATGGGAAAGGAGATACTCGTATCCCAAAAGAAAATCCTGTCCTTTCCATAAAAACGTTACTCGTTGTAGAAGGAGTAGTCATAGAACCCATAGTATTTCATAGCGACGCAATTTCTGTGTTAATTCGCCAATGTTAGGTAGCGAGGGATTCAGTAGAGAAGGAATAGTGCATGGGAAAGGAGATACTCGTATCCCAAAAGAAAAATCCTGTCCTTTCCATAGAAACGTTACTCGATTTAGAAGGAGAAGTCATAGAACTGATAGTATTTCATAGCGACGCAATATCTGTGTTAATTCGTCAATAAGAGGGAGCGAGAGACGCAGGAATGAAGGCATAGTGCATCGGAAGAGGAGATACCTGTATCCCAAAAGAAAATCCAATCGTTACCATAGAAACGTTACTTGAATTAGAAGGAGAAATCATAGGACTCATAGTATATCATAGCGACGGAATTTCTGTATTAATTCGTCAATGTGAGGGAGCGAGGGATGCAGTAAAGATGGAATGGTGCATCGGAAAGAAGATACTCGTATCCCAAAAGAAAATCCTGTCGATTCCATATAAACGTTACCCGATTTAGATGGAGATGTCATAGAGCCCATTTTATTTCATAGCGACGCTATAACTGTGTTAATTCGTCAAGGTGAGGGAGCGAGGGATGCAGTTAAGTAGGAATGAAACGTCCCCTTTGAACATTTATACACGACTGTGCTTAACCTGACACACAATACCTTGTTAGCGCTACGCAATCTGACTTTCAAAATTCCCTACAAAAGAATGGCCCTGACTAACATTAAACTATACCTTTCACAAATCACTTACCTCACAAAAATCTTCGCCGCTCAAGCTACTGCAGTACAGCGAGCGCCACTACTGCCAGCTAAATAGAAGATTCAAACTACTGAAGGCACTAACTACTGATAGGGATAGTTAGCAAATGAAAGATATTAATAGAGAGCAAACAATGTATTTACCTTAATATCATCACAAGTCATAATATATATATCACTTCATGACAAATTAGAAAACTTCGCCATCTCTCTCCCCACATCCACCACTGCTGGCGGCTCACCTCCAACTGCGCAACGCTACGCGCTGTTCACAGCCAGCTGCCTAACACTACAATGGCGAGTATTACAACAATGCAAAGCAGACACAGACTGCCCACAGCACAGCCAGTGATTGTCATACAGAGGTGGCGTTACCAATAAAAAACCTAAACAGCCTACTTACATAGAGAAAACATAAACAGCCTACTTACATAGCCCCCATGCTCCCCACAAAAATTTTTTACAAATTGGTTTGGGCAGTGCCCAATACAGATTTGAAAAGAATTTTTCATAATTACAATAACAAAGATATCCAATGCACACACTTATTGATACAACGTTGGTCAAAAGCTAAAATTTTGTCACAGTCCATAAAGACAGTCCTGATCATTCATTACGGTAAAATAGTGTTTTTCTCAAAGTCCGAGCAGTAGAAGAAAATGCACACGGAAGTAGTGGATTTCCATGCAGTCTTGAAGAAGTAGTGTTGTCCTTCCAATGGAAAGACAGTGCTGACTCTCGACATGCAGACAGGTAATGGTCCACAACAGAGCAAACCCACAGCAGAGTCATTCGAAGTTCTGACGAATATTGGTAGGTAGGTCATCACAGAGCAGACCCACCGTAGTCCTGGTAGAGATTACGGTATTGGTGGGCCACCAGAGGTGCAGACCCACTGCAGTCCTTGTAGAAATAATGGTATTGGTGGGTCATCAAAGATGTAGACCCACTGTAGTCCTTGTAGAGATAATGGTATTGGTGGGCCACCAGAGGTGCAGACCCACTGTAGTCCTTGTAGAGATAATGGTATTGGTGGGCCACCAGAGGTGCAGACCCACTGTAGTCCTTGTAGAGATGGCCAGCAGCCATCTGTTGCGACTGTGCAGGTGCACAATCACCATCGAAGAGTCTTGCAGAGAATATAGCAAGTCCATAAACCACCACTTGTGCACTCACAAAGTTTTTGAAATTGTCCTTAGAACCAGCAATGCTGTTATCCAGTCCCTTGCTGAATCATTAACACACGTGCAAACACTATCAGTCCCTACTTCTCACATATTGTCCATATACTATGACCAACAGAAACGTGTGCAGTGAAATGTAACTAACAAGTTAATAATATCATGAACTGGTGACAATTACAATTTTATAACATAAGAATACAATAACAAAGGTACAAAACACATCATTAAAAACATAATAATACAGATAACGTTTGTAGTAATAGGGGCTTTACAAAAGAATAGAAATAAACATATACATCAGTGGAATTATGACATGAGTACATACATAAAAGATCAGAATAACTTTCGAAACACCAACTTCACACATGAACATTAAGACAGAACAGAATAAATAATGTGTAAACATCTTTACAAAGAAAATAACATAGTATTTGAAAAATTCTACAACATAAATCTTATTAGCTAAACACATAAAGACAGGAAAAAGACAAATACACAAGGGTACACAAACATATAGAGGGATGACACAAAAGGAAAGGACAGGGTTTGTTTTACTGCAGTATTTTGCATGGAGATCTCCCTTTGTTCATCATTATTCCCAAAAAGTCCTATCTAAGCCTGCCTTCTGTATTTCGTTCACATCCTCTGTCAAAAATAGTTTTTCTCTCTGCTTTCTGTATTCTGTTCTCATCCTCTGTCAATAATAGTTTTCTCCACTGTACAGTATCCTTTTTATTTTGCCAGACCATTTTCTGATAGCTTCTCAATGCATTTCTTATAAATTTATAATAGTTAGTTTCTTATATAGTGTCCTCTTAAGCTAACTTAAATCTACTGAGCTCAGATGCTAAACTAAGGGACGAGGCAATGCAGCAGCACGTAAAACAATTATTATAAACAGCAATGCAAAAAATGCAAATTGGCAAAGCTAGCAGCATAAATGAGCAAAAGTCAAATTCAATAACACTATGCCTGGCAAACAGCAGCAACTTATACCTAAACATGACATAGCGCAAGCAGAAAAAATATTACACTAAAATGGCCATGTCTAATACCTATGTCACATCTTAACATTAGAATGATGCATCACAATTTATTCTACAAAAGAAATTACCAAGTACTTGAAAAGAAAATTATGTGTTACTGTTATTAGTTCCTTCTTATTGTTCTTTCCTTTCCAAGTGCTCCTTTTTTTTAAAGAATGTGGATCATAAAATAATTATTTAATAGATCTGTTGACAGAAAGCGTTCACATTAGCAAATGCATTTTATTTTATAAAAGCAATGCTGCAACACAGCTGGAAAACAGATGTCAAATGAAATAAGCAACTATGAAAAGCAAAGCATAAAAATATCATTCAGTAGTCATGTGACATTTCGTAAGTTAGTAGAAATTCTCTCAACTCTCATAGAAAGACGCTTGTCATAATCAGGTGTGCAGATGTAAAAATATTTCTTGTCATTTTATTAGGCATTTCAGTAAATATCGTAAATTAAGAGCTAGTGTAATCATATGTTTTCAAGTTCGACTGTGTCGTTTTTGCGATGCTTTCTCTAAAGGAATGACAATGGCCAGGATAATGGCCTTCCCTTTCTTTTTTTTTTTCCTGTGCTCTGAAAGGCACGCGCTAATGACTTTTTCTCCAGGCGTCTGACACAGCTGGGTGCTCGCGACGCATTACGTGCAGGTGGTCACTTAACTTTCTTACGGAAATATTTACGACAGCAGTTTCCGCTACAGAGACAGTCGCATATAGAAATATTTCACAGGTCAAGAATTTGCGTTACAAATCTGTAGAAACAAAATGCTATTGATATAACAGTGTCCAAAAAATTTTCGTCTGCATTGTAATACATTCACGCATATACACACACATTTCATAACTCTTAAAGTACGATTCTTGGTTTCCAACAACCTTTTCCACAAATCAGAGTCCCTAAACACTACTCATTATTCCTTACCTCATTATACATATACATATTCGTCGACACTTCTTCAATATTTCATCATGAGAAATACGTAGCATAATAAACATTCCTCAACAACATAATACACATCGTCGTCGTAATAATAACATCATAACACTTCAGTCAAATCTCAAAATCGTCGTAACTTCCTCCAATAATTTCTAAGCCTAAAATAATTCTCTGCTCATGTCAAAAGTGTCAGCTGCCTCAAACGTACTTTAAAAATCATGATCTCATACCAAATACATCATTCAAAGCTCTCATAGTATCACAATGATTCCGAAAAAATATGAACAGTTTACAAAGTACAGACAAAATACAGTTTCATAAGTGTGAAGTTATCCAGCTGTGTAATTACGTAAACATCTGTCACTGACGTAGTAAAAAAATGTTTATCTCTCAGTTAAATGATCAGATAGCTGTGTAATTTGTGTGTTAGAGAAATATGGTACCGATGTGTAAAGTTGTATAAGCAAATACCATATTAGCTAGGGTTCCTTGTGGTTGCCACACACATGGTACACAAAGTAAGCGTGTACCCCCCTGAGGATTAATGTAATTATACCCTCCGGTGTTACAAATTACAGCAATGGAATGAAATGTATCACGGAAAACTTTCTTTGTAATTAAAAAATCTTTGAAAATAAGTGTTTTAAGTATAAGATTAATCACTCAAATGCGTGTCCTGTAGCGCTAAATGCGCGTCTTGCTGTAAGATAATTCTGTGGAACTGTCGTAGTTATCGTCCTCTGTAAGCAAAGTTCTGCTAAAGTCAATGTACTTACCTCATGATAAACAAAAGTGAAATGCTTTGCGTATAGATGTCGTAGTTATTATGCTTATTGGCGTGATGAAGAAAGTACTGTACAGTAACGTAATGTTGTGCCACGAAAAAGGCTGTCTCATTGTTGCTATACCACAAAAGTTACTACTAAAACATGTTTTTCTTTCCAGAAGAATTCAGAAAACTGTGCAGATATAATACAGAAACACTGCAGAAGCAACATTGTAAATTTTCACTCATTAGTAGCGTCGTGATAAAAATCGTGTAGCTGTCACATAAACTAACCTCTGTGTCATCTGGTATCTCTCAGAAAGCACTTTAAATTCAGAATGTATTTTCAAATAAACCAAAATGTTGCATTAAAATCTCATTAGCAGTACTGGTAAATGTTCTAAGTATGTGAGCCTTATAGTCGTTACGTAATCGTGCAACAAACAAGCAAGAATGTACACACACAATAACACTGTGACGTCTGTTCACTATAACAATGCATTCGTCATTTCTGTTTAAATAAGTTCTCTTGGTTCTTGATTGGATATTTAACTTCAAACATTGTTGTATGTTAACAGATTCTAAGTCTGACAAAGCATATTAGTAATGTGAGGCGAAAAATTTTATGACAAAGACTAAGTTCAAAAGCAGATTGTCTTTCAATAAACGGTTTTACATTTGAAATGTGGTACAATCTTTTACTCTTCAAAGTACTCAGAGTTTCAGCTTGAACGCAATTATCATGCAGTATACGTCGGTAGAGAATACTGGAATTTTTCTCAAGGTTAGCTTCTATGTTATTTTTCTCTGAGCCAGCCGGCGCACGTGGGTGCCTGCGGCGCGAGTCATTGTCTGTCTCTTTGTTGGCGCGCGTTGTTATTGGGATTAGGAGACCGAACTTCTACAAATTCGCCTTGCCGAGAGGGCCCAGCTCTGTTAGAATCCCGCCAGTTCTGATGAAATTCACGTCTGTCGTTTTGTCGGTAGTTTACATAGCTTCTTGTTTGTCGGTCATGTGGTGGAGAATTTCTCCCTGAATCGTAACTCTGCGCCGAACTGTTGCGTCTGAAGTTATTCTGCCTCCCTTGATAATACTTGTTTTGGTTCCCATATTGTCTGTTTCTCTGATTGTCTCTGTGATAGTCATTACTACGGAAATGCGATCTTTCTCTGTAACTATTATTACTCTGCCAACGGTTGTCGTACGGGTGGTGTCTATTTTGGTCACGATTTGCGTTGTAAGAATAGCCTTGTCGCGTCCAGTTATTATTTCTTTCATCGCGGAATTGCGACTGATGTGATCTGTAATTCTTGTGTTCCTGCGTTCCGCGATTGTCACTGTCACTTTCCAGTTCTTGTAACAGTCCCTGAAAGGCTTCAATGTCGTCTTTGCAACGTCCTACTAAAATAATATGTCGTAAATGTTTAGGCAGTTTGATTAAGCAAATGCGGATGAGTTCTGAGGGGCTGTATGGGTTTGACAGGTATTGATTCTTGTGCAACATGTGTTCAAAATATTTCACAAGACTGGAAAATTCAGATTGTTCGAAGTGTTTCATCATTATGATGTTATGTTTTACACGGTCTTGTGTAGCTTGCGACCAATATGCTGAGAGGAAGGCATGGTAAAATTCTCCCTCACTGTGGCAATCGTGAATGACCGATCGCATTCTTACAGCTGGTTCATTCTCTAAGTAGCCACACATAAATTCTAATCTGTGTTCTAACGACCAGTTGGGAGGAAAACAATGAGAGAATTGATGGAGCCATGCTTGTGGATGAATGTCGTTGCCAGAATTCTTAAATGTTTTGAATTTACGTGTAGTAATGAACAGCTTATAGTCAAAATCATCATGTCGGCGAGTCGCATATCGGTCATTGTTAGGTCGTGTCGGCCGTTCCATCTCAAAATTCGGTGCACATTGCCAATTTCTTTCATAACTTCCGAAATGCCCTGTGTTATTATTTTGTGTCTGTTCCGTATTTGTATGTCCCTCTTCCCGTATTGGGGCGCGAGTGTCCTCTGAAATACGTAATTCTTGTACTACTTGTGCCAACTGATCTTGCACTTCCCGGATTTCTCTTTTGTACTGTGTATTGATTTGATTTTGATTTTGTTTGAATTTTCTAATTTGTTCATACTCTTCAGTGTCCATGAAAGCTACAGGTGTTGTGTCATTCAGATAATCATCTACCTTTGTAGATAAGTTAGTGAACTGATCTGAAAGTTCGGCTACTTTATCCGATAGTGAAATCATTTCCTCTCTATGTTTTTCTGAACCAAGTTTCAGAGTGTCCATTTGTGTTGCAATCGTGTCTACTGTGACCTTTAAGTTTTCCTGAGTTTTTGCAAGTTGCATAACCGTATCGGTAGATGCAACTGAGTCAAATTTTGCTTGCAAGGTCTCATGATTTTCATGAACAATAGTTTGCAGTTCTTTTATAGCTGCTTCGTGATTCTGTAGTGCATTTTCATGACGCGAAAAAATAGGTTGGAAATGCTCACAAATTTGTGTTTTTACGTCATTACAGACTTTTTGACATTTCGATTCAATGTGATGTAACTCAGCAGTTAAATCCTCACGTGTTCGTTCAAGAGTTTGCTCCAATGAGTCTAACTTTTTAAGATTTTGTTCCATTGTGTCTAACTTTTGAAGCTTTTGCTGTGTTTGTCTCTGATTTTGTTCCATTGTGTCTAACTTTTTGAGATTTTGTTCCACTGTGTCTAACTTTTTAAGATTTTGTCCCATTTGTCTCTGATTTTGTTCCATTTGTTGCATTAATTGCAATAATAATGTATTAGTGTCTGGAATCTGTTCCTCTACGCTTTTCGGCAGTGCATTTGCACCGGCAACATTCACATTTTGACAAGCAGAAAATGCGTCTTGACTTATTTGAGAAAACGGTGATAACCCAAAACCTGAATCTACAGTATTTGCGAAATTGTGTCCTGTCATTTCGGATTCCTGAGGCGAGCTGTTGCCGACCGATCGATCGATAATGCGTCCCTCTTCACTAATTGTTTCACTGTCCACGCCATTGTTTGCCGCCTGCTCCATTTCCCTATGAACAGTTACCAAATTACTACTTTGAACATCAGTTAATTCATTACTCTGCGGCGCTAACACACTGCCTTCGTCTTCACTGTCATTTCTCAGTTTACTTTGGAGCCTAGTATTACGTTTTTCACACGCCATTATTGTCACAGTATTTCACACGACAACACAGAAGAACACAATTTGAAGAGCAAAATAAAATAACGTAGCAATGGAAATAATGTCTAGTTAATTGCAGCTGCGAAATACTTGGTGCAAATCTACATGCATGCCACAACTGTTTTACTCTACAACAATGAAAAACTACAACTACAAAGGAGATTCTCTCTACAATTACGCGCTAGCAATAAACAAGAGCTGCACTAAATACACAAACTACAAGAAAAAATCAGAAGATTCCAGTGAGGTATCCTAGGCTAAGGGTCGACATATGAAACGTCCCCTTAGAACAATTATACACGACTGTGCTTAACCTGACACACAATACCTTGTTAGCGCAACGCAATCTGACTTTCAAAATTCCCTACAAAAGAATGGCCCTGACTAACATTAAACTATACCTTTCACAAATCACTTACCTCACAAAAATCTTCGCTGCTCAAGCTACTGCAGTACAGCGAGCGCCACTACTGCCAGCTAAATAGAAGATTCAAACTACTGAAGGCACTAACTACTGATAGGGATAGTTAGCAAATGAAAGATATTAATAGAGAGCAAACAATGTATTTACCTTAATATCATCACAAGTCATAATATATATATCACTTCATGACAAATTAGAAAACTTCGCCATCTCTCTCCCCACATCCACCACTGCTGGCGGCTCACCTCCAACTGCGCAACGCTACGCGCTGTTCACAGCCAGCTGCCTAACACTACAATGGCGAGTATTACAACAATGCAAAGCAGACACAGACTGCCCACAGCACAGCCAGTGATTGTCATACAGAGGTGGCGTTACCAATAAAAAACCTAAACAGCCTACTTACATAGAGAAAACATAAACAGCCTACTTACAGGAATAGTGCATCGGAAAGGAGATAGGCGCATCCCAAAAGAAAAATCCTGTCCTTCCCATAGACACGTTACTCGATTTAGAATGAAAAGTTATAGAACGCATGGAATTTCATAGCGACGCAACTTCTGTGTTAATTCGTCAATGTGAGGGAGCGAGTGATACAGTAAAAATGGAATAGTGCATCGGAAAGGAGATACTCGTATCCCAAAAAAAGATCTTGTCCTTTCCATAGACACGTTACTCGATTTCGAAGCAGAAGTCATAGATCCCATAGAATTTCATAGCGACGCAATATCTGTGTTAATTCGTCTATGTGTGGAAGCGAGGGATGCAGTAAAGAAGGAATAGTGCATCGGAAAGAAGATACTCGTATCCCAAAAGAAAATCCTGTCCTTTCCATAGAAACGTTACTCGTTTTAGAAGGAGTAGTCATAGAACCCATAGTATTCCATAGCGACGCAATTTCTGTGTAAATTCGTCAATGTGAGGGAGCGAGGGATGTAGTAAAGAAGGAATAAAGCAACGGTAAGGAGATAGTCGTATCTCAAAAGAAAATCCTGTTGCTTCGATAGAAACGTTACTCGATTTAGAAGGAAATGTCATAGAACGCATAGTATTTCATAGTGCCGCAATTTCTGTCTTAATTCGTCAGTGTGAGGGAGCTAGGGATGCAATAAGGAAGGAATAATGCATCGGAAAGGAGATACTCGTATCCCAAAAGAAAATCCTGTCGATTCCATATAAACGTTACTCGATTTAGAAGGAGATGTCATAGAACCCATTGTATTTCATAGCAACGCAATTTCTGTGTTAATTTATCAATGTGAGGAAGCGAGGGATGCAGTAAAGACGGAATTGTGGATCGGAAAGGAGATAGGCGTATCCCAAGAGAAAAATACTGTCCTTTCCATAGACACGTTACACGATTTCGAAGCGGAAGTCATAGAACGCAAAGTATTTCACAGGGACCCAATTTGTGTGATAATACGTCAATGTTAGGTTGCGAGGGATGCAGTAAAGAAGGTATAGTGCATCGGTAAGAAGATACTCGTATCCCAAAAGAAAATCCTGTCGATTCCATATAAACGTTACCCGATTTAGAAGGAGATGTCATAGAACACATTGTATTCCATAGCAACGCAATTTCTGTGTAAATTCGTCAATGTGACGGAGCGAGGGATGCAGTAAAGAAGGAATAGTGCATCGGAAAGGCGATATTCGTATCCAAAAGAAAATCCTTTCGTCTCCATAGAGACGTAACTCGACTTAGATAGAGAAGTCATACAACACATAGTATTCCATAGCGACGATATTTCTGTGTTAATTCCGCAATTTGAGGGAGCGAGGGATGCAGTAAAGAAGGAATAATGCTTCGGACGGGAGATAGTCGTATCCCAAAAGAAAATCCTGTAGTTTCCATAGAAACGTTACTCGATTTAGAATGAAAAGTCACAGATTCCGTAGTATTTCATAGCGACGCAATTTCTGTGTTAATTTGTCAATGTGAGGGAGCTAGGGATGCAGTAAAGAAGGAATAGTGCATCGGGAAAGGAGATACTCGTATCCCAAAAGAATATGCTGTCGTATCCATACAAACGTTACTCGATTTAGAAGTAGAAGTCATAGAACCCATAGTATTTCATAGCGACGCAATTTTTCTGTTAATTCGACATTGCGAGTGAGCGAGGGATGCAGTAGAGAAGGAATAGTGCATCGGAAAGGAGATACTCGTATCCCAAAAGAAAATCCTGTCCGTTCCATAGAAACGTTGTTCGATTTAGAAGGAGAAGTCATAGAACCCATAGTATTTCATAGCGACGCAATTTCTGTGTTAATTCGACAATGTTAGGTAGCGAGGGATGCAATAAGGAAGGACTAATGCATCGGAAAGGAGATACTCGTATACCAAAAGAAAATCCTGTCGATTCCATATAAACGTTACTCGATTTAGAAGGAGATGTCATAGAACCCATTGTATTTCATAGCAACGCAATTTCTATGTTAATTCATCAATGTTAGGGAGCGAGGGATGCAGTAAAGACGGAATAGTGCATCGGAAAGAAGATAGGCGTATCCCAAAGGAAAAATCCTGTCCATTCCATAGACACGTTACTCGATTTCGAAGCAGAAGTCATAGAACCCAAAGTATTTCCCAGGGACGCAATTTGTGTGATAATACGTCAATGTTAGGTTGCGAGGGATGCAGTAAAGAAGGTACAGTGCATCGGACAGAAGATACTCGTATCCCAAAAGAAAATCCTGTCGATTCCATATAAACGTTACCCGATTTAGAAGGAGATGTCATAGAACACATTGTATTTCATAGCAACGCAATTTCTGTGCAAATTCGTCAATTTGTGGGAGCGAGGGATGCAGTAAAGAAGGAATAATGCTTCTAACGGGAGATAGTCGTATCCCAAAAGAAAATCCTGTAGTTTCCATAGAAACGTTACTCGATTTAGAATGAAAAGTCACAGATTCTATAGTATTTCATAGCGACGCAATTTCTGTGTTAATTTGTCAATGTGAGGGAGCTAGGGATGCAGTAAAGAAGGAGTAGAGCATCGTTAAGGAGATAGTCGTATCCCAAATGAAAATACTGTGGCTTCCATAGAAACGTTTCGCGACTTAGAAGAAGAAGTCTTGGTACCCATATTATTTCATAGCGACGCAATTTCTGTGTTAATTCGTCAATGTGAGGGAGCGACGGATGCAGTAAAGACGGAATAGTGCATCGGAAAGGAGATAGGCGTATCCCAAAAGAAAAATCCTGTCCTCTCCATAGACACGTTACTCGATTTAGAATGAAAAGTCTCAGATCCCATAGTATCTCATAGCGACGCAATTTCTGTGTTAATTTGTCAATGTGAGGGAGCTAGGGATGCAGTAAAGAAGGAATAGTACAATGGTAAAGAGATATTCGTATCCCAAAAGAAAATCCTGTCGTTTCCATAGAAACGTTACTCGATTAAGAAGGAGAAGTCATAGAACTGATAGTACTCCATCGCAACGCAATTTCTGTGTTAATTCGACAATGTGAGGGAGCGAGGGATGCAGTAAAGAAGGAATAGTGCTTCGTGAAAGGAGATACTAGTATCCCAAAAGAAAATCCTGTCGTTTCCATACAAACGTTACTCGACTTAGTAGTAGAAGTCATACAACCCTTAGTATTTTATAGCAACGCAATAGCTCTGTTAATTCGTCAATGTGAATAAGCGAGGGATGCAGTAGAGAAGGAATAGTGCATGGGAAAGGAGATACTCGTATCCCAAAAGAAAATCCTGTCCTTTCCATAAAAACGTTACTCGTTGTAGAAGGAGTAGTCATAGAACCCATAGTATTTCATAGCGACGCAATTTCTGTGTTAATTCGCCAATGTTAGGTAGCGAGGGATTCAGTAGAGAAGGAATAGTGCATGGGAAAGGAGATACTCGTATCCCAAAAGAAAAATCCTGTCCTTTCCATAGAAACGTTACTCGATTTAGAAGGAGAAGTCATAGAACTGATAGTATTTCATAGCGACGCAATATCTGTGTTAATTCGTCAATAAGAGGGAGCGAGAGACGCAGGAATGAAGGCATAGTGCATCGGAAGAGGAGATACCTGTATCCCAAAAGAAAATCCAATCGTTACCATAGAAACGTTACTTGAATTAGAAGGAGAAATCATAGGACTCATAAAATATCATAGCGACGGAATTTCTGTATTAATTCGTCAATGTGAGGGAGCGAGGGATGCAGTAAAGATGGAATGGTGCATCGGAAAGAAGATACTCGTATCCCAAAAGAAAATCCTGTCGATTCCATATAAACGTTACCCGATTTAGATGGAGATGTCATAGAGCCCATTTTATCTCATAGCGACGCTATAACTGTGTTAATTCGTCAAGGTGAGGGAGCGAGGGATGCAGTTAAGTAGGAATAGTGCATCGGAAAGGAGATAGGCGTATCCCAAAAGAAAAATCCTGTCCTTTCCATAGACACGCTACTCGATTTAGAATGAAAAGTTATAGAACGCATGGAATTTCATAGCGACGCAACCTCTGTGTTAATTCGTCAATGTGAGGGAGCGAGTGATACAGTAAAAATGGAATAGTGCATCGGAAAGGAGATACTCGTATCCCAAGAAAAGATCTTGTCCTTTCCATAGACACGTTACTCGATTTCGATGCAGAAGTCATAGAACCCATAGCATTTCATAGCGACGCTATAACTGTGTTAATTCGTCAAGGTGAGGGAGCGAGGGATGCAGTAAAGAAGGAATAGTGCATCGGAAAGAAGATACTCGTATCCCAAAAGAAAATCCTGTCGATTCCATATAAACGTTACCCGATTTTGAAGGAGATGTCATAGAACCCATTGTATTTCATAGCAACGCAATTTCTGTGTAAATTCGTCAATGAGACGGAGCGAGGGATGCAGTAAAGAAGGAATAGTGCATCGGGAAAGGAGATACTCGTATCCCAAAAGAATATCCTGTCGTATCCATACAAACGTTACTCGATTTAGAGGTAGAAGTCATAGAAACCATAGTATTTCATAGCGACGCAATTTTTCTGTTAATTCGTCATTGTGAGTGAGCGAGGGATGCAGTAAAGAAGGAATAGTGCATCGGGAAAGGATATACTAGTATCCCATAAGAAAATCCAGTCGTTTCCATACAAACGTTACTCGATTTAAAAGTAGAAGTCATAGAACACAAAGTATTTCATAGCGACGCAATTTCTCTGTTAATTCGTCAATGTGAATAAGCGAGGGATGCAGTAGAGAAGGAATAGTGCATGGGAAAGGAGATACTCGTATCCCAAAAGAAAATCCTGTCCTTTCCATAGAAACGTTACTCGTTTTAGAAGGAGTAGTCATAGAACCCATAGTATTCAATAGCAACGCAATTTCTGTGTTAATTCGTCAGTTTGAGAGAGCTAGGGATGCAATAAGGAAGGAATATTGCATCGGAATGGAGATACTCGTATACCAAAAGAAAATCCTGTCGATTCCATATAAAGGTTACTCGATTTAGAAGGAGATGTCATAGAACCCATTGTATTTCATAGCAACGCAATTTCTATGTTAATTCATCAATGTGAGGGAGCGAGGGATGCAGTAAAGACGGAATAGTGCATCGGAAAGAAGATAGGCGCATCCCAAAAGAAAATGCCTGTCCATTCCATAGACACGTTACTCGATTTCGAAGCAGAAGTCATAGAACCCAAAATATTTCCCAGGGACGCAATTTGTGTGATAATACGTCAATGTTAGGTTGCGAGGGATGCAGTAAAGAAGGTACAGTGCATCGGAAAGAAGATACTCGTATCCCAAAAGAAAATCCTGTCGATTCCATATAAACGTTACCCGATTTAGAAGGAGATGTCATACAACACATTGTATTTCATAGCAACGCAATTTCTGTGTAAATACGTCAATGTGACGGAGCGAGGGATGCAGTAAAGAAGGAATTGTGCATCAGAAAGGCGATATTCGTATCCAAAAGAAAATCCTTTCGTTTCCATAGAGACGTTACTCGACTTAGATGGAGAAGTCATACAACACATAGTATTCCATAGCGATGATATTTCTGTGTTAATTCGTCGATTTGAGGGAGCAAGGGATGCAGTAAAGAAGGAATAATGCTTCGGACGGGAGATAGTCGTATCCCAAAAGAAAATCCTGTAGTTTCCATAGAAACGTTACTCGATTTAGAATGAAAAGTCACAGATTCCATAGTATTTCATAGTGACGCAATTTCTGTGTTAATTTGTCATTGTGAGGGAGCTAGGGATGCAGTAAAGAAGGAGTAGAGCATCGGTAAGGAGATAGTCGAATCCCAAATGGAAATACTGTGGCATCCATAGAAACGTTTCTCGACTTAGAAGAAGAAGTCTTGGTACCCATAGTATTTCATAGCGACGCAATTTCTGTGTTAATTCGTCAATGTGAGGGAGCGAGGGATGCAGTAAAGACGGAATAGTGCATCGGAAAGGAGATAGGCGTATCCCAAAAGAAAAATCCTGTCCTCTCCATAGACACGTTACTCGATTTAGAATGAAAAGACACAGATCCCATTGTATCTCATAGCGACCTAATTTCTGTGTTAATTTGTCAATGTGAGGGAGCTAGGGATGCAGTAAAGAAGTAGTAGAGCATCGGTAAGGAGATAGTCGTATCCCAAATGAAAATACTGTGGCTTCCATAGAAATGTTTCTCGACTTAGAAGGAAATGTCTTAGAACACATAGTATTCCATAGCGCCGCAATTTCTGTGTTAATTCGTCAGTGTGAGGGAGCCAGAGATGCAGTAAAGAAGGAATAGTGCATCGGAAAGAAGATACTCGTATCCCAAAAGAAAATCCTGTCGATTCCATATAAACGTTACCCGATTTAGAAGGAGTTGTCATAGAACCCATAGTATTTCATAGCAACGCAATTTCTGTGTAAATTCCTCAATGTGATGGAGCGAGGGATGCTGTAAAGAAGGAATAGTGCATCGGGAACGGTGATACTAGTATCCCAAAAGAAAATCCTGTCGTTTCCATACAAACGTTCCACGATTTAGAAGTAGAAGTCATAGAACCCATAGTATTTTATAGCGACGCAATTTCTGTGTTAATTGGTCAATGTGAATAAGCGAGGGATGCAGTAGAGAAGGAATAGCGCATGGGAAAGGAGATACTTGTATCCCAAAAGAAAATCCTGTCCTTTCCATAGAAACGTTACTCGTTTTAGAAGGAGCAGTCATAGAACCCATAGTATTTCATAGCGACGCAATTTCTGTGTTAATTCGCCAATGTGAAGAAGCGAGGGATTCAGTAGAGAAGGAATAGTGCATGGGAAAGGAGATACTCGTATCCCAAAAGAAAATCCTGTCCTTTCCATATAAACGTTACTTGATTTAGAAGGAGAAGTCATAGAACTGATAGTATTTTATAGCGACGCAATATCTGTGTTAATTCGTCAATAAGAGGGAGCCAGGGATGGAGTATAGAGGGAATAGTGCATCGGGAGAGTAGATACTCGTATCCCAAAAGAAAATCCAGTCATTTTCATACAAAAGTTACTCGATTTAGAAGTAGAAGCCATAGAACCCATAGTATTTCATAGCAACGCAATTTCTGTGTAAATTCGTCAATGTGACGGAGAGAGGGATGCAGTAAAGAAGGAATAGTGCATCGGGAAAGGAGATACTCGTATCCCAAAAGAAAATCCTGTCGTTTCCATACAAACGTTACTCGTTTTAGAAGGAGTAGTCATAGAACCCATAGTTTTTCATAGCGACGCAATTTCTGTGTTAATTCGTCAATGTGAGGTAGCGAGGGATGCAGTAGAGAAGGAATAGTGCATCGGAAAGGAGTTACTCGTAACCCAAAAGAAAATCCTGTCCGTTCCATAGAAACGTTACTTGATCTAGAAGGAGAAGTCATAGAACCCATAGTATTTCATAGCGACGCAATTTCTGTGTTAATTCGTCAATGTTAGGTAGCGAGGGATGCAGTAAAGAAGGAATCGTGCATCGGAAAGGAGATACTCGTATCCGAAAAGAAAATCCTGTCGTTTACATAGAAACGTTACTTGATTTAGAAGGAGATGTCATAGAACAGATAGTGCTCCATAGCGACGCAATTTCTGTGTTTATTCGACAATGTGAGGGAGCGAGGGATGCAGTAAAGACGGAATAGTGCATCGGAAAGAAGATAGGCGTATCCCAAAAGAAAAATCCTGTCCTTTCCATGGACAGGTTACTCGATTCAGAATGAAAAGTCATAGAACCCATAGTATTTCATAGCGACACAATTTCTGTGTTAATTCTACAATAAGAGTGAGCCAGGGATGCAGTAAAGAGGGAATAGTGCATTGGGAAAGGAGATACTCGTATCCCAAAAGAAAATCCTTTCGTTTCCATAGAGACGTTACTCGACTTAGAAGGAGAAGTCATACAACACATAGTATTCCATAGCGACGAAATTTCTGTGTTAATTCGTCAGTTTGATGGAGCGAGGAATGCAGTAAAGAAGGAATAATGCTTCGGAAGGGAGTTAGTCGTATCCCAAAAGAAAATCCTTACGTTTGCATAGAGACGTTACTCGACTTAGAAGGAGAAGTCATACAACACATAGTATTCCATAGCGACGAAATATCTGTGTTAATTCGTCAATTTGAGGGAGCGAGGGATGCAGTAAAGAAGAAATAATGCTTCGGAAGGGGGATAGTCGTATCCCAAAAGAAAATCTTGTAGTTTCCATAGAAACGTTACTCGATTTAGAAGGAGGAGTCATAGAACCCATGGAATTTCATAGCGACGCAATTTTTATGATAATACGTCAATGTTAGGTTGCGAGGGATGCAGCAAAGACGGTATAGTGCATCGGAAAGGAGATATTCGTATCCCAAAAGAAAATCCTGTCGTTTCCATAGAAAGGTTACTCGATTAAGAAGGAGAAGTCATAGAACTGTTAGTACTCCATAGCGACGCAATTTCTGTGTTAATTCGACAATGTGAGGGAGCTAGGGATGCAGTAAAGACGGAATAGTGCATCGGAAAGGAGACAGGCGTAACCCAAAAGAAAAATCCTGTCCTTTCCATAGACACGTTACTCGATTTCGAAGCAAAAGTCATAGAACCCATAACATATTATAGCGACGCAATTTCTCTGTATAATTCGTCATTGTGAGTGAGCGAGGGATGCAGTAGAGAAAGAATAGTGCATCGGAAAGAAGATACTCGTATCCCAAAAGAAAATCCTGTCCTTTCCATGGAAACGTTACTCGTTTTAGAATGGGTAGTCATAGAACCCATAGTATGTCATAGCGACGCAAATTCTGTGTTAATTCGTCAATGTGAGGTAGCGAGGGATGCAGTAGAGAAGGAATAGTGCATCGGAAAGGAGATACTCGTATCCCAAAAGAAAATCCTGTCCGTTCCATAGAAACGTTACTCGATTTAGATGGCGAAGTCATAGAACCCATAGTATTTAATAGCGACGCAATTTCTGTGTTAATTAGTCAATGTTAGGTAGCGAGGGATGCAGTAAAGAAGGAATCGTGCATCGGAAAGGAGATACTCGTATCCCAAAAGAAAATCCTGTCGTTTACATGGAAACGTTACTCGATTTGGAAGGAGATGTCATAGATCCCATAGTATTTCACAGGGACGCAATTTCTGTGATATTACGTCAATGTTAGGCTGCGAGGGTTGCAGTAAAGAATGTATGGTGCATCGGAAAGGAGATATTCGTATCCCAAAAGAAATTCATGTCGTTTCCATTGAGACGTTACTCGATTAAGAAGGAGAAGTCATAGAACAGAGAGTACTCCATTGCGTCGCACATTCTGTGTTAATTCGACAATGTGTGGGAGCGAGGGATGCAGTAAAGACGGAATAGTGCATCGGAAAGAAGATAGGCGTATCCCAAAAGAAAAATCCTGTCCTTTCCATTGACAGGTTACTCGATTTAGAATGAAAAGTCATAGAACCCATAGTATTTCATAGCGACACAATTTCTGTGTTAATTCTACAATAAGAGTGAGCCAGGGATGCAGTAAAGAGGGAATAGTGCATTGGGAAAGGAGATACTCGTATCCCAAAAGAAAATCCTTTCGTTTCCATAGAGACGTTACTCGAATTAGAAGTAGAAGTCATAGAACCCATAGTATTTCATTGCGACGCAATTTCTGTGTTAATTCGACAATGTTAGGTAGCGAGGGATGCAGAAAAGAAGTAATAGTGCATCGGAAAGGCGATATTCGTATCCAAAAAAAATCCTTCCGTTTCCATAGAGACGTTACTCGACTTAGAAGGAGAAGCCATACAACACATAATATTCCATAGCGACAAAATTTCTGTGTTAATTCGTCATTTTGAGGTGGCGAGGAATGCAGTAAAGAAGGAATAATGCTTCGGAAGGGAGATAGTCGTATCCCAAAAGAAAATCCTTTCGTTTGCATAGAGACGTTACTCGACTTAGAAGGAGAGGTCATACAACACATAGTATTCCATAGCGACGAAATATCTGTGTTAATTCGTCAATTTGAGGGAGCGAGGGATGCAGTAAAGAAGAAATAATGCTTCGGAGGGGGGATAGTCGTATCCCAAAAGAAAATCTTGTAGTTTCCATAGAAACGTTACTCGATTTAGAAGGAGGAGTCATAGAACCCATGGAATTTCATAGCGACACAAATTTTATGATAATACGTCAATGTTAGGTTGCGAGGGATGCAGCAAAGACGGTATAGTGCATCGGAAAGGAGATATTCGTATCCCAAAAGAAAATCCTGTCGTTTCCATAGAAAGGTTACTCGATTAAGAAGGAGAAGTCATAGAACTGTTAGTACTCCATAGCGACGCAATTTCTGTGTTAATTCGACAATGTGAGGGAGCGAGGGATGCAGTAAAGACGGAATAGTTCATCGGAAAGGAGACAGGCGTAACCCGAAAGGAAAATCCTGTCCTTTCCATAGACACGTTACTCGATTTCGAAGCAAAAGTCATAGAACCCATAACAAATTATAGCGACGCAATTTCTCTGTATAATTCGTCATTGTGAGTGAGCGAGGGATGCAGTAGAGAAGGAATAGTGCATCGGAAAGAAGATACTCGTATCCCAAAAGAAAATCCAGTCATTTCCATAGAAACGTTACTCGAATTAGAAGTAGAAGTCATAGAACCCATAGTATTTCATTGCGACGCAATTTCTGTGTTAATTCGACAATGTTAGGTAGCGAGGGATGCAGAAAAGAAGTAATAGTGCATCGGAAAGGCGATATTCGTATCCAAAAAAAAATCCTTCCGTTTCCATACAGACGTTACTCGACTTAGAAGGAGAAGCCATACAACACATAATATTCCATAGCGACAAAATTTCTGTGTTAATTCGTCAATTTGAGGGGGCGAGGAATGCAGTAAAGAAGGAATAATGCTTCGGAAGGGAGATAGTCGTATCCCAAAAGAAAATCCTGTAGTTTCCATAGACACGCTACTCGATTTCGAAGCAAAAGTCATAGAACCCATAGCATTTCATAGCGACGTTATATCTGTGTTAATTCGTCAAGGTGAGGGAGCGAGGGATGCAGTTATGTAGGAATACTGCATCGGAAATGAAATACTCGTATCCCAAAATAAAATCCTGCCGTTTCCATAGAAACGGTACTCGATTTAGAAAGAGAAGTCATAGAACCCATAGTATTTCATAGCGACGCAATTTCTGTGTTAATTCGTCAGTGTGTGGAAGCGAGGGAAGCAGTAAAGAAGGAATAGTGAATCGGAAAGAAGAAACTCGTATCCCACAATAAAATCCTGTCCTTTCCATAGAAACGTTACTCGATTTAGAAGGAGATGTCATAGAACCCATTGTATTTCATAGCAACGCAACTTCGGTGTAAATTCGTCAATGTGACGGAGAGAGGGATGCAGTAAAGAAGGAATAGTGCATCGGGAAAGGAGGTAATCGTATCCCAAAAGAAAATCCTGTCGTTTCCATACAAACGTTACTCGATTTAGAAGTAGAAGTCATAGAACCCATAGTATGTCATAGCGACGCAATTTCTGTGTTAATTCGTCAATGTGAGGTAGCGATGGATGCAGTAGAGAAGGAATAGTGCATCGGAAAGGAGATACTCGTATCCCAAAAGAAAATCCTGTCCGTTCCATAGAAACGTTACTCGATTTAGAAGATGAAATCGTAGAAACCATAGTATTTAATAGCGACGCAATTTCTGTGATAATACGTCAATGTTAAGTTGCGAGGGTTGCAGTAAAGAATGTATAGTGCATCGGAAAGGAGATATTCGTATCCCAAAAGAAAATCATGTCGTTTCCATTGAAACGTTACTCGATTAAGAAGGAGAAGTCATAGAACAGAGAGTACTCCATAGCGACGCATTTTCTGTGTTAATTCGACAATGTGTGGGAGCGAGGGATGCAATAAAGACGGAATAGTGCATCGGAAAGGAGATATTCGTATCCAAAAGAAAATCCTTCCGTTTCCATAGAGACGTTACTTGACTTAGAAGGAGAAGCCATACAACACATAGTATTCCATAGCTACGAAATTTCTGTGTTAATTCGTCAATTAGAGGGGGCGAGGAATGCAGTAAAGAAGGAATGATGCTTCGGAAGGGAGATAGTCGTATCCCAAAAGAAAATGCTGTAGTTTCCATAGACACGTTACTTGATTTCGAAGCAAAAGTCATAGAACCCGTAGCATTTCATAGCGACGTTATTTCTGTGTTAATTCGTCAAGGTGAGGGAGCGAGGGATGCAGTTATGTAGGAATACTGCATCGGAAATGAAATACTCGTATCCCAAAATAAAATCCTGCCGTTTCCGCAGAAACGGTACTCGATTTAGAAAGAGAAGTCATAGAACCCATAGTATTTCATAGCGACGCAATTTCTGTGTTAATTTGTCAATGTTCGGTAGCGTGGGATGCAGTAAAGAAGGAATCGTTCATCGGGAAGGAGATACTCGTATCACAAAAGAAAATCGTGTCGTTTACATAGAAACGTTACTCGATTTGGAAGGGGATGTCATAGAACCCATAGTATTTCACAGGGACGCAATTTCTGTGATAATACGTCAATTTTAGGTTGCGAGGGTTGCAGTAAAGAATATATAGTGCATCGGAAAGGAGATATTCGTATCCCAAAAGAAAATCATGTCGTTTCCATTGAAACGTTACTCGATTAAGAAGGAGAAGTCATAGAACAGATAGTACTCCATAGCGACGCATTTTCTGTGTTAATTCGACAATGTGTGGGAGCGAGGGATGCAGTAAAGACGGAATAGTGCATCTTAAAGGAGATAGGCGTATCCCAAAAGAAAAATCCTGTCCTTTCCATAGACAGGTTACTCGATTTAGAATGAAAAGTCATAGAACCCATAGTATTTCATAGCGACACATTTTCTGTGTTAATTCGTCAATAAGAGTGAGCCAGGGATGCAGTAAAGAGGGAATAGTGCATTGGGAAAGGAGATACTCGTATCCCAAAACAAAATCCAGTCATTTCCATAGAAACGTTACTCGAATTAGAAGTAGAAGTCATAGAACCCATAGTATTTCATTGCGACGCAATTTCTGTGTTAATTCGACAATGTTAGGTAGCGAGAGATGCAGAAAAGAAGGAATAGTGCATCGGAAAGCCCATATTCGTGTCCAAAAGAAAATCCTTCCGCTTCCATAGAGACGTTACTCGACTTAGAAGGAGAAGCCATACAACACATAGTATTCCATAGCGACGAAATTTCTGTGTTAATTCGTCAATTTGAGGGGGCGTGGAATGCAGTAAAGAAGGAATAATGCTTCGGAAGGGAGATAGTCGTATCCCAAAAGAAAATGCTGTAGTTTCCATAGACACGTTACTTGATTTCGAAGCAAAAGTCATAGAACCCATAGCATTTCATAGCGACGTTATATCTGTGTTAATTCGTCAAGGTGAGGGAGCGAGGGATGCAGTTATGTAGGAATACTGCATCGGAAATGAAAGACTCGTATCCCAAAATAATATCCTGCCGTTTCCATAGAAACGGTACTCGATTTAGAAAGAGAAGTCATAGAACCCATAGTATTTCATAGCGACGCAATTTCTGTGTTAATTCGTCAATGTGTGGAAGCGAGGGAAGCAGTAAAGAAGGAATAGTGCATCGGAAAGATGAAACTCGTGTCCCACAATAAAATCCTGTCCTTTCCATAGAAACGTTACTCGATTTAGAAGGAGATGTCATGGAACCCATTGTATTTCATAGCAACGCAAATTCGGTGTAAATTCGTCAATGTGACGGGGAGAGGGATGCAGTAAAGAAGGAATAGTGCATCGGGAAAGGAGATACTCGTATCCCAAAAGATAATCCTGTCGTTTACATACAAATGTTACTCGATTTAGAAGTAGAAGTCATAGAACCCGTAGTATGTCATAGCGACGCTATTTCTGTGTTAATTCGTCAATGTGAGGTAGCGAGGGATGCAGTAGAGAAGGAATAGTGCATCGGAAAGGAGATACTCGTATCCCAAAAGAAAATCCTGTCCGTTCCATAGAAACGTTACTCGATTTAGAAGGCGAAGTCATAGAACCCATAGTATTTCATAGCGACGCAATTTCTGTGTTAAATTGTCAATGTTAGGTAGCGTGGGATGCAGTAAAGAAGGAATCGTTCATCGGGAAGGAGATACTCGTATCATAAAAGAAAATCGTGTCGTTTACATAGAAACGTTACTCGATTTGGAAGGGGATGCCATAGAACCCATAGTATTTCACAGGGACGCAATTTCTGTGATAATACGTCAATGCTACGTTGCGAGGGATGCAGTAAAGAATGGATAGTGCATCGGAAAGGAGATATTCGTATCCCAAAAGAAAATCCTGTCGTTTCCATTGAAACGTAACTCGATTAAGAAGGAGAAGTCATAGAACAGATAGTTCTCCATAGCGACGCAATTTCTGTGTTAATTCGACAATGTGTGGGAGCGAGGGTTGCAGTAAAGACGGAATAGTGCATCGGAAAGGAGATAGGCGTATCCCTAAAGAAAAATCCTGTCCTTTCCATAGCCAGGTTACTCGATTTAGAATGAAAAGTCATAGAACCCATAGTATTTCATAGCGACACAATTTCTGTGTTAATTCGTCAATAAGAGTGAGCCAGGGATGCAGTAAAGAGGGAATAGTGCATTGGGAAAGGAGATACTCGTATCCCAAAAGAAAATCCAGTCATTCCCATAGAAACGTTACTCGAATTAGAAGTAGAAGTCATAGAACCCATAGTATTTCATAGCGACGCAATTTCTGTGTTAACTCGACAATGTTAGGGAGCGAGGGATGCAGTAAAGAAGAAATAGTGCATCGGAAAGGCGATATTCGTATCCAAAAGAAAATCCTTCCGTTTCCATAGAGACGTTACTCGACTTAGAAGGAGAAGTCATACAACACATAGTATTCCATAGCGACGAAATTTCTGTGTTAATTCGTCAATTTGAGGGAGCGAGGAATGCTGTAAAGAAGGAATAATGCTTCGGAAGGGAGATAGTCGTATCCCAAAAGAAAATCCTGTAGCTTCCATAGACATGTTACTCGATTTCGTAGCAGAAGTCATAGAACCCATAGCATTTCATAGCGACGTTATATCTGTGTTAATTCGTCAAGGTGAGGGAGCGAGGGATGCAGTTAAGTAGGAATACTGCATCGGAAATGAAATACTCGTATCCCAAAATAAAATACTGTCGTTTCCATAGAAGCGGTACTCGATTTAGAGGCAGAAGTCATAGAACCCATAGTATTTCATAGCGACGCAATATCTGTGTTAATTCATCAATGTGTGGAAGCGAGGGATGCAGTAAAGAAGGAATAGTGCATCGGGAAAGGAGATACTCGAATCCCAAAAAAGAATCCTGTCGTTTCCATTGAAACGTTACCCGATTAAGATTAAGATGTCATAGAACTGATAGTATTACATAGCGACGCAATTTCTGTGTTAACTCTTTAATGTGAGGGACCTAGGGATGCAGTAAATAAGGAATAATGCATCGGAAGGGAGATAGTCGTATTCCAAAAGGAATACCTGTAGTATCCATAGAAACGTTACTCAATTTAGAAGGAGAGGTCATGGAACCCATGGAATTTCATAGCGACGCAACTTCTGTGTTAATTCGTCAATGTGAGGGAGTGAGTGAAGCAGTAAAAAAGGAATAGTGCATCGAAAAGGAGATACTCGTATCCCAAAAGAAAATTTCGTCGTTTCCATAGAAACGTTACTCGAGTTGGAAGGAGATGGCATAGAACCCAGACTATTTCACAGCAACGCAATTTCTGTGTTAAATCGACAATGTGAGGGAGCTAGGGATGCAGTTAAGAACGAATAGTGTATTGGAAAGGAAATACTAGTATCCCAAAAGGAAATCCTCTCGTTTCCATAGATACGGTACTCGATTTAGAAGGAGATGTGATAGAACCCATAGAATTTCATAGCGATCAATATCTGAGTTAATTGGTCAATGTGAGGTAGCGAGGGATGCAGCAAAGACGGAATAGTGAATCGGAAAGGAGATAGTCGTATCCCAAATTAGAATCCTGTCGTTTCCATAGAAGCGTTACTCGATTTAGAAGAAGTCATAGAACCCATTGTATTTCATAGCGAAGCAATTTCCGTGGTAATTGGTCAATGTGAAGGAGCGAGGGATGCAGTAAAGAGGGAATAATGCATAGAAAAGGAGTTTGTCGTATCCCAAAAGAAATGCTGAAGGTTCCATAGAAAAACTAATCGATTTAGAAGGAGGAGTCATAGATCTCATAGTATTTCATTTTCTGTGTTAATTCGTCAATTAGAGGGAGCGAGGGATGCAGTAAAGAAGGAATCGTGCATCGGAGAGGAGGAAAGCGTATCCCAAAGAAAATCCTCTCGTTTCCATAGAAACGTTACTCGATTTAGAAGGAGAAGTCATACAACCCATAGTATTTCATAGCGACGCAATTACTGTGTTAATTCGTCAATCTAAGGGAGCGAGGGATGTAGTAAAGAAGGCATAGTGCATCGGAAAGGAGATAATTGCAACCCAAAGGAAAATCCTGTCGTTTCCATAGAAACTTTACTCGATTTAGAAGGAGAAGTCATACAACCCATAGCATGTCATAGCGACGCAATTACTGTATAGATTCGTCAATCTAAGGGAGCGAGGGATGCAGTAAAGAAGGACTAGTGCATCGGAAAGGAGATACTCGTATCCCAAAAGAAAATCCTGTCGTTTCCATAGAAACGTTACTCGATTTAGAAGGAGATGTCATAGAACACATAGTTCTTCATAGCGACACAATTTCTGTGTTAATTCGTCAGTGTGAGGGAGCGAGGGATGCAGTACAGAACGAATAGTGCATCGGCAAGGAGATACTCGCAACCCAAAGGAAAATCCTGTCGTTTTCATAGAAACGTTACTCGATTTAGAAGGCAAAGTCATAGAACCCATAGTATTTCATAGCGACGCAATTTGTGTGTTAATTCGTCAATGTGAGGGAGCGAGGTATGCAGTAAAGAAGGAATCGCGCATTGGGAAGGAAATACTCGTATCTCAAAAGAAAATCCATTCGTTTGCATAGAAACGTTACTTGATTTAGAAGGAAATGTGATAGAACCCATAGTATTTCATATCGACGCAATTTCTGTGTTAATTCGTCAATGTGAGGGAGCGAGGGAAGCAGTAAAGATGGAATAGTGCATCGGAAAGGAGGTACTCTCATCTCAAAAGAAAATCCTTTCGTTTACATAGAAACGTTACTCGATTTAGAAGGAGATGTGATAGAATCCATAGTATTTTATAGCGACGCAACTATTGTGTTAATTCGTCAATGTGAGGGAGCGAGGAATGTAGTAAGAAGGAATAGTACATCAGGAAAGGAGATACTCGTATCTCAAAAGAAATTCCTTTCGTTTCCTTAGAAACGTTACTTGATTTAGAAGGAGATGTGGTAGAACCCATAGTAATTCATAGCGACGCTATTTCTGTGTTATTTCGTCAATGTGAGGGAGCGAAGGATGCAGTAAAGAAGGAATAGAGCATCGTAACAGGAGATAGTCGTATCCCAAATGAAAATCCTGTCCTTTCCATAGACACGTTACTCGATTTAGAAGGAGAAGCCTTAGAACCCATAGTATTTCATAGCGACGCAATTTCTGTGTTAATTCGTCAATGTGAGGGAGCGAGGGATGCAGTAAAGAAGGAATAGTGCATCGGAAAGGAGATACTCGTATCCCAAAAGAAATTCCAATCGTTTCCGTAGAAACGTTACTCGATTTAGAAGGAGAAGTCATAGAACCCATAGAATATCATAGCGATGCAATTTCTGTGTTAATTCGTCAATGTGAGGGAGCGAGGGATGCAGTAAAGAAGGAATAGTGCATCGGAAAGGTGAAACTCGTATCCCAAAAGAAAACCCTGTCGTTTCCATAGAAACGTTACACGATATAGAAGGAGAAGTAAAAGAACCCATAGTATTTCATAGCGACACAATCTCTTTGTTAATTCGTCAATGTGATGGAGCGAGGGATGCCGTACAGACCTAATAGTGCATCGGAAATGAGATAGTCGTATCCCAAAAGAAAAGCCTGTCGTTTCCATAGAAACGTTACTCGATTTTAAAAGGGAAAGGCATAGAGCCGATAGTATTTCATAGCGACGCACTTTCTTTACTAATTCGTCAAAGTGATGGAGCGAGGGATGCAGTAAAGAAGGAATAGTGCATCGGAAAGGTGATACTCGTAACCCAAAGGTAAATCCTGTCGTTTCCATAGAAACGTTACTCGATTTAGAAGGAGAAGTCATACAACACATAGTATTTCATAGCGACGCCATTTCTGTGTTAATTCGTCAATTTGAGGGAGCGAGGGATGCAGTAAAGAAGGAATAGTGCATCGGAAAGAAGATAGTCGAATTCCAAAAGAAAATCCTGTAGTGTCCATAGAAACGTTACTCGATTTAGAAAGTTAAGTCATAGAACCCATAGTATTACATAGCGACACAATTTCTGTGTTATTTCGTCAATGTGAGGGAGCGAAGGATGCAGTAAAGAAGGAATAGAGCATCGTAACAGGAGATAGTCGTATCCCAAATGAAAATCCTGTCCTTTCCATAGACACGTTACTCGATTTAGAAGGAGAAGCCTTAGAACCCATAGTATTTCATAGCGACGCAATTTCTGTGTTAATTCGTCAATGTGAGGGAGCGAGGTATGTATTAAGAAGGAATAGTGCATCACGAAAGGAGATACTAGTATCCCAAAAGAAAATCCGGTCGTTTCCATAGAAACGTTACACGATTTAGAAGAAGAAGTGATAAAACCCATAGTATTTCATAGCGACGCAATCTCTTTGTTAATTCGTCAATGTGAGGGAGCGAGGAATGCAGTAGAGAAGGTATAGTGCATTGGACAGGAGATACTCGTATCCCAAAAGAAAATCCTGTCGTTTCCATAGAAACGTTCCTCGATTTAGAAGGAGAAGTCATAGAACCCATAGTATATCATGGCGACGCAATTTCTGTGTTAATTCGTCAATGTGTGGGAGCGAGGGATGCAGTAAAGACGGAATAGTGCATCGGAAAGGAGATAGGCGTATCCCAAAAGAAAATCCTGCCCTTTCCATAGACACGTTACTCGATTTAGAATGTGAAGTCATAGAACCCATAGTATTTCATAGCGACGCAATTTCAGTGTTAATTCGTCAATAAGAGGAAGCTAGGGATGCTGTAAAGAGGGAATAGTGCATCGGGAAAGGAGATACTCGTATCCAAAAGAAAAACCTGTGGTTTCCATAGAAAGGTTACTCGATTTAGAAGGAGAAGTCATACAACCCATAGTACTCCATAGCGACGCAATTTCTGTGTTAATTCGTCAATGTGAGGGAGCTAGGGATGCAGTAAATAAGGAATAATGCATCGGAAGGAGATAGTCGTATCCCAAAAGGAATACCTGTAGTTTCCATATAAACGTTACTCGATTCAGAAGGAGAAGTCATAGAACCCATTGAATTTCATAGCGACGCAACTTCTGTGATAATTCGTCAATGTGAGGGAGTGAGTGAAGCAGTAAAAAAGGAATAGTGCATCGAAAAGGAGATACTCGTATCCCAAAAAATATCCTGACGTTTCCGTAGAAACGTCACTCAATTTAGAAGGAGAAGTCATAGAACCCATAGTTTATCACAGCGACCCCATTTCTGTGTTAATTTAACATTGTGAGGGAGCCAGGGATGCAGTAAAGAAGTAGTAGAGCATCGGTAAGGAGGTAGTCGTATCCTAAATGAAAATGCTGTGGCTTCCATAGAAACGTTACTCGACTTAGAAGAAGAAGTCTTGGTACCCATAGTATTTCATAGCGACGCAATTTCTGTGTTAATTCGTAAATGTGAGGGAGCGAGAGATGCAGTAAAGAAGAAGTAGTGCATCCGAATGGAGAGAGTCGTATGCCAAAAGAAAATACTGTCCTTTCCATAGACACGTTACTCGATTTAGAGAGAGAAGTCATAGAACCCATAGTATTTCATAGCGACGCGATTACTGTGTTAAATCGTCAATGTGAGAGAGCGAGGTACGCTGTAAAGAAGGAATAGTGCATCGGGAAAGGAGATAATCGTATCCCGAAAGAAAATCCTGTAGTTTCCATACAAACGTTACTCGATTTAGAAGGAGAAGTCATAGAACCCATAGTATTTCATAGCGACGCAATTTCTGTGTTAATTCGTCAATGTGAGGGAGCGAGGGATGCAGTAAAGAAGGAATCGTGCATCGGAAAGGAGGTACTAATCCCAAAAGAAACTCCTGTCGTTTCTATAGAAACGTTACTCGATTTAGAAGGAGATGTCATAGAACATATAGTATTTCATAGGGACGCAATTTATGTGTTAATACGTCAATGTTAGGTGGCGAGGGATGCAGTAAAGAAGGAATAGTGCATCGGAAAGGAGATATTCGTATCTCCTAAAGAAAATCCTGTCGTTTCCATAGAAATGTTACTCGTTTTAGAAGGAGAAGCCATAGAACCCATAGTATTTCATAGCGACGCATATTCTGTGTTAATTCGTCAATGTGAGGGAGCGATGGATGCAGTAAAGAAGGAATCGTGCATCGGAGAGGAGGAAAGCGTATCCCAAAGAAAATCCTCTCCTTTCCATAGAAACGTTACTCGATTTAGAAGGAGAAGTCATACAACCCATAGTATTTTACAGCGACGCAATTACTGTGTTAATTCGTCAATCTAAGGGAGCGAGGGATGCAGTAAAGAAGTCATAGTGCATCGGAAAGGAGATAATTGCAACCCAAAGGAAAATCCTGTCGTTTCCATAGAAACTTTACTCGATTTAGAAGGAGAAGTCATACAACCCATAGTATTTCATAGCGACGCAATTTGTGTGTTAATTCGTCAATGTGAGGGAGCGAGGTATGCAGTAAAGAAGGAATCGCGCATTGGGAAGGAAATACTCGTATCTCAAAAGAAAATCCATTCGTTTGCATAGAAACGTTACTTGATTTAGAAGGAGATGTGATAGAACCCATAGTATTTCATAGCGACGCAATTTCTGTGTTAATTCGTCAATGTGAGGGAGCGAGGGAAGCAGTAAAGATGTAATAGTGCATCGGAAAGGAGATACTCGCATCTCAAAAGAAAATCCTTTCGTTTACATAGAAACGTTACTCGATTTAGAAGGAGATGTGATAGAATCCATAGTATTTCATAGCGACGCAATTTTTGTGTTAATTCGTCAATGTGAGGGAGCGAGGAATGTAGTAAGAAGGAATTGTACATCAGGAAAGGAGATACTCGTATCTCAAAAGAAAATCCTTTCGTTTCCTTAGAAACGTTACTCGATTTAGAAGGAGATGTGGTAGAACCCATAGTAATTCATAGCGACGCTGTTTCTGTGTTAATTCGTCAATGTGAGGGAGCGAAGAATGCAGTAAGGAAGGAATAGAGCATTGTAACAGGAGACAGTCGTATCGCAAATGAAAATCCTGTCCTTTCCATAGACACGTTACTCGATTTAGAAGGAGAAGCCTTAGAACCCATAGTATTTCATAGCGACGCAATTTCTGTTAATTTGTCAATGTGAGGGGGTGAGGGATGCAGTAAACACGGAATAGTGTATCGGACAGGAGATACTCGTATCTCAAAAGAAAATCCTTTCGTTTCCATATAAACGTTACTCGATTTAGAAGGAGATGTGATGAAATCCATAGTAATTCATCGCGACGCAATGTCTGTGTTAATTCGTCATTGTAAGGGAGCGGGGGATGTAGTAAAAAGGAATAGTGCATCGGGAAAGGAGATACTCGTATCCCAAAAGAAAACCCTGTCGTTTCCATAGAAACGTTACACGATATAGAAGGAGAAGTAAAAGGACCCATAGTATTTCATAGCGACACAATCTCTTTGTTAATTCGTCAATGTGAGGGAGCGAGGGATGCCGTACAGACCTAATAGTGCATCGGAAATGAGATAGTCGTATCCCAAAAGAAAAGCCTGTCGTTTCCATAGAAACGTTACTCGATTTTAAAAGGGAAAGGCATAGAACCGATAGTATTTCATAGCGACGCACTTTCTGTACTAATTCGTCAAAGTGATGGAGCGAGGGATGCAGTAAAGAAGGAATAGTGCATCGGAAAGGAGATACTCGTAACCCAAAGGTAAATCCTGTCGTATCCATAGAAACGTTACTCGATTTAGAAGGAGAAGTCATACAACACATAGTATTTCATAGCGACGCAATTGCTGTGTTAATTCGCGAATGTGAAGGAGCGAGGGAAGCAGTAAACAAGGAAAACTGCATCGGAAAGAAGATACTCGTTTCCTAAAAGATAATCCTGTAGTTGCCAGAGAAAAGTTACTCGATTTAGAAGGAGATGTGATAGAACCCATAGTATTTCATAGCGACGCAATTTCTGTGTTAATTCGTCAATTTGAGGGAGCGAGGGATGCAGTAAAGAAGGAATAGTGCATCGGAAAGAAGATAGTCGAATCCCAAAAGAAAATCCTTTCGTTTCCATTGAAACGTTACTCGATTTAGAAGGAGATGTCATAGAACCCATAATATTTCATAGCGACGCAATTTCTGTGTTAATTCGTCAGTGTGAGGGAGCGAGGGATGCAGTAAAGAAGGAATAGTGCATCGGATAGGAGATACTCGTATCTCTAAAGTACATCGTCTCGTTTCCATAGAAACGTTACTCGATTTAGAAGGAGATGTCATAGAACCCACAGTATTTCATTGCGACGCAATTTCTGTGTTAATTCGTCAATGTGAGGGACGGAGAGATGCAGTAAAGAAGGAATAGTGCATCGGAAAGAAGATACTCGTTTCCCAAAAGAAAATCCTGTAGTGTCCATAGAAACGTTACTCGATTTAGAAGGCTAAGTCATATAACCCATAGTATTACATAGCGACGCAATTTCTGTGTTAATTCGTCAATGTGAGGGAGCGAGGAATGTAGTAAGAAGGAATAGTGCATCACGAAAGGAGATACTAGTATCCCAAAAGAAAATCCGGTCGTTTCCATAGAAACGTTACATGATTTAGGAGAAGAAGTAGTAAAATCCATAGTATTTCATAGCGACGGAATCTCTTTGTTAATTCGTCAATGTGAGGGAGCGAGGAATGCAGTAGAGAAGGTATAGTGCATTGGACAGGAGATACTCGTATCCCAAAAGAAAATCCTGTCGTTTCCATAGAAACGTTACACGATTTAGGAGAAGAAGTAGTAAAATCCATAGTATTTCATAGCGACGCAATCTCTTTGTTAATTCGTCAGTGTGAGGGAGCGAGGGATGCAGTAATGAAGGAATAGTGCATCGAAAAGGAGATAGAAGTATCTCAAAAGTAAATCCTGTCGTTTCCATTGAAACGTAACTCGATTTAGAAGGAGATGTCATAGAACCCATAGTATTTCATAGCGACGCAATTGCTGTGTTAATTCGCGAATGTGAAGGAGCGAGGAATGCAGTAAAGAAGGAATACTGCATCGGATAGAAGATACTCGTTTCCTAAAAGAATATCCTGTCGTTTACATAGAAACGTTACTCGATCTAGAAGGAGATGTGATAGAATCCATAGTATTTCATAGCGACGGAATTTCTGTGTTAATTCGACAATGCGAGGAAGCGAGTGATGCAGTAAAGAAGGAATAGAGCATCGAAAAGGAGATACTCGTATCTCAAACTAAATTTCTCTTCGTTTTACATAGAAACGTTACTCGATTTAGGAGGAGATGTGGTACATCCATAGTGTTTCATAGCGACACAATTTCTGTGTTAATTCGTCAATATGAGGGGGCGAGGGATGCAGTAAAGAAGGAATAGTGCATCGGAAAGGTGATAGTCGGATCCCAAAAGAAAATCCTGTCCTTTCCATAGACACGTTACTCGATTTAGAAGGAGAGGCCATAGAACCCATAATATTTCATAGCGACGCAATTTCTGTGTTAATTCGTCAGTGTGAGGGAGCGAGGGATGCAGTAAAGAAGGAATAGTGCATCGGATAGGAGATACTCGTATCTCTAAAGTACATCCTCTCGTTTCCATAGAAACGTTACTCGATTTAGAAGGAGATGTCATAGAACCCATAGTATTTCATTGCGACGCAATTTCTGTGTTAATTCGTCAATGTGAGGGAACGAGAGATGCAGTAAAGAAGGAATAGTGCACCGGAAAGAAGATACTCGTTTCCCAAAAGAAAATCCTGTCCTTTCCATAGACACGTTACTCGATTTAGAAGGAGAAGTCATAGAACCCATAGTAGTTCTTAGCGACGCAATATCTGTGGTAATTCGTCAATGTGAGGGAGCGACGGATGCAGAAAAGGGAATAGTGCATCGGAAAGGAGATACTCGTATCCTAAAAGAAAATACTATCGTTTCCATAGAAACGTAACTCGATTTTGAAGGAGTAGTCATAGAACCCACAGTATTTCATAGCGACGCAATTTCTGTGTCAATTCTTCAATGTAAAGAACGAGGGATGCAGTAAAGAAGGAATAGCGCATTCGAAAAGAGATACTCGTATCCCAAAAGAAAATCCTGACGTTTACATAGAAACGTTACTCGATTTGGAAGGAGATGTGATAGAATTCATAGTATTTCATAGCGACGCAATTTCTGTGTTAATTCGTCAATGAGAGGGAGCGAGGGATGCAGTGAAGAAGGAATAGTGCATCGGAAAGGAGATAGTCGTATCCCAAAGGGAAATCCTGTCCTTTATATAGACACGTTACTCGATTTAGAAAGAGAAGACTTAGAACCCATAGTATTTCTTAGCGTCGCAATTTCTGTGTTAATTCGGCAATGTTAGGGAGCGAGTGATGTAGTAAGAAGGAATAGTGCATCGGGAAAGGAGATACTCGTATCCCAAAAGAAAATCCTGTCATATCCATAGAAACATTACACGATTTAGAAGGAGAAGTAATAGGACTCAGAGTATTTCATAGCGACGCAATCTCTTTGTTAATTCGTCAATGTGAGGGAGCGAGGGATGCAGTAGAGAAGGATAAGTGCATTCAAAAAAACATACTCGTATCCCAATAGAAAATCCTGTCCTTTCTATAGAAGCGTTACTCGATTTAGAAGGAGAAGTCATAGAACCCATGGTGTTTCATAGCGATCAATTTCAGTGTTAATTCGTCAATGTGAGGGAGCCATTGATGCAATAAAGAAGGAATAGTCCATCGGAAAGAAGATACTCGTTTCTCAAAAGAAAATCATATCGTTTCCAAAGAAACGTTACACGATTAGAAGGAGAAGCCATTGAAACCATAGTATTTTATAGCGCCGGAATATCTGTGTTAATTCGTTAATGTGAGGGAGCGAGGGATGCAGTAAAGAAGGAATAGTGCATCGGAAAGGAGATAGTCGTATCCTAAAAGAAAATCCTGTCCTTTCCATAGAATCGTTACTCGAGTTGGAAGGAGATGTTATTGAACCCATAGCATTTCATAGCAACGCAATTTCTGTGTTAATTCGTCAATGTCAGGAACGAGGGATGCAGTAAAGAAGAAATAGTGCATCGGAAAGGAGATACTCGTATCCCAAAAGAATATCCTGTCGTTTACATAGAAACGTTAATCGCTTTAGAAGGAGAAGTCATAGAACCCATAGTATTTCATAGCGACCCAATATCTGTGTATCTTAGACAATGTGAGGGGGCGAAGGATGAAGTAAAGAAGGAATAAAGCATCGGAAAGGAGATACTCGTATCCCGAAGGAAAATCCTGTCGTTTCCATAGAAACGTTACTCGATTTAGAAGGAGAAGTAATAGATCCCATAGTATTTCATAGCGACGCAATTTCTGTGTTAATTCGTCAATGTGAGGGAGCGAGGGAAGCAGTAAAGAACGAATAGTGCATCGGAAAGGTTATCCTCGAATCCCAAAAGAAAATCCTGTCGTTTCCATAGAAACGTTACTCGATTTTGAAGGAAAAGTCATAGAACCCATAGTATTTAATAGCGACGTAATGTATGTGTTAATTCGTCAATGTGATTAAGCGCGGGAAGCAGTAAAGAAGGAATAGTGCATCGGAAAGGAGATAATCGTATCCCAAAAGAAAATCCTCTCGTTTCCATAGAAACGTTACTTGATTTAGAAGGAGAAGTCATAGAGCCCTTAGTAGTTCTTAGCGACGCAATATCTGTGGTAATTCGTCAATGTGAGGGACCGAGGGTTGCAGAAAAAGGAATAGTGCATCGAAAAGGAGATACTCGTATCCTAAAAAAAAATACTGTCGTTTCCATAGAAACGTAACTCGATTTAGAAGGAGATGTATTATATCCCATAGTATTTCATAGCAACGCAATTTCTGTGTTAATTCGTCAATGTGAGGGAGCGAGGGATGCAGTAAAGTAGGAATAGTGCATTCTAAAGGAGTTACTCGTATCCCAAAACAAAATCCCGTCGTTTCCATAGACACGTTACTCGATTTAGAAGTCATAGAACCCATAGTATTTCATACCGACGGAATTTCAGTGTTAATTCGTCAATATGATGGAGCGTGGGATGCAGTAAAGAAGAAATAGTGCACGCGAAAGGAGATAATAGTATCCCAAGAGAATATCCTGTCGTTTCCATAGAAACGTTACTCGCTTGAGAAGGAGAAGACATAGAACCCATAGTATTTCATAGCGACGCAATTTCTGTGTTTATCAGACAATGTGATTGAGCGAAGGATGCAGTAAAGAAGGCATAGTGCATCGGAAAGGAGATACACGTATCCCAAAAGAAAATCCTCTCGTTGCCATAGAAACGTTACTCGATTGAGATGGAGATGTCATATAACCCAAAGTATTTCATAGCGACGCAATATCCGTGTTAATTCGTCAATGTGAGGGGGCGAGGGATGCAGTAAAGAAGGAATAGTGCATCGGAAAGGAGATAGTCGTATTCCAAAAGAAAACCCAGTCCCTTCCATAGAAACGATACTCGATTTAGAAGGAGAAGCCACAGAACATATAGTTTTTCATAGCGACGCAATTTCTGAGTTAATTCGTCAATGTGACTGAGTGAGGGATGCAGTAAAGAAGGAATAGTGCATCGGAAAGGAGATTGTCGTATCCCAAAACAAAATCCTGTCGCTTCCATAGAAACGTTACTCGATTTGGAAGGAGATGTCATGGAACGCATAGTATTTCATAGCGACGCAATTTCTATGTTAATTCGTCAATGTGAGGGAAGGAGGGATTTAGTAAAGAAGGAATAGTGCATCTGAAAGGAGATACTCGTATGCTAAATGAAAATCCTGTCGTTGGCATAGCAACGTTACTCGATTTAGAAGGAGAAGTCATAGAACACATACTATTTCATAGCGACGCAATTTCTGGGTTAATTCGTCGATGTGAGGGAGCGAGGGATGCAGTAAAGAAGGAATAGTGCATCGGAAAGGAGATACACGTATCCCAAAAGAAAAAATCCTGTCGATTCCATAGAAACGTTACTCTATTAAGAAGGAGAAGTCATAGAACACATAGTATTTCATAGCGACGCAATTTCTGCGTTAATTCGTCAATGTGATTGAGCGAGGAATGCAGTAAAGAACTAATGGTGCATCGGAAAGGAGATTGTCGTATCCCAAAAGAAAATCCTGTCGTTTCCATAGAAACGTTACTCGGTTTAGAGGGAGAAGTCATAGAACTCATAGTATTTCATAGCGACGCAATTTCTGTACTTATTAGTCAATGTGAGGGGGCGAAGGATGCAGTAAAGAAGGAATAGTGCATCGGAACGGAGATAGTCCTATCCCAAAAGTAAATCCTGTCGTTTCCATAGAAACGTTACTCGATTTAGAAGGAGAAGTCATAGAACCCACAGTATTTCACAGCGACGCAATTACTGTGTTTATTCGTCAATGTGAGGGAGCGAGGGATGCAGTAAAAAAGGAATAGTGCATCGGAAGGGAGATAGTCCTATCCCAAAAGAAAATCCTGTCGTTTCCATAGAAACGTTACTCGGTTTAGAGGGAGAAGTCATAGAACTCATAGTATTTCATAGCGACGCAATTTCTGTACTTATTAGTCAATGTGAGGGGGCGAAGGATGCAGTAAAGAAGGAATAGTGCATCGGAACGGAGATAGTCCTATCCCAAAAGTAAATCCTGTCGTTTCCATAGAAACGTTACTCGATTTAGAAGGAGAAGTCATAGAACCCATAGTAGTTCTTAGCGACGCAATATCTGTGGTAATTCGTCAATGTGAGGGAGCGACGGATGCAGAAAAGGGAATAGTGCATCGGAAAGGAGATACTCGTATCCTAAAAGAAAATACTATCGTTTCCATAGAAACGTAACTCGATTTTGAAGGAGTAGTCATAGAACCCATAGTATTTCATAGCGACGCAATTTCTGTGTCAATTCTTCAATGTAAAGAACGAGGGATGCAGTAATGAAGGAATAGCGCATCCGCAAAGAGATACTCGTATCCCAAAAGAAAATCCTGCCGTTTACATAGAAACGTTACTCGATTTAGAAGGAGAAGTCATAGAACCCATTGTTTTTCATACCGACGTAATTTCTGTGTTAATTCGTCAATGTGACGGAGCGAGGGATGCAGTAAAGAAAGAATAGTGCATCGGAAAGTAGATACTCGTATCCCAAATGAAAATCCTGTCGTTTCCATTGAAACGTAACTCAAATTAGAAGGAGAAGTCATGGAACCCATAGAATATCATAGCGACGCTAAGATCTGTGTTAATTTGTAAATGTGAGGGAGCGAGGGATGCAGTAAAGACGGAATAGTGCAACGGAAATGATTTAGTCGTATCCGAAAGAAAATCCCGTCGTTTCCATAGAAACGTTACTCGATTTAGAAGGAGAAGTCATCGAACCCATTGTTTTCCATCCCGAAGCAATTTCTGTGTTAATTCGACAATGTGACGGAGCGAGGGAGGCAGTAAAGATGGAATAGTGCATCGGAAAGGAGATACTCCTATCCCAAATCAAAATCCTGTCGTTTCCATTGAAACGTAACTCGATTTAGAAGGAGGAGTCATAGAACCCATAGAATATCATAGCGACGCAAAGATCTGTGTTAATTTGTAAATTTGAGGGAGCGATGGATGCAGTAAAGAAGGAATAGTGCATCGGTAAGGAGATACTCGTAACCCAAAAGAAAATCCTGTCGTATCCATTGAAACGTTACTCGATTAGAAGGAGTTGTCAGAGTACCCACAGTACTTCATAGCGACGCAATTTCTGTGTTAATTCGTCAGTGTGAGGGAGCGAGGGATGCAGTTAAGAAGGAGTAGTGCATCGGAAAGGAGAAACTCGCATCCCAAAATAAAATCCTGTCGTTTCCATAGAATCGCTACTCGATTTAGAAGGAAAAGGCAAAGAAACCATAGTATTTCATAGCGACGCATTTTCTGTGTTAATTCCTCAATGTTAGGGAGCTAGAAATGCAGTAAAGAAGGAATAGTGCATCGGAAAGGAGATAGTCGTATCCGAAAAGAAAATCCTGTCGTTTCCATAGAAACGTTACTCGAGTTGGAAGGTTATGTCATACCACCCATAGTATTTCATAGTGACCCAATTTCTGTGTTGATTCGTCAATGTGAGGGAGCGAGTGATGCAGTAAAGAAGGAATAGTGCATCGGAAAGGTGATACTCGTATCCCAAAAGTAAATCCTGTCGTTTCCATAGAAACGATACTCTATTAAGAAGGAGAAGTCATAGAACACATAGTATTTCATAGCGACGCAATTTCGGTGTTATTTCGGCAATGTGATTGACTGAGCGTTGCAGTAAAAAAGGAATAGCGCATCGGAAAGGAGATAGTCGTATCCCAAATGAAAATCCTTTCGTTTCCATAGAAACGTTACTCGATTTGGATGGAGAAATCATAGAACCCATAGTATTTCATAGCGACGCAATTTCTGTGTTAATTCGTCAATGTGAGGGAGCGAGGTATGCAGTAAAGAAGGAATAGTGCATCGGTAAAGAGATACTCTGTAATCTCCCCACGGAAAATTACTCTCTACCACGCAATAATTAATAATGGTCATTAAAATCATCCACATTTATTCACTTTTGAAAAGTATCTTATCGGACTTTCTAGTAATATATGCGCCGACAGCTCGTCGACGCCAAGGTATTTTTCTAGTACGTTTATTCTTTGGAATAACAGAGATACATATGTATTCTCTATGGTTATTAGAGACGGGTAAGAACGACAGCTTCAGAAATATCTGTTGGAAGATTGACGGGCTTCTAATAGAGACATATTTGCCTTTCTTCTCGCTAAAGCGAGCTATTAACGTTTGTGCCACTAGCGGGTTATTTGAAGAGAGAGAAAGACTGTAAACGCAAAATAAATAAGACTTGGAATCAACAGAAAAGGAACATGTAATGGAGATGGATTGAATATACAATTTTCCTCAGAAATAAGGTTTGTGACCCTTTTATTCTAGAGTGAATGACGAATGAGTTCTTTGTCTGAATCATTGACGATTGCCTTGGCCCTGTAATTAGTGGGGAAGTTTCAGCTGTGACGAAGAGACCCTGCAGTCACCGAGTTTTTATAAAATCGTCCAAAAAGTCTTCGTCCACATCTGAAATTCTAAATCCGTCGTAAAATGAACGAATTGTTCAAACGATCGATTTTCCCAACTGAATGCAGCGCTTAACAATAATAACAAATGTAAGGATCTTTTCCAGCAAGCCAGCCGCTGAATATTAAGACGAAGTTCTCCACCAGAGATTCTATTGGGCTGATTTCACGTAAATGAAATATTATGTTTAAAACTGTACATAGATAAAGGAGAGAGAGGGAGAGAGAGAGCGAATGAAATTCGAGAAAATACTCAGAATCCTCGATTAGTATAATTGTTTGCCTGTCTTATCACGGATCAGCCTAAAGATAAAACAGGAGGCCCTAACTTCATTGTACCGATTTATATGTGAGAGTGAAGGGGTAATAAAGGCGACAGATACACCTCTGTACAGACAAAACATTACACCAAGTTAGCGGCAATCTGCATTCACATATATTCATCAGTCAGTAATATAGATATAAAGATATTCTCCAATAACATTATATAATTCATTATAATGGCCAATCCGTGACAGGACACGTTTTTGGACGTTGTTAAAATTATTTTGTTCTCTGATTCATGTGAACTGCGACGAGCCAACTTAACAGACGCTTGGAAAAGAGAGGAAATACTCGCAGTCAAATTAGGTGGATCTACAACAAGAACGTAAGACAACACGCTGGGCGCAGAGAAAAGGCCAGATCTATAATTTTATTATTAAAGCTTGCTAGTGTAAATGAAGTATACGTTTTTGTGTTTAGTATTATTGGATATTTGAACATTGATTAATTGTGTTCATGCTAGATGTAGTTTGATTGACCTGCCCCAGTTGCATTTATCTGTGTAAGTACAGTAAGAAAGTAGCCACAGAAGTACTCTTGTGTGAAGGGAGATATATATATAGTGACAGTAGAACATTTATATGGTTTTAACTAGGGCAATGTTTAAGATGAGTCAAGCAGAGCATAGCAGCACGCAACAGCCTTCAGCTGTTAGCACTGATAATAATGATGTAGTAAGAAGTGTTGTAGAACCGATCGCTACAGATAGCGCAATAGAACGCCCGGTAGACACGGCTGGAGATGTAACAGCAAGTACGCAACATGGATTAGATCCATTGGTAATTATCATGAGAGAGATGCAGATGATAACCGAGAGCATGAATAATATGAAAACCGACATTAACGCGAAATTAGCCTCAGTTACTGAAGGGCAGGAAAATCTGAATACTGTCATTAATGCGAAATCCACCTCAGTTACTGAAGGGCAAAATGATTTGAATACGAAATTAGCCTCAGTTACTGAAGGGTAGGAAAATTTGAAAATCGACATTAACGTGAAGTTAGCCTCAGTTACGGAAGGGCAGGAAAATCTGAAAGCTGAGATTAAGCAGCAGTTACAAGACAGTTTTTCCGAATTAGAGCAGCGGATAGAGACGAAGACCAAGGAACTCAAAGATCAGGCCGAAGAGACGGAACGAAAATTAACTGCACAAATAGAATTGGTGAAAGCTGAAAGTGAGGAATCAACTCACCGCGTACGTGTAGATATGAAGGAGTATGTGGCTATTAAGATAGATACCGTACGGGAACAGGTGGAAATGGTTCCGCAATTAGTACAAAAGCAAGATGCCATGTCATGTGCAATTGCGCAACTTCCTGACAAAAATGGCTCTGAGCACTATGGGACTCAACTGCTGAGGTCATTAGTCCCCTAGAACTTAGAACGAGTTAAACCTAACCAATCTAAGGACATCACAAACATCCATGCCCGAAGCAGGATTCGAACCTGCGACCGTAGCGGTCTTGCGGTTCCAGACTGCAGCGCCTTTAACCGCACGGCCACTTCGGCCGGCCAACTTCCTGAATTGGCACGTACGCAGACTAACCTTAAGGAAAGTGTTGAACATCTGACAGAACGTCAAGACGTTATAGACCACCAAATTAATGTATTAATGGGTAAATTATCCGAAATCACATTAGAAAACAAAAGGCTAATGTGTGAAAACGTTGAGCAAAATGTTAAAGCAGCATTCCAGAGGTTATCTGGCAAACAGGAAGAGAGTTTGTTTGCGAAAGGACTTGAGGAAGTGCGACAGCAGTTAGGTGTTGATTTAGAGCATTGGAAACAAACGATAGAAGCGTCGATGCGCGTTTCACAAGGCTCAGAACAAATGAATACAGGCCAGCAGCAGAAGTTGGCAGCGACTACAGAGCCAGTTACTGCACATTCGCACACGATACCGACTCGTGTGAGTAACTCGAATATTAAATTGCCACGAGCTAGTTGTTCGCGTGAAGTCTTATCTAACGGAGATTACGAAAGCCGTTGCCATGCTGAAGTAAAAATGATAAAGCATCGACAATTCCAGATTTTTAACATTGCAAAAGGGGGGTCCATCCAATTGTTTTTATTCGAAGTTTCAGAGGAGTGCTACCCAAAAATTGGTCGGAGTGGCAGAAGATCAGTTTCGTTACAGGATATATAAAAGGTTCGGGGGCGATCTGGGCCTCGGACATGACTTCTGTTTGCTCGACATATGACGATTTTGAGAAGGCGTTTTTAGCAAAGTTCTGGTCAGAAGGGGTACAGGAACGCCTAAGGCAGGAGGCGCTCTACCCAGAGCCTTTCTCCTTTTCAAAAGGAAGCCGTAGGAAGTATTTTGAAAAATATATAAATAAAACTAGATACTGGGACAGACCTATGCCCTTGCCAGACATAATAAACATACATAAGGCAAGACTACCAACTAGCATCCGGAATCAATTGATTTACGGCAACGATAAAGACTTGGAGTCGTTCCTCACGACGTTAGACAATATAGATATTATCGAAGAGAACAACCAGAAAGCCCGTAATAACAGATTCCATTATAGGGAGATAGAACCTCCGCCAAATGGTAGGCAAGGGAATGCACAGAGATCGTTAAATAGTGGAGAAACCCCTCAAAATCTCAATAGTAATACCGGCAATAGTCTTGCGAGGGGCTATCCAAGGAACAACAGGAATGGGAAAAGATACAATCCCGTGTGGGGGAACGAAAGGAATTTCAGACCTCAAGCCTGGAACAATAACAGTAATAGAAAGTGAAATCAACCGGGGGGAATGAACTCAAATAACCAACATCAGTGGGGACGTACATCTGCGAATCAACCGGTAATTACCGAAGTGACGGACGATGTCAACCACCAGGCGAATCAAAATCCAACAAACTTGTAAGGACCCACTCGTGCCCCGGAGGAGCGGTCAACAATTGGTTGAGGGGCAACAGGATATGTGTACCCATGCTAACGTATAATGATGGACGATTACTGGCAGATGAATTGACCGAGGACTTAGAACCCCAAGATGAGGATAAGGAACAGGTGGCAGTAGCCGAAGTGCAAGTCATTTTGGAGACTGTACCTATAGTGGCGGTTTAGACACAGCTGCAACCACAAATGTTGTTTCGGAGGCTCTATTCAACAAGATCAGAAATATAAGACGAGTACCAATTTTTCCAGTTCAAAATTGCAGAATAATAGGCGCCGTTGCGGCTAGATCGGCTAATGCATAAGTGCAGTCACTACTTAGTGTAGAAGTCGGAAATGTTGCAATATTAAGCACATTCCTTGTTGTGAAAAATTTGGTGGTAGACTGCATTATCAGAGTCGACAGCCTACGCAAATACGGATGCAGAATAGATTTTAAAACAGGAAAAATTTGGTTAAATGTAAATAAACAAGAAATTGAGCTGGACTTGTTGAAATAAGAATGCCTTACCAGAAAATGTAATAGTAGGATCAGTGTGCAAGTAATCAGGACAGCACAAAATTCTAAACAGCACGTAATTAATGAGTTCCAAGTCAAGGGAGATTTCGGTCAGTTAGTGTATGAGAAGTTAAATGAATCCGACTGCATTATTGAAGATCAGAAGAAGCAGCTCAAAGAATTATTATTAGCGTATGAAAACGTGTTTGATGAAAGGCCAGGAGTTATTAAGGGATACATATGCCATCTCTACGTTAAGCCGCACGAAACGTATTGTAGAACTTTCTATCCTGTTCCCTGGAGGTTAAAGGCTCAAGTTCAAAAAGAAATAGATCGCATGTTGAAATGGGGTTTGATCGAACCCTCTACAAGCCCATACTGCTCCCCATTGTTGGTCGTGCCAAAAGCAAATGGGGCTGTGAGACTGGTACTCGACGCCAGAGAAATAAATAAAATCATAATTCCAGTGAGAACACATCCGGAAAACATAGACGAACTTATACAACGGTTCCAGGATGTCCAATATTTGACGAGCATTGATTTGCGGAGTTCTTATTGGCAAGTCAAGCTGGATGAGTTATCAAGGAAATATACGGCTTTCATTTATTCTGGAAGAAGTTACCAATATACTGTAGTTCCTTTCGGACTCAACATTAGTGCTGGAATCTTTATAGCAGCTCTAGATTATGCACTAGGCCCAGAACTAAGAAGCAGGATAACAGTGTTTGTTGATGATTTGCTTATAGCATCAAAGACTTGGGAGGAGCATATTACCTTACTGAGTCGGGTTCAAAACCATGGGAATAACTGCTAACCTACAGAAATCCCATTTTGCACTAAACAGAATCAAGTTCCTGGGGCATATAATTGACCCAAAGGGAATTTTACCAACCAAGGAGAAGCTAATTGCGATTAGTAAGTTTCCAACACCCAGAAATAGGAGGCAATTAAAAGGGTTTATGGGTCTTGCCTCTTTTTTTAGAAGAGTTATAACAAATCAGGCCATGAACGCAGCAGCTCTAAATAGTTTGCTGAAGAAGGATGTCCCCTGGCTCTGTACATTAGAGTGTCAAGAAGCATTCGAAGAGATAAAGAAGCAATTAGTAAATTCACCGCTTTTGTACCATCCGGACATGCAAGAAGAATTTCACTTGTCAACAGATTCGTCGAATGTGGGTCTTGGAGCGTGCCTTTTCCAAGTACGCAAGATAAATGGACAACTCATCTTCTGTCCTATTGCGTTTGCTAGTCGTGTTTTGTCCAACTGTGAACGAACTTACACGACGACAGAATTAGACGCTCTTGCGGTCGTCTGGGGATTTAAAAAATTTCATTATTATCTATATGGGTCAAAGACTATCGTATATTGCGATCATCAATCATTAACGTTTTTACAAACGTGTAAACTGTTACACCCCAGATTGGCTAGATGGACTTTCGCTCTGCAACAATACCAATTTAAGATCGTACATGTCTCAGGGCAGCAAAACATTATTGCTGACGCTCTATCAAGGTCACCGCAGGGTTTAACCAAAGAGATTGAAGTAAATAATAACTCAGAATTCCCTGTATTGCTGCTGCAGGAAAATCCATTTAAGACGTACTACGTCAATTTGTGTGCGCATATGGCCCAATTACAGAAAAGAGATGCTCAATGGGGAAGTGTCATTCAAAGGTTACAACAGCAACCTTCGGATCAGATGGCAAATTATTACAAGCTGGTAAATGGCGTATTATTTTTCCGCTGTGGAAGGCCAAACAAAGTCCGTTGGTGTGTTTGTATACCTGAGGCGCAAATAGAGAAACTTGTATGGTTCACTCATTTAACCTGGGGACATTTCGGTGCGACAAAATGTGCAGACAAGATAAGTGGGTACTGTTCTTTTCCCAACATAAAGCGCAGAGTGCATGAGGTCTTAAAGAGATCATAATCTGTCAAAAAACAAAGCCAGATTCAAAAGGGACTAAGCACCCATTATGCTCTATATTAGTCCAAGAACCAAAAGAATTAATTTCGAGCGATCTGTGTGGACCGTTACCTACTTCAAGAGGTGGTGTTAAATATGTGTTGGCATTTCTCGATGTGTGTACGAAATACGTAAAGCTATACCCGATAAAGGCGGCTACAGCCAAAGTAATTGTGTTATGATTGATAAGGGATTATCTTCCACATGTTGGTACATCTAAGGCGATCATAACAGACAATGCTAAAATATTCACGGGACTCCGATGGAAACAGACTTTGTCTCAAGTCGGTGTGAAACACATACTAACATCGTTTTACCACCCACAAGGCAATTTGGTTGAGAGAATTTTTAGAGAATTCAATCGATTTATGAGGACGTATTGCCATAATAAGCAGACTGCGTGGGCAAATTATGTGGAAGAGTTTGAGCAGATATACAATAACATGCCCCACTCCTCAACTGGATATACACCTCGTGAATTGATGTTCGAAGCAAAAGAGGAAAACTTCTGGACTGACCATATGCCCAAAACTCAGGAAACTGAGATGCCTTGGGAAGAAAAAATAAGTCAAGCCATCATAAATATGACGAAAAAGGCTGATCAGAGAAAACAACAATATGACAAATTAATCAAGAGGGTACAGAAATACCATGTCGGAGAGAAGGTACTAGTCAAAAGACATACCAAATCATCCTTAATAAAGAAAAGTATAAAGAAATGGGAGTTACTATATACTGGCCCATACATTATCCTACAAATTCCGAATCCTGGGGCATATCTGTTAGCATACCCGGGATCGAACAAAATAAAAGGGTTATTTTCCCATAACGACTTGAAAAAAATTATTGAACATTAGAAGATAGGGAGGAATGGTGTTGCGAGTGACAGAGATGAACTGTGTGTGTAGTGTTAGAAAACTTTAAATTGAAACAGTTGATCAGTGACATAGATTATAGAAATAGTGACTAACTATTACAATCGAGTGTTGTAAAGTAGATAGTGGAGATACGCTTCATCTGTGGTTTGGCTGAACATGGAACTTTAGCATTGCTAATGTCATCAAGATTTATAAAGGATCTAACTGACCTTCAAAGGAGAATGAAATGTTTCCCGCAAATGACGCTGAATAATCAAAAGAGGTTACGAGTGAATGTTCATATATAATCTCAAGTGCACGCTTAGATGTGTAAACGTGTGAAGGGATGTGTTGTGGTAGTGAATCGTGAGTGACGGTTAACGCCGCAAAGATAATTTCCCGCGCAAAACAGTTGACATCGGCGCGAGAGTTAAAACCGATATAGACGACACAGGTATGCTTGGTAAGAGACTCGCATCAAACGCGAGGGTAAACTGATTCATGCTGAACTTTAAAAAGAAAAGGTGTTATAATTAGAAGTTAAGAGTTTTTAATTTATTAATGGATGTTTAAAGAAAGTAATATTCATAGAATTAGTAGTTATTTAATGGTTCGTGTTCGTTTGGGAATTTTGTTTGAAAAATCCATTTCCATATATGTGCATGTATGAATGCCGTATGAATCAGAGAATAAATGAAAGAAGTGAATCCGCATTCCTCAATGCTAATAACTTTTACATTACAGCAATCAAGCGGAGAAATATATGTATTTAGAATAAAAAGTTTTTGAGTATAGATAAATTATATGACTTTTCAAGGAAATGATGGATTATGTCTTTGTATAAAATGAACTAGACTTTCCATTATTCGATGATTTGAATCCAAAATCTATTGTAAGTTGCATGAATCCTTTGAATTACGAAGAACAAATCAGTGATAGAAAATGTGTCAGAACTTTTGGACTTATAAGCACAAGTGGGGATGCAAAGTCATAAAGAGTATTCAAACGAGAGTAAATATGATGATGCTTTTGGCAACATCATTAGTTAATGGCTAAATTCCTTGAAGTACGTCGTAACAAAAAGGATGCATGAAGCCATAAGGATTTTGCTTTCAAAAAGGAGAATCTTGGACGGTGCAAAATAACCAGTTCTCTTACAGGAAGAGTTTCCCTTTTGGTCATTGCTAATTCTTTTGGAATTAATGTTACATGTGAATTCGAGTATCCCTGTCCCTTCTACTCTTCCCATTGTGGGCCGCGTAGAAGACCGACTACAAAGTGGGCCGCGTAGAAGACCGACTACAAATGTGGACGTCGGGGACATGCAAGACCCGGGGGAGTTTTAGCACCGCAAGATATTGTCCTAGGAACAAGATTGTAAAACGAAAATTCGCGTTATTTATTGTAAAATGTTTTTTTTTTTTTGCTAGAGGCACAAATCACACTTCTCCAAATCGTGATATAAATTGATCCATGTCTTTCCCTTAGAGATCTATTTCAAAATTATTTTTTTTTCTTCTATAGGCTTTCCTATCTTCTATGTACCGTAGGCTGGGGGTCTAGGCTTAAGAGCTTTTCCAAGGTTTCCCTGCTTAAGAAAGTTCCTGAATGGGTAGACCCTGATAACAGTTTCATGAAAGATCATCTTCCTTGGTTGTGCACAGCAAACATAACACCTAGATGCACGTAAAAGCAATACAGCCGCGGTACCTATCTCTCCATTTCTTCTGTTTTCAACATTTATTTTCTTCGTCTGTCTTAAACATAATATTCTTTTACAGTTGGAGGACTGACAATCATCACTTCCGGGTTATCCACACTAATAGATAGCTCGCGAAGTGTGTTCGGTAAATCAAAATTGAGCTCACAAACTTCGCTCGCTGCGAGGGGCATTGTAATCTCCCCACGAAAAATTACCCTCTACCACGCAATAATTAATAATGGTCAATCAAATCATCCACATTTATTCACTTTTGAAAAGTATCTGATCGGATTTTCTAGTAATATATGCGCCGACAGCTCGTCGACGCCAAGGTATTTTTCTAGTACGTTTATTCTTTGGAATAACAAAGATACATATATGTATTCTCCATGGTTATTAGAGACAAGTAAGAAGGACAGCTTCGGAAATATCTGATAGAAGATTGACGGGCTTCTAAAAGAGACATATTTGCTTTTCCTCTCGCTAAAGCGAGCTATTATCGTTTGAGCCACTAGCGGGTTATTTGAAGAGAGAGAAAGACTGTAAACGCAAATTAAGTAAGACTTGGAATCAACAGAAAACGGAACATGTAATGGAGATGGATTGAATATACACTTTTCCTCAGAAATAAGGTTTGTGACCCTTTTATTCTAGAGTGAATGACGAATGAGTTCTTTGTCTGAATCATTGACGATCGCCTTGGCCCTGTAATTAGTGGGGAAGTTTCACTTGTGACGAAGAGAGAGTGCAATCACCGAGTTTTTATAAAATCGTCCAAAAAGGCTTAGTCCACATCTGAAATTCTAAATCTGTCGTAAAATGAACGAATTGTTCAAACGATCGATTTTCCCAACTGAATGCAGCGCTTAACAATAATAACAAATGTAAGGATCTTTTCCGGCGAGCCAGCCGCTGAATATTAAGACGAAGTTCTCCACCAGAGATTCTATTGGGCTGATTTCAAGTAAATGAAATATTATATTTAAAACTGTTCATAGACAAAGGAGAGAGAGAGAGAGAGAGAGAGAGAGAGAGAGAGAGAGAGCGAATGAAATTCGAGAAAATACTCAGAATCCTCGATTAGTATAATTGTTTGCCTGTCTTATCACGGATCAGCCTAAAGATATAACAGGCGGCCCTAACTTTATTGTACCGATTCATGTGTGAGAGTGGAGGGGTAATAAAGGCGACGGATACACCTCTGTACAGACAAAACATTACACCAAGTTAGCGGCAATCTGCATTCACATATATTCATCAGTCAGTAATACAGATATAAAGATATTCTCCCAATAACATTATATAATTCATTATAACTCGTATCCCAATAAGAAAATTTTGTCGTTTCCATAGAAACGTTACCCGAGTTGGAAAGAGTTGTCATAGAACCAATAATATTTCATGGCAACGCAATTTCTGTGTTAATTCGTCAATGTGGGGGAGCGAAGGATGCAGTAAAGAAGGAATAGTGCATCGGAAAGGAGATAGTCGTATCCCAAAAGAAAATCCTGTCGTTTCCATAGAAACGTTACTCGATTTAGAAGGATAAGTCCTAGAACAAATAGTATTTCAAAGCGACGCAATTTCTGTGTTAATTCGTCAGTGTGTGTGGGGGGGGGGGGGGGGGGGGGTGTGTGTATTGCACATAAGAAGGAATAGTGCATCGGAAAGGAGATACTCGTATCCCAAAACAAAATCCTGTCGTTTCCAAAGAAATGTTACACGATTTAGAAGGAGACGTCATAGAACCCATAGTAGATAATAGCTGCGCAATTTCTGTGTTAATTCGTCAATGTGACGGAGTGAGGGATGCAGTAAAGAAGGAATAGTGCATCGGAAAGGAGATACTCGTATCCTAAAAGAAAATCCTGTCGTTTCCATAGAAACGTTACTCGATTTAGAAAGAGGAGTCCATAGAACCCATAGTATTTCATAGCGACGCAATTTCTGTGATAATTCGTCAATGTGAGGGAGCGAGAGATGCAGTAAAGAAGGAATAGTGCAACCGAAAGGGGTTAGGCGTATCCCAAAAGAAAATCCTGTCGTTTCCATAGAAACGTTACTCGATTTAGGAAGAGAAGTCAAAGAACCCATAGTAATTCGTAGCGACGGAATTTCGGTGAGGGAGCCAGGGATACAGTAAAGAAGGAATAGTGCATCGTAAAGGAGATAGTCGTATCCCAAAAGAAATTCCTGTCGTTTCCATAGAAACGTTACTCGAGTTAGAAAGAGTTCTCATAGAACCGATAGTATTTCATAGCAACGCAATTTCTGTGTTAATTCGTCAATGTGAGGGAGCGAGGGATGCAGTAAAGAAGGAATGGTACATGGGAAAGCGGAAAGTCGTATCCCAAAAGAAAATCCTGTCGTATCCATAGAAACGTTACTCGATTTAGAAGGACAAGACAGAGAACCCATAGTTTTTGATAGCGACGCAATTTCTGTGTTAATTCGACAATGTGAGGGAGCGAGGGTTGCAGTAAAGAAGGAAAACTGCATCGGAAAGGAGATACTCGTATCCCAAAAGAGAATCCTGTCGTTTCCATAGAAAGGTTACTCGATTTAGAAGGAGAAGCATTAGAACCCATAGATTTTTATAGCGACGCAATATCTGGGTTAATTCGTCAATGAGAGGGAGCGTGGGATGCAGTAAAGTGGGAATAGTGCATCGGAAAGGAGATACTCGTATCCCAAAAGAAAATCCTGTCGTTTCCATGGGAGCGTTACTCGATTTAGAAGGAGGAGTCATAGAACCCACAGTATTTCATAGCGACGCAATTTCTGTGTTAATTTGTCAAATTGCGGGAGCGAGGGATGCAGTAAAGAGGGAATAGTGCATCGGAAAGGAGAAACTCGTATCCCAAATGAGAATCCTGTCGTTTCCATAGAAAGGTTTCTCGATTTAGAAGGAGAAGCCATAAAACCCATATTTTTCATGGCGACGCAATTTCTGTGTTAATTCGTCAATGTGAGGGAGCGAGTGATGCAGTAAAGAAGGAATAGTGCAACCGAAAAGGGATAGGCGTATCCCAAAAGAAAATCCTTTCGTTTCCATAGAAACGTTACTCGATTTAGAAGGAGATGTCATAGAACCCATAGCATTTCATAATACAGCAATTTCTGTGTTAATTCGTCAATGTGACGGATCGAGGGATGCAGTAAAGAAGGAATAGTGCATCGGAAAGGAGTTACTCGTATCCTAAAAGAAAATCCTGTCGTTTCCATAGAGACGCTACTCGATTTAGGAAGAGAAGTCATAGAACCCATAATAATTCATAGCGACGGAATTTCGGTGTTAATTTGTCAATGTGAGGGAGCCAGGGATACAGTAAAGATGGAATAGTGCATCGCAAAGGAGATAGTCGTATCCCAAAAGAAATTCCTGTCGTTTCCATAGAAACGTTACTCGAGTTGGAAAGAGTTCTCATAGAACCGATAGTATTGCATAGCAACGCAATTTCTGTGTTAATTCGTCAATGTGTGGTAGCGAGGGATGCAGTAAAGAAGGAATGGTGCATGGGAAAGCAGATAGGCGTATACAAAAGAAAATCCTGTCGTATCCATAGAAACGTTACTCGATTTAGAAGGAGAAGACAGAGAACCCATAGTTTTTGATAGCGACGCAATTTCTGTGTTAATTCGACAATGTGAGGGAGCGAGGGATGCAGTAAATAAGGAAGAGTACATCGGAAAGGAGTTAGTCGTATCTCAAAAGAAAATCCTGTCGCTTCCATAAAAACGTTACTCGATTTAGAAGGATATGTCATACAACCCATAGTATTTCTTAGCGACGCAATTTCTGTGTTAATTCGTCAATTTGAGGGAGCGAGGAATGCAGTAAAGAATGAATAGTGAGTCGGAAAGGAAATAGTCGTATCCCAAAGGAGAATACTGTCGTTTCCATAGAAACGTTACTCGATTTAGAAGGAGATTTTATTGGACACATGGTATTACATAGCGACGCAATTACTGTTTTAATTCGTCGATATGAGGGAGCGATGGATGCAGTGAACAAGGAATAGGGCATCTTAAAGAAATTAGTCGTATCCCAAAAGAAAATCCTGTCGTTTCCATTGGAACGTTTCTCGATTTAGAAGGAGATGTTTTAGAACCCATAGTATTTCATAGCGACGCAATTTCTGTGTTAATTCGTCAATGTGAGGGAGCCAGGGATGCATTAAAAAAGGAATAGTACATCGAAAGGAGATAGTCGTATTCCAAAAGAAAATCCTGTCGTTTCCATTGAAACGTTACTCGATTTAGGAGACGAAGTCGTAGAACCCATAGTTTCACATAGCGAAGCAATTTCTGTGTTAATTCGTCAATGTGAGGGAGCGAGGGATGCAGTAAAGAAGGAATAGTGGATCGGAAAGAAAATGGTCGTACTTCAAAGAAAATCCTGTCGTTTTCATTGAAACGATACTCGATTTAGAAGGTGAAGTCATAGAACATATAGTATTTCATAGCAACGCAATTTCTGTGTTAATTCGTCAATGTGAGGGCGACAGGAGTGCAGTAAAGATGGATAAGTGCTTCGGAAATTAGGTAGTCGTACCCCAAAAGAAAATCCTGTCGTTTCCACAGTAACGTCACATGACTTAGAGGGATATGTCATACAACACATAGTATTTCATAGCGACGCAATTTATGTGCTAATTCGTCAATGTGAGGGAGCGAGGGATGCAGTTAAAAAGGAATAGTGCATCGGAAAGGAGATAGTCGTATCCCAAATGTAAATCCTGTCGTTTCCATAGAAACGTTACTCGATTTAGAAAGAAATGTCATACAATACATAGTATATCATAGCGACGCAATTTCTATGTTAATTCGTCAAAGTGAGGGAGCGAGGGATGCAGTAAAGAATGGAGTGTGCATCGGAAAGGAAATTGTCCTATCCCAAAAGAAAATCCTGTCGTTTCCATAGAAACGTTACTCGATTTAGAAGGAGATGTCATAGAACCCGTTGTATTTCATAGCGACGAAATTTCTGTGTTAATTCGTAAATATAAGTGAGCGAGGGATGCAGTAAAGAAGGAATAGTGCATCGGAAATAAGACGGTCATATCCCAAAAAGTAATCGTGTCGTTTCTATAGAAACGTTACTCGATTTAGAAGGAGAAGTCGAAGACCACATAGTATTTCATCGCGTCGTAATTTCTGTGCTAATTAGTTAATGTGAGGGAGCGAGGGATGCAGTAAAGAACGAATAGAGCATCGCAAATGAGATTGTCGTATCCCAAAAGAAAATCCTGTCGTTTCCATTGAAACGTTACTCGATTTAGAAGGAAAAGTCATAGAATCCATGGTATTGCATAGCGACGCAGTTTCTGTGTAAATTCGTCAATGTGAGGGAGCGAGGGACGCAGTGCAAAGGGAATAGTACATTGGGACGGAGATAGTCTTATCCCAAGACGAAATCAAGTCTTTTCCATAGAACCGTTACACGATTTAGAGCAGAAGTCATGGATCCCATAGTATTTCATAGCGACGCAATTTCTGTGTTAATGCGATCATGTGAGGGATGCTGTAAAGAATTAATAGTGCATCGCAAAGGAGATACTCGTATCCCAAATGAAAATTTTGTCCTTTCCATTGAAACGATACTCGATTAAGAAGGAGATGTCATAAAATGCATAGTATTTCATAGTGCTGCAATTTCTGAGTTAATTCGTCAATGTTGGGGAGCGAGGGATGCAGTAAAGAAGGAATAGTGCATCGGAAAAGAGATACCCGTATCCCAAAAGAAAATCTGTCGTTTCCATAGAAACGTTACTCGATTTAGAGGGAGATGTTATGGAACACATAGTATTTCATAGCGCCGCAATTTCTGTGTTAATTCGTCAATGTGAGGGAGCGGGGGAAGCAGTAAAGAAGGAATAGTGCATCGGAAAGGAGATAGTCGTATCCCAAAAGAAAATCCTGTCGTTTCCATTGAAACGTTACTCGACTTAGAAGGAAATGTCACAGAACTCGTAGTATTTCATAGCGACGCAATTTCTGTGTTAAGTCGCCAATGTGAGGGAGCGAGGGCTGCAGTAAAGAATTAATAGTGCATCGGAAAGGAGATAGTCGCATCCCAAAAGAAAATCCTGTCGTTCACATAGAAACATTACTCGATTTAGAAGGAGAAGTCACAAAACCCAAAGTATTTCATCGCGACGCAATATCTGCGTTAATTCGTGAATGTGAGGGAGCGACGGATGCAGTAAAGGTGGAATAGTACATCGGAAAGGAGATAGTCGTCCCCCAAAAGAAATCCTGTCGTTTACATAGAAACGATACTCGATTTACAAGAAGATGGCATAGTACCCATAGTATTTGATAGCGACGCAATTATTGTGTTAATTCGTCAATTTGAGGGAGCGAGGTTTGCAGTAAAGAAGGAATAGTGCATCGGAAAGGAGATACTCGTATCCAAAAGGGAAATCCAGTCGTTTCTATAGAAACGATACTCGATTTAGAAGGTGAAGGCATAGAACCCATAGTATTTCATAGTAACGCAATTCTTGTGTTAATTCGTCAATGTGAGGGCGCCAGTAGTGCAGTAAAGGAGGATAAGTGCATCGGAAATTAGATAGTCGAATCCCAAAAGAAAATCCTCTCGTCTCCATATATAATTTACATGATTTAGAAGGATATGTCATACAAAACATAGTATTTCATAGCGGGCAATTTCTATGTTAATTCGTCAATGTAAGGGAGCGAGGGATGCAGCAAAGAAGGAATAGTGCATCGGAAAGGAGGTACTTGTATCCCAAAAGAAAATCCTGTCGTTTCCATAGAAACGTTACTCTATTGAGAAGGAGAGGTCATAGAACACAAAGTATTTCATAGCGACGCAATTTCTGTGTTAATTCGTGAATGTGAGGTAGCGCGGGATGCAGTAAAGAAGGAATAGTGCATCGGAAAGGAGATAGTCGTAACCGAAAAGAAAATCCTGTCGTTTCCATTGAAACGTAACTCGATTTAGAAGATGTCCAAGAGTCCATAGTATTTCTGTGTTAATTCGTCAATGTGAGTGCGCGAGGAGTGCAGTAAAGAAGGAATAGTGCATCGGAAAGGAGTTACTCGTATCCCAAAAGACTATCCTGTCGATTCCATAGCAACGTTACTCGATTTAGAAGGAGAAGTCATAGAACCCATAGTATTTCATAGCAACGCAATTTATGTGTTAATTCGTCAATGTGAGGGCGCCAGGAGTGCAGTAAAGAAGGATAAGAGCATTGGAAATTAGATAGTCGTATCCCAAAAGAATATCCTGTCGTATCCATAGAAACGTTACTCGGTTTAGAGGGAGTGTCATAGAACCCATAGTATTTCATAGCAACGCAGTTTCTGTGTTAATTCGTCAATGTGAGCGCGCCAGTAGTGCAGTAAAGGAGGATAAGTGCATCGGAAATTAGATAGTCGAATCCCAAAAGAAAATCCTCTCGTCTCCATATATACGTTACATGATTTAGAAGGATATGTCATACAAAACATAGTATTTCATAGCGGCGCAACTTCTGTGTTAATTCGTCAATGTGAGGGAGCGAGGGATGCAGTAAACAAGGAATAGTGCATCGTAAAGAAAATAGTCGTATCGCAAAATAAAATCCAGTCGTTTCCATAGAAACGATACTCGCATTAGAAGGAAATGTGATACAACCCATAGTATTTCATAGCGACGCAATTTCTGTGTCAATTCAACAATGTGTGGGAGCGAGGGATGCAGTAAAGAAGGAATAGTGCATCGGAAAGGAGATACTCGTATCCCAATAGAAGTTCCTGTCGTTTATATAGAAACGTTACTACTTCTTAACGGGGAAGTCACAGAACACTTAGTATTTCATAGCGACGCAATTTCTGTGTTCATTCGTCAATGTGAGGGAGCGAGGGATGAAGTAAAAAAGGAATAGTGCATCAGAAAGGAGATGGTCGTATCCCAAAACAAAATCCTATCGTTTCCATAGATACGTTACTCGATTTAGAAGGAGATGACATAGAACCCGTTGTATTTCATAGTGACGAAATTTCTGTGTTAATTCGTCAATGTAAGGGAGCGAGGGATGCAGTAAAGTAGGAATAGTGCATCGGAAATAAGACAGTCGTATCCCATAAGAAAATCCTGTCGTTTCTATAGAAACGTTACTTGATTTAGAAGGAGAAGTCATAGAATCCATAGTATTGCTTAGCGACGCAGATTCTGTGTTAATTCGGCAATGTGAGGGAGCGAGGGATGCAGTAAGAAAGGAATAGTGCATCGTAAAGGTGATAGTCGTATCCCAAAAGAAATTCCTGATGTTTCCGTAGAAACGTTACTCGATTTAAGAGGAGATGTCATAGAACCCGTTGTATTTCATCTCGACGCAATTTCTGTGTTAATGCGTTCATGTGAGGGATCGAGGGATGCTGTAAAGAATTAATAGTGCATCGGAAAGGAGAAACTCGTATCCCAAAATAAAATCTGCCGTGTCCATAGAAACGTTACTCGATTTAGAAGGAGATGTCATAGAACGCATAGTATTTCATAGCGCCGCATTTTCTATTATTATTCGTCAATGTGAATAGGCGAGGGATGCAGTAAAGAAGGAATAGTGCATCGGAAAGGAGATAGGCGTATCCCAATAGAAATCCCTGTCATTTCCATAGAAACGTTCTCCATTTTAAAGGAGAAGTCACAGAATACGTAGTATATCATAGCGGCGCAATATCTGTGTTAATTCGTCAATGTGAGGGAGCGGGGGATGCAGTAAAGAAGGAACAGTGCATCGGAAATGAGATAGTCGTATGCCAAGAGAAAATCCTGTCGTTTCCATAGAAACGTTACTCGATTTAGAAGGAGATGTCATAGAACCGATAGTATTTCATAAAGACGCAATTCCTATGTTGATTCGTCAATGTGAGGGAGCGAGGGATGCAGTAAAGAAGGAATAGTGCATCGGAAAAGAGATACTCGTATCCCAAAAGAAAATCCTGTCTTTTCCATGGAAATGTTACTCGATTTAGAAGGAGAAGTCATAGAACCCATAGTATTTCGTAATGACGAAATTTCTGTCTTAATTCGTCAATGTGAGGGCGCCAGAGTGCAGATAAAGAAGGATTAGTGCATCGGAAAGGAGATACTCGTTTCTCAAAAAAAAATCCTGTCGCTTCCCTAGAAACGTTACTCGATTTATGAGGAAATGTCATACAACCCATAGTATTCCATAGCGACGCAATTTCTGTGTTAATTCGTCAATGTAAGGGAGCGAGGGCTGCAGTAAAGAATGAATAGCGCATCGGCAAGGAAATAGTCGTATCCCAAAAGAATATCCTGTCGTTTCCATAGAAACGTTACTCGATTTAGAAGAAGATGCCATAGAACACATAGGATTTCATAGCGCCGCAATTTCTGTGTTAATTCGTCAATGTGAGGGAGCGAGGGATGCTGTATTGAAGGAATACTGCATCGGAAAGGAGATAGTCGTATCCCAAAAGAAAATCATGTCGTTTCCATTGAAACGTTCCCCGATTTAGAAGGAGAAGTCATAGAACCCATAGTAATTCATAGCGACGCAATTTCTGTGTTAATTCGTCAATGTGAGGGAGCAGAGTTTGCAGTAAAGGAGGAATAGTGCATCGGAAAGGAGATGCTCGTATCACAAAAGAAAATCCTATCGTTTCGATAGAAACGTTCCTCGATTTAGAAGCAGAAGTCATAAAACACACAGTGTTTCATAGCGACGCAATTTCTGTGTTTATACGTCAATGTGAGGGAGCGAGGGATGCAATACAGAAGCAATAGTGCATCGGAAAGGAGATAGTCGTTTCACAAAAGAAAATCCTGTCGCTTCCATAGAAACGTAACTTGATTTAAAAGGAGATGTCATAGAACCCGTTGTTTTTCATAGCGACGCAATTTCTGCGTTAATTCGCCAATGTGAGGGAACGAGGGATGCAGTAAAGAAGGAATAGTGCATCCGAAAGGAGATACTCGTATCACAAAAGAAAATCCTGTCGTTTCCATAGAAATGTTACTCGATTTAGAAGGTGATGTCATAGAACCAGTTGCATTTCATAGCGACGCAATTTCTGTGTTAATTCGTCAATGTGATGGAGCGAGGGATGCAGTAAAGAAGAAATAGTGCATCGCAAAGGAGACAGTCGTATCTTAAAAGAAAATCCTCTCGATTTTATGGAAACCTTACTCGATTTAGAAGGAGAAGTCATAGAACATATAGTATTTCAAAGCGACGCAATTTCTATGTTAATTCGTCAATGTGAGGGAGCTAGTGATGCAGTAAGGAAGGAATAGTTCATCGGAAAAGAGATGCTCGTATCTCAAAAGAAAATCCTCTCGTTTCCATTGAAGCCTTACTCGATTATGAAGGAGATGTCATAGAACACATAGTACTTCATAGCGACGCTATTTCTGTGTTAATTGGTCAATGTGAGGGAGTGAGGGATGCAGTAATGAAGGTATTGTGCATTGGAATGGGGATAGTCTTATCCGAGAAGGATATGGTGTCGTCTCCATGGAAACGTAACTCGATTTAGAAGCAGAAGTCACGGAACTCATAGTATTTCATAGCGACGCTATTTCTGTGTTAAGTCGTCAATGTGAGTTCGCCAGGAGGGCAGTAATGAAGGATTAGTGATTCGGAAAGGAGAAACTCGTATTCCAAAAGAAAATCCTGTCGTTTCCATAGTAACGTCACTCGATTTAGTGGGAGACATCACAGAACCCATAGTATTTCATAGCTACGCAATTTCTGTGTTAATTCGTCAATGCGAGGGAACGAGGGATGCAGTAAAGAAGGAAGAGTGCATCGGTAAAGGTATACTCGTATCCCAAAAGAGAATCCTGTCGTTTCCATAGAAACGTTACACGATTTAGAAGGAGATGTCATAGATCCAGTTGTATTTCATAGCGACGCAATTTCTGAGTTAATTCGTCGATGTGAGGGAGGGAGGGATGCAGTAAAGAAGGAATAGTGCATCGGAAAGGAGATACTCGTATCCCAAAAGAAAATCCTACCGTTCCCGTAGAATCGTTACTTGATTTCGTAGGAGATGTCATAGAACCCATAGTATTTCATAGCGACGCAATTTCTGTGTTAATTCGTAAATGTGAGGGCTCCAGGAGTGCATTAAAGAGGGATTAGTGCATCGCAAACGAGATAGTCGTATCCCAATAGGATATCCTATCGTTTCCATAGAAACGTTATATGATTTAGAAGGACTTGTCATACAACCCGTAGTATTTCATAGCGACGCAATTTCTGTGTTAATTCGTCAATGTGAGGGCGCCAGGAGTGCAGATAAAGCAGGATTGTGCATCGGAAAGGAGATAGTAGTATCCCAAAAGAAAATCCTTTCGTTTCCATTGATACGTTACACGATTTAGAAGGAGATGTCATAGAACTCTTAGTATTTCATAGTGACGCACTATCTGTGTTAATTCGTCAATGTGAGGGAGCGAGGGATGCAGTTAAGAATTTATAGTGCATCAGAAAAGGGATAGTCGTATCCCAAACTCCTGTCGTTTCCATAGAATCGTGACTCGATTTAGAAGGATTGATCATACAACCCATAGTATCATAGCGACGCAATTTCTGTGTCAATTGGTCAATGTGTGGGAGCGAGGGATGCAGTAAAGAAGGAATAGTGCTTCGGAAAGTAGATAGTCATATCCCAAAACTAAATCCTGTCGTTTCCATAGAAAGTTTACTCGATTTGGATGGAGATGTTATATTACACATAATTTTTCATAGCGGCGCAATTTCTGTGTTAATTCGTCAATTTGAGGGAGCGAGGGATGCAGTAAAGATGGAAGAAAGCATCGGTAAGGAGATACTCGTATCCCAAATGCAAATAATGTCGTTTCCATAGAAACGTTACTCGAATTAGAAGGAGAAGTCATAGAACCCATAGTATTTCATAGCGACGCAATTTCTGTGTTAATTCGTCAATGTGATGGAGCGAGGGATGCAGTAAAAAAGGAAGAGTGCATCCGTAAGGAGATACTCGTATCCCAAAAGAAAATCCTGTCGTTTCCATAGAAACGTTACTCGATTTAGAAGGAGATATCATAGATACCGTTGTATTTCATAGCGACGCAATTTCTGAGTTAGTTCGTCAATGTGAGGGAGCGACGGATGCAGTAAAGAAGGAATAGTGCATCGGAAAGGAGATACTCGTATCAGAAAAGAAAATCCTGCCTTTTCCATAGAATCGTTACTCGATTTCGTAGGAGATGTCACAGAACCCACAGTATTTCATAGTGACGCAATTTCTGTGTTAATTCGTAAATGTGAGGGCTCCAGGAGTGCAGTGAATAAGGATTAGTGCATCGCAAACGAAATAGTCGTATCCCAATGGAAAAACCTGTGTTTCCATAGAAACGGTACTCGATTCAGAAGGAGACGTCATAGAGCCCATTGTGTTTCATAGCGACGGAATTTCTGTGTTAATTCGTCAATGTGAGGGACCGAGGAATGCAGTAAATAAGGAATAGTGCACCGGAAAGGAGATACTCGTATCCCAAAGAATATCCTGTAGTTTCCATAGAAACGTTACTCGACTTACAAGGAGGTGTCAAAGATCCCATAGTATTTCATAGTGAAGCAATTTCTGTGTTAATTCGTCAATGTGATGGAGCGCGGGATGCAGTAAAGAAGGAATAGTGCATCGTAAAAGAGGTAGCCTTATCCCAAAAGGAAATCCTGTAGTTTCCAAGGAAACGTCACTCGATTTAGAAGAAGATGTCATGGAACCCATAGTATTTCACAGCGACGCAATTTCTGTGTTAATTCGTCAATGTGAGGGTGCGAGGGATGCTGTAAAGAAGGAATACTGCACCGGAAAGGAGATAATCGTATCCCAAAAGAAAATCCTGTCGTTACCATAGATACGTTACTCGATTTAGAAGGTGGTGTCATAGAAGAGATTGTTTTTTATAGCGACGCAATTTCTGCGATTATTCGTGAATGTGAGGGAGCGATGGATGCTGTAAAGAAGGAATAGTGCATCGGAAAGGAGATACTCGAATCCCAAATGAAAATCCTTTCGTTTCCATAGACACGTTACTCGAATTTGAGGGAGATGTCATATAACCCATTGTATTTCACAGCGACGCAATTTCTGTGTTAATTCGTCAATGTGAGGGAGCGAGGGATGCTGTAAAGTAGGAACAGTGCATCGGAAAGCAAATACTCGTATCCCAAAAGAACTTCGTGCCCTTACCATTGTAACGTTACACGATATAGAAGGAGATGTCATAGAACCCATAGTATATCATAGCGCCGCAATTTCTGTATTAATTCGTCAATGTGAGGGAGCGAGGGAAGCAGTAAAGAAGGAATAGTGTATCAAAATGGAGACAGTCGTATCCCAAAAGAACATCCTGTCGTTTCCATAGAAACGTTACTCGATTTCGAAGGAGATGACATAGAACCCATAGTATTTCATAGCGCCGCAATATCTGTGTTAATCCGCCAATGTGAGTGAGCGAGGGATGCAGTTAAGAAGGAATAGTGCATCGGAAAGGAAATAGTCGCATCCCAAAAGAAAATCGCGTCGTTTCCACAGAAACGTTATTCGATTTAGAAGGAGATGTCATCGAACCCGTTGTATCCCATAGCTACGCAATTTCTGTGTTAATTCGTCAATGTGAAGGAGCGACGAAAGCAGTAAAGAAGGAAGAGTGCATCGGTATGGAGATACTCGTATCCAAAAAGAAAATCCTGTCGTTTCCATTGAAACGTTACTCGATTTAGAAGGAGATGTCATAGAACCCGTTGTATTTCATAGCGACGCAATGTATGTGTAAATTAATCAATGTGAGGGAGCGAGGGATGCAGTAAAGAAGGAATAGTCCATCGGAATGGAGATACTCGTATCGCAAAAGAAAATCCTGCCGTTTCCATAGAATCGTTACTCGATTTCGTAGGATATGTCATAGAACACATAGTATTTCATAGCGACGAAATATCTGTGTTAATTCCGAAATGTAAATGCTCCAGGAGTGCAGTAAAGAAGGATTAGTGCATCGCAAACGAGATAGTCGTATCCCAATAGAAAATCCTGTCGTTTCCATAGAAACGTTACATGATTTAGGAGGATTTCTCATACAACCCGTAGTATGTCTTAGCGACGCAATTTCTGTGTTGATTCGTCAATGCGAGGGAGCGAGGGATGCAGTAAAGAAGGAATGGTGCATCGGAAAGGAGATAGTCGTATCCCAAATGAAAATCCTGTCGTTCCATAGAAACGTTACTCGATTTAGAAGGAGAAGTCATAGAACCCATAGTATTTCATAGGGACGCAATTTCTGTGTTTATTCACCAATGTGAGGGAGCGAGGGATACAGTAAAGAAGGAATGGTGCATCGGCAAGGAGATGGTCGTATCCCAAAAGAAAATCCTGTCGTTACCATAGATACGTTACTCGATTTAGAAGGAGATGTCATAGAACCCGTTGTATTTCATAGCGACGCAATTTCTGTGTTAATTCGTAATTGTGAGGACTCCAGGATTGCAGAAACGAAGGATTAGTGCATTGCAAACGAGATAGTCGTATCCCAATCGAAAATCCTGTCCTTTCCATAGAAACGTTACATGATTTAGAAGCATATGTCATACAACCCATAGTATTTCATGGCGACGCAATTTCTGTGTTAATTCGTCAATGTGATGGAGTGAGGGATGCAGTAAAGAAGGAAAAGTGCATCGGTAAGGAGATACTCGTATCCCAAAAGAAAATCCTGTCGTTTCCATAGAAACGTTACTCGATTTAGAAGGAGATGTCATAGATCCCGTTGTATGTCATAGCGACGCAATTTTTGAGCTAATTCGTCAATGTGAGGGTGCGAGGGATGCAGTAAAGAAGGAATAGTGCATCGGAAAGGAGATACTCGTATCCCAAAAGAAAATCCTGCCGTTTCCGTACGATCGTTTCTCTATTTCGTTGGAGATGTCGTGGAACGCATAGTATTTCATAGCGACACAATTTCATTGTTAATTCGTCAATGAGAGGGAGCTAGGGATGATGTAAAGAAGGAATAGTGTATCAAAATGGGGACAGTCGTATCCCAAAAGAACATCCTGTCGTTTCCATAGAAACGTTACTCGATTTCGAAGGAGATGACATAGAACCCATAGTATTTTATGGCGACGCCATTTCTGTGTTAATTCGTAAATGTGAGGGAGCGAGGGATGCAGTAAAGAAGGAATAGCGCATCGTAAAGGAGGTAGTCTTATCCCAGAAGGAAATCCTGTTGTTTCCACGGAAACGTTAATCGATTTAGAAGCAGAAGTCATGGAACCCATAGTATTTCATGGCGACGCAATTTCTTTGTTAATGCGTCAATGTGAGGGATTGAGAGATGCAGTAAAGAAGGAATAGTGCATCGGAAAGGAGTTACTCGTATCCCAAACGATTCTCCTGTCGTTTCCATAGAAACGATACTCGACATAGAAGGAGTTGTCGTAGAGAACATAGTATTTCATAGCGCCGCAATTTCTGTGTTAATTCGTAAATGGGAGGGAGCGAGGGATGCTGTAAAGAAAGGAACCGTGCATTGGAAAGGAGATACTCGTATCCCAAAAGAAAATCGTGCCCTTTCCATAGAAAAGTTACACGATATAGAAGGAGATGTCATACAACCCATAGTATTTCATAGCCCCGCAATTTCAGTGTTAATTCGTCAATGTGAGGGAGCGAGGGATGCAGTAAAGAAGGAATAGTGCATCAAAATAGAGATAGTCGAATCCCAAAAGAAAATCCCGTCGTTTCCATAGACACGTTACTCGAGTATGAAGGAGATGTTATAAAACAAATAGTATTTCATAGCGCCGCAATTTCTGTGTTAATCCGCCAATGTGAGGGAGCGAGGGATGCAGTAAAGAAGGAATAGTGCATCGGAAAGGAAATAGTCGTATCCCAAAGAAAATCCTGTCGTTTCCATGGAAACGTTTTTCGATTTAGAAGGAGATGTCATGGAACCCATAGTATTTCATAGCGACGCCATTTCTGTGTTAAACCGCCAATGTGAGTGAGCGAGGGATGCAGTAAAGAAGGAATAGTGCATCGGAAAGGAAATAGTCGTATCCCAAAGAAAATCCTGTCGTTTCCATGGAAACGTTTTTCGATTTAGAAAGAGATGTCATGGAACCCATAGTATTTCATAGCGACGCCATTTCTGTGTTAAACCGCCAATGTGAGTGAGCGAGGGATGCAGTAAAGAAGGAATAGTGCATCGGAAAGGAAATAGTCGCATCCCAAAAGAAAATCCTGTCGTCTCCATTGAAACGGTTTTCGATTTAGAAGGAGATGTCATAGAACCCATAGTATTTCATAGCGACGCAATTCCTGTGTTAATTCATCATTGTGAAGGAGCGAGGGATGCAGTAAAGAAGGAACAGTGCATCGGAAAGGAGAAAGTCGTATCCCTAGAGAAAATCCTGTCGTTTCCATAGAAACGTTACTCGATTTAGAAGGAGATGTCATAGAACCTGTTGTATTTCATAGCGACGTAATTTCTATGTCAATTCGTCAATGGGAAGGAGCGACGAAAGCAGTAAAGAAGGAATAGTGCATCGGAAAGGAGACAGTCGTATCCCAAAAGAAAATCCTGTCGTTTCTAAAGAAACGTTACTCGAATTAGGAGGAGAAGTCTTAGAACCCATAGTATGTCATAGCGACGCAATCTCAGTGTTAATTCGTCAACGTGAGGGAGCGAGAGATGCAGTAAAGAAGAAATAATGCATCGGAAAGCAGATAGTCGAATCCCAAATGAAAATCCTGTCCTTTCCATAGAAACGTTAATCGGTTTAGAAGGAGATGTCAGAGAACCAATAGTATTTCATAGCGACGCAATTTAGGTGTTAATTCGTCAATGTGAGGGAGCGACGGATGCAGTAAAGAAGGAATTTGGCATCGGAAAGAAGATAGTCGTATCCCAAAAGAAAATCCTGTCGTTTCCATAGATACGTTACTCGAATTAGAAGGAGAAGTCATAGAAGCCGTAGTATTTCATAGCGACGCAATTTCTGTGTTTATTCATCAATGTGAGGGAGCGAGGAATGCAGTAAAGAATGAATAGTGCATCGGAAAGGATATAGTCGTATCCCAAAAGAAAATCCTGTCGTTACCATAGATACATTACTCGATTTAGAAGGAGATGTCATAGAACCCGTTGTATTTCATAGCGACGCAATTTCTGTGTTAATACGTCAATGTGAGGGAGCGAGGGATGCAGTTAAGATGATATAGTGCATCGGAAAAGAGACAGTCGTATCCCAAAATAAAATTTTATCGTGTCTATAGAAACGTAACTCGATTTAGATGGAGAAGGCATAGAACCCGTAGTATTTCAAAGCGAAGCAATTTCTGTGTTAATTCGTCAATGTGAGGGAGCGAGGGACGAAGAAAAGAATGAACGGTGCATCGGAAAAAAGATACTCGTATCCCGAAAGAAAATCCTATCGTTTCCATAGAAACATTACTCGATTTAGAAGGAGATGTCATAGAACCCATAGTACATCATAGCGACGCAATTTCTGTCTTAATTCGTCAATGTGAGGGAGCGAAGGATGCAGTAAAGAAGGAATAGTGCATCGGTAAGGAGGTTGTCTTACCCCAAAAGGAAATCCTGTTGTTTCCATGGATACGTTACTCGATTTAGAAGCAGAAGTCACAGAACCCATAGTATTTCATAGCGACGCAGTTTGTGTGTTAATGCGTCAATGTGTGGGAGTGAGGGATGCAGTAAAGAAGGAATAGTGCATCGGAGAGGAGATACTCGTATCCCAATGGAAAAACCTGTCGTTTCCATTGGAACGTTACTCAATTTACATGGAGAGGTCATAGAACCTATAGTATTTCATAGCGACGCAATTTCAGTGTTAATTCGTCAATGTGAGGGAGCGAGGGATGCAGTAAAGAAGTAATAGTGCATCGGAAAGGATATAGTCGTATCCCAATAGAAAATCCTGTCGTTACCACGGATACGTTACTCGATTTAGAAGGAGATGTCATAGAAACCGTTGTATTTCATAGCGACGCAATTTCTGTGTTAATTCGTCAATGTGAGGGAGCGAGGGTTGCAGTAAAGAAAGAATAGTGCATCGGAAGGGAGATAGTCGTATCCCAAAAGAAAAACCTGTTTCCATAGAGAAGTGACTCGATTTTGAAGGATATGTCATACAACCCATAGTATTTCATAGCGACGCAATGTCTGTGTCAATTCGTCAGTGTAAGGGAGCTAGGGATGCAGTAAAGTAGGAATAGTGCATCGGAATGGAGATACTCGTATCCCGATAGAAAATGCTATCGTTTCCATAGAAACAATACCCGATCTAGAAGGAGATGTCATAGAACTCATAGTAATTCATAGCGACGCAATTTCTGTGTTAATTCGTCAATGTGAGGGAGCGAGGGATGCAGTAAAGCAGGAATAGTGCATCGTAACGGAGGTAGTCTTATCCCAGAAGGAAATCCTGTTGTATCCACGGAAACGTTAATCGATTTTGAAGCAGAAGCCATGGAACCCATAGTACTTCATGGCGACGCAATTTCTTTGTTAATGCGTCAATGTGAGGGATTGAGGGATGCAGTAAAGAAGGAATAGTGCATCGGAAAGGAGTTACTCGTATCCCAAAAGATTCTCCCGTCGTTTCCATAGAAACGATACTCGACTTACAAGGAGTTGTCATAGAGAACATAGTATTTCACCGCGCCGCAATTTCTGTGATAATTCGTCAATGTGAGGGAGCGAGGGGTGCTGTAAAGAAGGAATACAGCATCGGAAAGGATATACTCGTATCCCAAATTAAAATCCTTTCGTTTCCATAGCAACGTAACTCGAATTAGAAGGAGATGTCATATAACCCATAGTATTTCACAGCGAGCAAATTTCTGTCTTAATTCGTAAGTGGGAGGGAGCGAGGGATGCTGTAAAGAAGGAACAGTGCATCGGAAAGGAGATACTCGTATCCCAAAAGAAAATCGTGCCCTTTCCATAGAAAAGTTACACGATATAGAAGGAGATGTCATACAACCCATAGAATTTCATAGCCCCGCAATTTCAGTGTTAATTCGTCAATGTGAGGGAGCGAGGGATGCAGTAAAGAAGGAATAGTGCATCAAAATGGAGATAGTCGAATCCCAAAAGAAAATCCCGTCGTTTCCATAGACACGTTACTCGAGTTAGAAGGAGATGTTATAGAACACATAGTATTTCATAGCGCAGCAATTTCTGTGTTAATCCGTCAATGTGAGGGAGCGAGGGATGCAGTAAAGAAGGAATAGTGCATCGGGAAGGAAATAGTCGTATCCCAAAGAAAATCCTGTCGTTTCCATAGAAACGTTTTTCGATTTAGAAGGAGATGTCATAGAACCCATAGTATTTCATAGCGACGCCATTTCTGTTTTAAACCGCCAATGTGAGGGAGCGAGGATGCAGTAAAGAAGGAATAGTGCATCGGAAAGGAAATAGTCGCATCCCAAAAGAAAATCCTGTCGTCTCCATTGAAACGTTTTTCGATTTAGAAGGAGATGTCGTAGAACCCATAGTACATCATAGCGACGCAATTTCTGTCTTAATTCGTCAATGTGAGGGAGCGAAGGATGCAGTAAAGAAGGATTAGTGCACCGGAAAGGAGATAGTCGTATCCCAATGGAAAAACCTCTCGTTTCCATTGAAACGTTACTCGAATTAGAAGGAGAAATCATAGAGCCCATTGTATTTCATAGCGACGCAATTTCTGTGATAATTCGTCAATGTGAGGGACCGAGGGATGCAGTAAATATGGAATAGTGCATCGGAAAAGAGATACTCGTATTCCAAAAGAAAATCGCTTTGTTTCCATAGGAACGTTACTCGATTTAGATGGAGAAGTCTTAGAACCCATAGAATTTCATAGCGACGCAATTTCTGTGTTAATTCGTCAATGTGAGGGAGCAAGGGATGCTGTAAAGAAGGAATTGTCCATCGGCAAGCAGATAGTGGTATCCCAAAAGAAAATCTTGTCGTGTCTATAGATACGTTACTCGTTTTAGAAGGAGAAGTCACAGAACCCATAGTATTTCATAGCGACGCAATTTCTGTGTTAATTCTTCAGTGTAGGGGAGCGAGCGAAGAAGAAAAGAATGAACAGTGCATCGGTAAAGAGATACTCGTGTCCCGATAGAAAATCCTATCGTTTCCATAGAAACATTACTAGCTTTAGAAGGAGATGTCATAGAACCCATAGTACATCATAGCGACGCAATTTCTGTCTTAATTCGTCAATGTGAGGGAGCGAGGAATGCAGTTACGATGATATAGTCTACCTGAAAAGCGACAGTAGTATCCCAAAAGAAAATCTTGTCGTGTCTATAGAAACGTTTTTCGATTTAGATGGAGAAATCATAGAACCCATAGTATTTAAAAACGAACCAATTTCTGTGTTAATTCGTCAATGTGAAGGAGTGAGGCATACAGTAAAGAATGAATAGTGCATCGGAAAGGAGATACTCGTATCCCGAAAGAAAATGCTATCGTTTCCATAGTAACATTACTCGATTTAGAAGGAGATGTCATAGAACCCATAGTATATCATAGCGACGCAATATTTGTGTTAATTCGTCAATGTGAGGGAGCGAGGGATGCAGTAAAGAAGGAATTGTGCATCGGAAAGGAGGTAGGCTTACCCCAAAAGGAAATCCTGTCGTTTCCATGGAAACGTTACTCGATTTAGAAGCAAAAGTCACGGAACCCACAGTATTTCATAGCGACGCAATTTCTGTGGTAAAGCGTCAATGTGTGGGAGCGAGGGATGCAGTAAAGAAGGAACAGGGCATCGGAAAGGAGATAGTCGTATCCAAAGACAAAATCCTGTCGTTTCCATAGAAACAATACTCGATTTAGAAGCAAAAGTCGCGGAACCAATAGTATCTCATAGCGAAGCAATTTCTGTGTTAATTCGTCAATGTGAGGGAGCGAGGGTTGCAATAAAGAAGGAATAGTGCATCGGAAAGGAGATAGTCGTATCCCAAAAGAAAATCCTGTCGTTTCCATAGATGCATTACTCGATTTAGAAGCAGGTGTCAAGGAACACATAGTATTTCATAGCGACGCAATTTTTGTGTTAATGTGTTAATGTGAGGGAGTGAGGGATGCAACAATGTATTACTAGCGCATCGGAAAGGAGATACTCGTATCCCAAAAAAAAAATTCTGTGTTTCCACAGAAACGTTACTCGATTTAGAAGGAGATGTCATAGAACCCATAGTATTTCATAGCGACACGATTTCTGTGTTAAATCGTCAATGTGAGGGAGCGAGGGATGCAGTAAAGATGGATTAGTGCATCTGAAAGTAGATAGTCGTATCCCAAATGAAAATCCTGTCGTTTCCATAGAAACGTTACTCGATTTAGAAGATGTCATACAACCCATAGTATTTCATAGCGACGCAATTTCAGTGTTATTTCATCAATGTGAGGGAGCGAGGTATGCAGTAAATTAGGAATAGTGCATCGGAAAGTAGATCCTCGCATCCCACAAGAAATTACTATCGTTTCCATTGAAACGTAACTCGATGTAGAGGGAGATGTCATAGAACCCATAGTATTTCATATTCCCGCAATTTCTGTTCTAAATCGTCAATGTGAGGTATTGAGGTATGCAGTAACGAAGGAATACTGAATCGGATAAGAGATAGTCGTATCCCTAAAGAAAATCCTGTCGTTTTCATAGAAACGTAACTCGATTTAGATGGAGAAGTCATAGAACCCATAGTATTTCATAGCGACGCAATTTTTGTGTTAATTCGTCAATGTGAGGGAGCGAGGGATGCAGTAAAGATGGAATAGAGCATCGGATAGGAGATAGTCGAATGCCAAATGAAAATCCTGTCGTTTCCATAGAAACGTTATCGGTTTAGAAGGAGATTATAAAATAAAAAAATAAATAAAAAAATTATGTTGTTATTTAAATATGTTAATTATTCTATCTGTATGATGGTGATTGTGATTGCAATTGTGTTTGCTTATCTGGAACGTGGACGTTTGATTATTCGTTATCAGACGCTTGACAATGGCTTTTTCGTAAAGGCAATGTTACTCGTAGTTGACCGTGAAATAAAACTGAATAATCGGATTTCGTAATTAAATCGTTTCCAAAGACTGCTGCGGTAGGTGCGGACTCATAATCTAAATCTCAGTATTACAATAATTTGCCATCCATGCCAATACGTCGTACAGAGGTGATTGTCTACTAAACATAAAAAAGTTACACAGTTAGTTAAATCAGATATATTCAATGAATAAGCCTACAGTTCATAATCCTACTTACTTTTACAAATATAATTCTTATAGAATCGAGTGCCTAGTGTGGTTGCTACTCGCAGTATTCTTCTATAACATGAAATATGGCGGTGTGCCAGACAATAAAATAAAATACGTGCTTCTCGCACCACTTCTACCAGAGCTCTCCTCCTTAATCAAACATAAGAGTAACGTAATTGTGCTTTTGTTTTATCAGCGACACAGCGCTGCAGTTGTGTGCCATAGGCTTTATTTATTTGTCACTGATTATTTATTTAATTAATATTTCGCGTTTCCGGGGAAACTCACGCTCGGCATGCAAATGTGCCTTTATATTGCCCCCTGAATTGCGAGGCGAAAGGACACACCTGCAGGCGAGCAATTCACCTAAAGGCACAAGAAAATCTAAGTTATCTACAACTATTTACATGACTTACATTACACATTATACACATTATATACAAAATTTGAATGACGCGGGTGCGCCGTAAAAGTTCTAATGTTGGCAGATAGAGTGCGCGCATGCGCGGAAGCGTCTGTGTAACTGTGGCACTGCCGTTATATCGTACAGTTAGATCACGCGGCACAGTATTGCAGTTCATATTGTTCGTGTGCGCGCGTTTTTCAGTCGTTGCACAAAGAAAATATTCAACCAAGATTACATATGATGACTACATTCTATGACAGGTAACTTAGTTTTAAATTTACAATATTTGTTATAACACAATACAACTTAGATTGTTGAATGTTCTTAGTTACATAGTATATTTTTGAAATACTTCAAAGAAAAATGTCCGTATTTTTCAGGTGCGTTGACCTATACACATCGTGTCGTTATTACAGTTCATATTCATCCGCTGCACAATAATTTTTTTTACAGGTTAGTATTGTCGTGGTAAAGTTCTTTGATCACCGTAACATCGTTGTATAACAACGTGATTAATACATAAGCGTGTCCATTTCTCATTTCCATTATAGTCGTAGTGATGCAGTTCGTTGTGACTAAAAGCATTGCTTATTACAGATCAAACGTGACCCGTCGAGTAATTGGTCCACGTGCAGTTCGTTTTTTACATTCCGTGGAAGCTTGGTTGCAGAACCTCAGACGGCACATAGCTGGCGTCGATCCTTGGACAGTCCAGGTAAGAGTGTCCGTCACATTTCGAGAACATTTCATTCCCTGAAGTTCCAACCAAATTTCTTCCACCCGTCGTGTTGTTTTCTGGACAGGCACTTTGTGTCCATTTAATCCAGTTAACATCTTGAAGTCGGGTACTGTAGTAATGTCACTAGACGATGCACGAATTATGCACTTCACATTTTCAGTTTTTTGCTGAATATAGCTCACCTAAATGTTCGTAGTTATTAATCAAGGAAATCGTTCATCGCATTTACATAGATACGCTGCATAATGAATGGCATTAACAGTTTCTTTCACATAGGTTTCCGCGTAGTTGCAGAGTTAGTAATGTTCGTTAATGTCCGTGAACAGTGGTTCACTATGCAATGTCTTTTTGGCACTCGTTTTGTTCAAATTTTTACATAGTAACAGTTACACTATACATCAGTTAAAAAAATAAGTAATTATACATACACACGTCACATATTTTCTTAGCATAAACATAATATAGTTGCACATAAATATGTTTACATCATCATTACATTGTGTCACATTTGATCACATGAATTGCAGATATTTACATCCTCTTTAGCGGTTTCGCTGGGATATTATCGATGTTTTTTGTGATGTCATCTGAAATTAAGATAGGTTAGACACAACATTCATTACATCAGTAGGCAAGACCAGGCGTTTTCACTACTCAATAAATATTCAAAATAGTAAGAGAGAGAAAATGTTCGATTCCTCGCGTTTTGTGCGTGTGTGTAGAGTGTCTGTGTGGACTTGACTACTGATAGATGCTTTTTGTGTTAAGAGATGTGCGTCTAATCTATTTCTCGAAGTAAAAGATCGCTTCACAGATGACGTCTGTCGGTTCGTCAGGTGTCATACCAAGTCAGTGGTACCTACAGTCACAAATGTTCCGTGAAAAATTTATATATCATTCTCTGCTACGTAATCATAAATTTTACTTTAATATTCAGTCTTCTCGGTGGTGCCGCGGCGTTGAAAGAAAAGTTCTTCTGTCTTCAACTGCGTCACTGGAACCGCTGATATGAAAATTTCTATACTGCTTATTATCTATGTTGTAATTTGTTCTAGTTCTTGCCACACAGCAGGTCGTTGAGATAACGGTACGTTATATGTCTTGTGGTAGAAGATCTTGTGAGGCTTAACTTCAATCTTGTACACATACGTGTTGATAACACCTAATCGTTTGGTGAAAACTTGTAAATATTTGGATAACACTTCCTGTAGTTTTATACGTTCATGTACACTGAGAGCTGTAGCTTCACTTATCTTATGATCAAGCAATGTTTTCAAGTCCATTATCTCTGTGTCAGATGAGTGTGTTTGCATGTCTTGAATGTCTTTGTCAAGTACTAACTGAACCTTGTACCCTGTACAGTGTTTGTCATGCTTTAGAGTTCTCCTGTCCAAATCAATAATAATTACACTGCCTTTATCATTTAAAATACATTTACCCTTGGAGAAGTCTATAATGCAGTCCTTCTCGCTCATAATATCTATTCCTAATATGCAATTTGTCACAAGGTTTTGTACAACCAGGAATGGCCATTGTACGGTTCCATTACCTATTTTAACGTTTACAAAAACTTGCTTCGTAACCCTACATGACTTATTACCTAGTGCAGTAGTTATTTTACAGTTTTGGGCAGGAAACTCAGGCACAGGTTCCAATTCACACATCTTTTTATAGAAATTAAAAGACAAAACGCTCACAGCTGCACCTGTATCTAGGATAATAGTAGTTGGAATCCCACCTACTACACCAGTAGTAGATGCTAAAACAATTTCATTTGTGTTTAAACGACATTGTGTACTGTCTTGTAAAAGTTCATCTGATATATTGTTATTGTGGTTGTATCTCATAAATAAAACAGGTAGTTTTTGTTTAGAATTACTCGGCATATCATTATTCTGTTGTTCAAGTGTGGTGTCAAATAACTGATTAACATTGATGTCGCCCCCCAAGAATTCTTCAGCCACGACCTGGGGCAAAGTAGTGACTGTTTCTAGTTTGTTGGATTAGCATTTGTACTAGGTACTGACACAGATTGAGGTTGTGCATCAGGTGTCATTTCTATTATATTCACATTCGGATATTGCCTATTATGATCTCCAAACTTTTGCGGTTTTTGTTGCTGTTGCGCATTATAACTTACCTGTCGGTCGTAAGGTATGCTCCAATTTTGACCTGGTGGCTGCTGTGGTAAAGCAGAGTTTGAATGAAAGTACTGATCGTTACGAGTCCAACCTTGATGCTGTCTTGGCTCGTAGTTATTATTATTTCTATTTCTGTTTGTGTTTTTGTTATTACCTTTGTATCCGTTGTTACCGTTGTAGTTATTACCGCGGTGCCTTTTGTATGGATTGCCGCATGAAATGATATTACTGTTGTAACTATTGTTTGTATTGGAATACGCGTGTTGATTTTGATTTCCGACTGAGACGGCATGTGAGTTTGCTGTTTTTGTTGTACCGCGTATCCAACTGTGGGCGCGCCAGAATTGAGTTGGCAAGCCTGCATGTTTTGCATACCACTAGCGTAAACATTGTGGCTGCTGTTTTGCCGCGCGAAGCGCTGATCTTCAAGTAACATGTCAACCGAATCTAAAGCTGTTAAAAAATGATCTGAATCGTCATCCGGGATATGTAGGAGTTTTTCTTTAATGTTGAAAGGCAATTTGGCCTTCAACGCACGGAGTATATTACGCGTTGCGACTGGTTCGTCTAAAAAATGTCCCATGTTCAAGTATTTTTCAAAATATCTGCGTAAGTTACCATTTTTACTGTTAAAAGTCTCAGGTTCTAAAATTTGTCTTCTGAGTCGCTCCTGGACGGATTGCGACCAGAATTTGTTCAGAAAAGCACGCTCAAACTCACTGTACGTGGTACATACGTCAGCTTGACTGTATACCCAGACAGCTGCATCGCCTTGGATGTAACCGACAATATATGAAATCTTTTTCCGGTCACTCCAAGTGCGTGGAAATGCGTTACTAAAAGATTTAAGAAAAATCACCGGATGAATGGTTCGTTTTTCTGGGACAAAAATATGAAATTGCCTGTGTTTCATTAAGCTTTCATCTTCCTTCGCATTGTGATATGGATTTATTCCACTGTAATTACTGGTATGTTCAGCTGGCGAGTAATTACGATAATGTTGCTGTGGTTTACCATGATAATAGCTTTTGTTTGTGTTTCCACATCGTGGTATGTGTTGTAGTCGTGGTGTGTTTTGTTCTTGTGTATTTGTCGTGTGCGGAATGTGTGTATCATACTCGAATGTATATTGGTTTCTGAACTGTACATTTTGACTGATATTTTCGTTACATTCAGACTGTAGTTGATCGGTGAATTGTCTCATGGGTGCAGTGACGGATTGTACTGCGTCACTGATCAGCTGTTTGTTATTCGTAATGTATTGCGCTACGGAGTCGTGCACAATTGTTGGTAAATTTTCACGTAAGCATCTATCAAAATGTTTGTCTTTGTTCTCAACCCAATCATGAAATTCTTTATTAATATTTTGAAAATGAGCTGTGGCATCTGATTGTAAGATGTCAGTCAGGTGTTGTTCAACATTGTCAAATTTATTCTGTACGTCAGTAATTCGTTTTTCAAGGTTGTCATGTACTGAAGGATATGTTTGAATTTGTTCAGTAAGAACTTCACACGTGACATTAAGGTTTTTTACTTGTGTCTGTAAAAGTGCTACGTCAGTTGTAGTCTTTTCTTGTCTCGTATTGAGCTGGGAAAATTTAGTACTGAGTTCGGTCATCTGTTTGGTCAGTGTGGCGTCTATAAGTTCCACACGTTTACACAAAGTGTCATTACCTATCTTGATTGCTATGAGATCAGATTTGATTTCGTCATTTTGTGTTTTTAACTGTTCATTTTGTGTCTCTAATTGTGCCTTTAAGGTTGCCATGTTTTCGGCGTTCTGTTTCCTTATGGTTGCCATATTTTCTGCGTTTTGTTTCATTAGCATTTGTAACATGTCGGCAATGTTTACCGTTTGCAAGGTCTCTGCCCCCGCCGCGTCATTAGACGTGATGTCATGCATTAACATGGGCTCTGATTGAGATTTTGAAATTTTTGTAGTGGACGGCCTATTGTCAAAATTTTCGTCAACACTTGCGTCAATGTTTGATGAATCGTCACTACCGGTTGCTGTCGTAAAGTCATTTTCTAACACTTGTCTCACGTCCGAGTCGGATTGCGTCTGAATAGTACGTCCTTGCTGTTCCATTTTTGCGTATTGTTTTCTAGTTATTACCATGCCACACGTGATATATGTTTCAAGAAAATTTTTGACACTGATTTTAAAATAAAATGTAGTTGAGCATGAATCGCTCGTAGCAACAATGGCTGTCTGTTAATTTAAAAATATAAACTGAATTTGAGATTATTGGTAATGGCTGCTAGCCATGTTACATGATATCGTACAGAAGTCGGCCATATTGTACACTCGTGTATTGGTATTGTTGCATACGTTATTGTTTAGGGAAAAGTACTGAGAATGAAATTTATCACTGAAACTGTTATGCGGAAAAGAAACACTACAGAATTTACTGAAAAGCTAATACACTGAATTATACGTCTGGTCAAGCCTACCAATGCAAAGATGCTGCGTCTTACCTTATTTTGCTGGAAGTTTCATTGCGTCTTCCCGCAAAATTTCAGAATTGGAAAATATCTTCAGATTTTGTTATCTCTCATACATTAACGTCCAGGTCCAGAAAGTTGATTTTTTACATGAAACAAAGAGAACAATGTAACAAATGACAAAATAACAAGTCCTGTCACGGTCGCCAATATAAAATAAATAAAATAAATAAAAAAAATTATGTTGTTATTTAAATATGTTAATTATTCTATCTGTATGATGGTGATTGTGATTGCAATTGTGTTTGCTTATCTGGAACGTGGACGTTTGATTATTCGTTATCAGACGCTTGACAATGGCTTTTTCATAAAGGCAATGTTACTCGTAGTTGACCGTGAAATAAAACTGAATAATCGGACTTCGTAATTAAATCGTTTCCAAAGACTGCTGTGGTAGGTGCGGACTCATAATCTAAATCTCAATATTACAATAATTTGCCAGCCATGCCAATACGTCGTACAGAGGTGATTGTCTACTAAACATAAAAAAGTTACACAGTTAGTTAAATCAGATATATTCAATGAATAAGCCTACAGTTCATAATCCTACTTACTTTTATAAATATAATCCTTTACAGAATCGAGTGCCTAGTGTGGTTGCAACTCGCAGTATTCTTCTATAACATGAAATATGGCGGTGTGCCAGACAATAAAATAAAATACGTGCTTCTCGCACCACTTCTACCAGAGCTCTCCTCCTTAATCAAACATAAGAGTAACGTAATTGTGCTTTTGTTATATCAGCGACACAGCGCTGCAGTTGTGTGCCATAGGCTTTATTTATTTGTCACTGATTATTTATTTAATTAATATTTCGCGTTTCCGGGGAAACTCACGCTCGGCATGCAAATGTGCCTTTATAAGATGTCAGAGAACCCATAGTATTTCATAGCGACTCAATTTAGGTGTTAATTCGTCAATGTGAGGGAGCGACGGATGCAGTAAAGAAGAAGTTGTGCATCGGAAAGGAGATAGTCGAATCCCAAAAGAAAATCCTGTCGTTTCCATAGTAACGTTACTCGATTTAGAAGGAGAAGTCATAGAAACCATGGTATTTCATACCGACGCAATTTCTGTGTTAATTCATCATTGTGAGTGTTATATCCTAGCCAGTAATGCCAACCGAGCCCGCTGCCAAAAGGTGGGCAGCATCAAAGTCCGGACGCCGTCCGCATAAGCAGCGCTAGCGATACAGGAAATCGCCGCAAGTCTGCGCGCGCAACCGCTGGCTTCTGGCTTCTTAAGCGCTGGAGTCACGAGGGCTAGGACAGTCCTGTATTCGCCGCTCAGTTGTATACTCGCCACCGAATTGTGTACTTGCTAGTCAGTTGTGTGTTCATCGCAGCAGAGTTGTTGTTTATCGTCAGCCGACGCTGACCTAGCCGCTCCGACTCGAACTAGACAGATTTCTGTAGACACGGAGTTCACTACTGTGTTTCTGTAACTTCGTTAATAAAGATAAGTACCGACTTTTATTTAATCTGAGTGTCTGGGTTTTCATCTTTCTGTTCACTGTTCCAGCGGACCGGTCGGCCCGCTATTAAAAGTGTGGCGGTGACTTCGTAAGCCGTTTCTACAGCGAATTGTTTGTCGCTACGAACGCCGCCACAAAAGTGAGGCAGCGAGGGATGCAGTAAAGATGGAATAGTGCATCGGAAAGGAGATAGTCGTATTCCTATAGAAAATCCTGCCGTTAACATAGATACGTTACTCGATTTAGAAGAAGATGTCATAGAACCCATAGTATATCATAGCGACGCAATTTCTGTGTTAATTCGACAATGTGAGGGAGCGCGGGATGCAGTAAAGATGGAATTGTGCATCGGAAAGGAGGTAGTCTTACCCCAAAAGGAAATCCTTTCGTTTCATGGAAACGTTAATCGATTTAGAAGCAAAAGTCACGGAACCCATAGTATTTCATAGCGACGCAATTTCTGTGTTAATGTGTCAATGTGAGGGAGTAAGGGATGCAATAAAGAAGGAATTGTGCATCGGAAAGAAGATAGTCTTATCCAAAAGAAACTCCTGTCGTTTCCATAGTAACGTTAATCGATTTAGAAGGAGAAGTCATAGAACCCATAGTATTTCATACCGACGTAATTTCTGTATTAATTCATCATTGTGAGGGAGCGAGGTATGCAGTAAGAAGTAATAGTGTATCGGAAAGGAGATAGTCGTATCCCAAAAGGAAATCCTGTCGTTAACATAGATACGTTACTCGATTTGGAAGGCGATGTCATAGAACCCGTTGTATTTCATAGCGCCGCAATTTCTGTGTTAAACCGTGAATGTGAGGGAGCGAGGGATGCAGTAAAGAAGGAATAGTGCATCGGAAAAGAAATAGTCGCTTCCCAAAAGAAAATCCTGTCGTTTCCATTGAAACGTTTTTCGATTTAGAAGGAGATGTCATAGAACCCATAGTATTTCATAGCGAGTTAATTCGTCAATGTGAGGGACCGAGGGATGCAGTAAATAAGGAATAGTGCATCGGAAAGGAGATACTCTCATTCCTAAAGAAAATTATTGTAAGGGAGCGAGGTATGCAGTAAAGAAGGAGTAGTGCATCGGAAAGGAGATAGTGGTATCCCAAAAGAAAATCCTGTCGTTAACATAGATACGTTACTCGATTTGGAAAGAGATGACATATAACCCGTTGTATTTCATAGACTACCTCCTTTCCGATGCACAATTCCTTCTTTACTGCATCCCACTCTCCCTCACATTGTCGAATTAACACAGAAATTGCGTCGCAATGATATACTATGGGTTCTATGACATCTCCTTCTAAATTGAGTGATGTTTCTATGGAAACGATAGGATTTTCTTTCGGGATACGAGTATCTCCTTTCCGTTGCACTATTCCTTCTTTACTGCATCCCTCGCTCCCTCTCATTGACGAATAAACACAGAAATTGCATCGCAATCAAGTGCTATGGGTTCTACGACATCTCCTTCTAAATCGAATAACGTTTCTATAGACACGGCAAGAGTTTATTTTGGGATACGACTGTCGCTTTTCCGATGCACTATATCATCGTAACTGCATTCCTCGCTCCCTCACATTGACGAATTAACACAGAAATTGCGTCGCAATGAAATACAACGGGTTCTTTGACATCTCCTTCTAAATCGAAAACCGTCTCTATGGAAACGACAGGATTTTCATTTGGGATACGACTATCTGCTTTCCGATGCACTATCCCTTCTTTACTGCATCCCTCGCTCCCTCACATTGACGGATTAACAGAGAAATTGCGGCGCTATGAAATACTATGGGTTCTATGACTTCTCTATCTAAATCGAGTTACGTTCCTATGGAAACGACAGGATTTTATTTAGGGATACGACTATCTCTTTTCCAATTCAGTATTCCTTCTTTACTGCGTACCTCAATACCTCACATTGACGAATTAACACAGAAATTACGGGGATATGAAATACTATGTGTTCTATGACATTTCCTTCTACATCGAGGAACGTTTCAATGGAAACAACAGTAATTTCTTTTGGGATGCGAGTATCTCCTTACCGATGCACTATTCCTAATTTACTGCATCAATCGCTCCCTCACATTGACGAAATAACACAGAAATTGCGTCGCTATGAAATAGTATGGGTTCCATGACTTCTGATTCTAAATCGAGTAATGTTTCTATGGAAACGACAGGATATCCGTTTGGTATAAGACTATCTCCTTTCCGATGCACCATTCCTTCTTAACTGCATCCCTCACTCCCTCACATTGACGAATTAACACTGAAATTGCTTCGCTTTGAAATACTATGGTTTCTATGACTTCTCCATCTAAATCGAATAACGTTTCCATAGACACGAAAAGATTTTCTTTTGGGATACGACTGTCGCTTTCCGATGCACTATATCATCGTAACTGCATTCCTCGCTCCTTCACATTGACGAATTGACACAGAAGGACATACGCGTATCCCAAAAGAAAATCCTTTCGTTGCCATAGAAACATTACTCGATTTAGAAGGAGATGTCATAGAACGCATAGTATATAATTGCGACGTAATTTATGTGGTAATTCGTCAATGTGAGGGAACGAGGGATGCAGTAAAGATGGAATAGTGCATCGGAAAGGAGATAGTCTTATCCCAAACGGATATCCTGTCGTTTCCATAGAAACATTACTCGATTTAGAAGCAGAAGTCATGGAACACATAGTATCTCATAGCGTCGCAATTTCTCTGTTAATGCGTTAATGTGAGGGAGTGAGGGATGCAACAATGTATTACTAGTGCATCGGAAAGGAGATACTCGTATCCCAAAAGAAAATCCTCTGTTTCCATAGAAACGTTACTCGATTTAGAAGGAGATGTCATAGAACCCATAGAATTTCATAGCGATGCAATTTCTGTGTTAAATCGTCAATGTGAGGGAGCGGGGGATGCAGTAAATTAGGAATAGTGCATCTCAAAGGAGATAGTCGTGTCCCAAATGAAAATCCTGTCGTTTCCATAGAAACGTTACTCGACTTAGAAGATGTCATACAACCCACAGTATTTCATAGCGACGCAATTTCTGTGTTGTTTGTCAATGTGAGGGAGCGAGGGATGCAGTAAATTAGGAATAGTGCATCGGAAAGGGGATACTCACATCCCAAAAGCAATTACTGTCGTTTCCATTGAAACGTTACTCGATGTAGATTGAGATGTCATAGAACCCATAGTATTTCATATCCCCGCAATTTCTGTGTTAATTTGTCAATGTGAGGTATTGAGGAATGCAGTAAAGAAGGAATACTGATTCGGAAAAAAGATACTCGTATCCCAAAAGGAAATCCTTTCGTATCCATAGAAACATTACTCGATTTAGAAGGAGATATCATAGAACCCATAGTATATAATTGCGACGTAATTTCTGTGGTAATTCGTCAATGTGAGGAAGCGAGGGATGCAGCAAAAAAGGAATAGTGCATCGGAAAGGAGATAGTCTTATCCCAAACGGATATCCTGTCGTTTCCATAGAAACATTACTCGATTTAGAAGCAGAAGTCATGGAACACATAGTATTTCATAGCGTCGCAATTTCTCTGTTAATGCGTTAATGTGAGGGAGTGAGGGATGCAACAATGTATTACTAGTGCATCGGAAAGGAGATACTCGTATCCCAAAAGAAAATCCTGTGTTTCCCTAGAGACGTTACTCGATTTAGATGGAGATGTCATAGAACCCATAGTATTTCATAGCGATGCAATTTCTGTGTTAAATCGTCAATTTTATTGAGCGAGGGATGCAGTAAATTAGGAATAGTGCATCTGAAAGGAGATAGTCGTATCCCAAATGAAAATCCTGTCGTTTCCATAGAAACGTTACTCGACTTAGAAGATGTCATACAACCCATAGTATTTCATAGCGACGCAATTTCTGTGTTATTTCGTCAATGTGAGGGATCGAGGGATGCAGTATATGAGGAACAGTGCATCGGAAAGGAGATACTCGCATCCCAAAAGCAATTACTGTCGTTTCCATTGAAACGTTACTCGATGTAGAAGGAGATGTCATAGAGCCCATAGTATTTCATATCCCCGCAATTTCTGTCTTAACTCGTCAATGTGAGGTATGGAGGTATGCAGTAAAGAAGGAGTACTGATTCGGAAAAGAGATAGTCGTATCCCTAAAGAAAATCCTGTCGTTTCCATAGAAACATTGCTCGATTTAGATGGAGAAGTCTTAGAACCCATAGTATTTCATAGAGACGCAGTTTCTGTGTTAATTCGTCAATGAGAGGGAGCGAGGGATGCAGTAAAGAAGGAATAGAGCATCGGATATGAGATAGTCGAATCCCAAAGGATAATCCGGTTTTCACAGAAACGCTACTTAATTTAGAAGGAGATGTCATCGAACCCATAGTATTTCATAGCAACGCAACCTGTGTGTTAATTCGTCAATGTGAGGGAGCGAGGGATGCAGTAAAGATGGAACGGTGCGTCGGAAAGGAGATAGTCGTATCCCAAAAGAAAACCCAGTCGTTTCCATAGAAAAGTTACTCCATTTAGAAGGAGATGTCATGGAACCCATAGTTTTTAATAGCGACGAAATTTCTTTGTTAATTCGTCAGTGTGAGGGAGCGAGGGATGCAGTAAAGAAGGGATAGTGCATCGGAAATTAGATAGTCGTATCCCAAAAGAAAATCCTTTCGTTTCTACAGAAACTTTAATCCATTTAGAAGGAGATGTCATCGAACCCATAGTATTTCATAGCGACGCAATTTCTGTGTTAATTAGTCAATGTGAGGGAGCGAGGGACGTAGTAAAGAAGGTATAGTGCATCTGAAAGGAAATAGTCGTATTCCAAAAGAAGATCCTGTCGTTTCCATAGAAACGTTACTCGATTTAGAAGTAGAAGTCATAGAACCCATAGTATTTCAAAGCGACGGCATTTCTGTGTTAATCCGTCAATGTGAGGGAGCGAGTGGATGCAGTAAAGAAGCAATAGTGCATCGGAAATGAGGTAGTTGTATCCCAAAAGAAAATCCTGTCGTTTCCATTGAAACGTTACTCGATTTAGAATGAGATGTCATAGAACACATAGTACTTCATAGCGACGCAATTTCTGTTTGATTCGTCAATGTGAGGCAGCGAGGGATGCAGTAAAGAAGGAATAGTGCATCGGAAAATGGATAGTCGTATCCCAAAAGAATATCCTGTCGTTTCCATAGAAATTTTACTCCATTTAGAAGGAGATGTCATCGAACACATAGTATATCATAGCGATACAATTTCTGTGTTAATTCGTCAATACGATTTAGCGAGGGATGCAGAATAGAAGGAATAGTGCATCGGAAAGGAGTTACTCGTATCCCAAAAGAAAGTCCTGCCGTTTCCATTGAAACGTTACTCGATTTAGAAGGAGAGTCATGGAACCCCTTAGTATTTCATAGAGACGCAATTTCTGTGTAAATTCGTCAATGTGAGGGAGCGAGGGGTGCAGTAAAGTAGGAATAGTGCATCGGAAAGGAGATATTCGCATCCCAAAAGAAATTACCGTCGCTTCCATTAAAACGTTACTCGATTTAGAAGGAGATGTCATAGAACACATAGTATTACATATCCCCGCAATTTCTGTGTTAATTCGTCAATGTGAGGTATTGAGGGATGCAGGAAAGAAGGAATACTGCATCGGAAAGGAGATAGTCGTATCCCAAAAGAAAATCCTGTTGTTTCCATAGAACCGTTACTCGATTTAGAAGGAGAAGTCATAGAACACAAAGTATTTCATAGCGACGCAATTTTTGTGTTAATTCGTCAATGTGAGGGAGCGAGGGATGCAGTAAAGAAGGAATAGAGCATCGGAAAGGAGAAAGTCGTACCCAAAAAGAATATCCTGTTTCCATAGAAACATTACTCGATTTAGAAGGTGATGTCATTGAACTCATAGTATTTTATAGCGAAGCAAATTCTGAGTTAATTCGTCAATGTGAGGGAGCGAGTAATGCAGTAAAGAGGGAAGAGTGCATCGGATGGGAGATGGTCGTATCCCAAAAGACGGTCATGTCGTTTCCATAGAAACGTTAACCGATTTAGAAGGAGCAGTCATAGATACCATAGTACTTCATAGCGACACAGTTTCTGTGTTAATTCGTCAATGTGAGGGAGCGAGGGATGCAGTAAAGTAGGAATAGTGCATCGGAAATCAGATAGTCGTATCCAAAAAGAAAATCCTGTCGTTTCCATAGAAACTTAACTCCATTTTGAAGGAGATCTCCTCGAGCCCATAGTATTTCATAGCGACACAATATCTGTGTTAATTCGTCAATGTGAGGGAGCGAGGAATGCAGTAGAAAAGGAATAGTGCATCGGAAAGGAGACAGTCGTATCCCAAAAGAAAATCCTGTTGTTTCCATAGTAACCTTACTCGATTTAGAAGGAGAGGTCATAGAACCCAGAAGATATCATAGCGACGCAATTTCTGTGTTAATTCGTCGATGTGACGGGGCGACGAATGCAGTAAATAAGGAATGGTGCATCGGAAAGGAGATTCTCGTATCAGAAAAGAAAATCGTGTCGTTTCCATAGAAATTTTACTCCATTTAGAAGGATATGTCATCGATCACATAGTAAATCATAGCGACACAATTTCTGTGTTAATTCGTCAATATGATCAAGCTAGGGATGCAGTAAAGAAGGAATTGTGCATCGGAAAGAACATTCTCGTATCCTAAAAGAGAATCCTGACGGTTCCTTTGAAACGTTACTCGATTTAGAATGATATGTCATAGAACACATAGTATTTCATAACGCCACAATTTCTGTGTTAAGTCGTCAGTGTGGGGGAGAGAGGGATGCAGTAATCAATCAATAGTACATCGGAAAGGAGATTGTTGTATCCCAAAAGAAAATCCTGTCGTTTCCAATGAAACACTATTCGATTTAGAAGGAAATGTCATAGAACGCATAGTATTTCATAGCGCCGCAATTTCTGTGTTAATTCGTCAATGTGAGGGAGCGAGGGATGCAATGAAGAAGGAATAGTGCATCGGAAAGGAGTTACTCGTATCCCAAAAGAAAGTCCTGTCGTTTCCATTGAAACGTTACTCGAATTGGAAGGTGAGTCATGGAACCCCTTAGTATATCATAGAGACGCAATTTCTTTGTAAATTCGTCAATGTGAGGGAGCGAGGGATGCAGTAAAGTAGGAATAGTGCATCGGAAAGGAGGTATTCGCTTCCCAAAAGAAATTACCGTCGCTTCCATTAAAACGTTACTCGATTTAGAAGGAGATGTCATAGAACACATAGTAATTTATATCCCCGCAATTTCTGTGTTAATTCGTCAATGTGAGGTATTGAGGGATGCAGTAAAGAAGGAATTCTGCATCCGAAAGGAGATAGTCGTATCCCAAAAGAAAATCCTTTCGTTTCCATTGAAACGTTACTCGATTTAGTAGGAGAAGTCATTGAACACAAGGTATTTCATAGCGACACAATTTTTGTGTTCATTCGTCAATGTGAGGGAGCGAGGGATGCAGTAAAGAAGGAATAGAGCATCGGAAAGGAGAAAGTCGTACCCAAAAAGAATATCCTGTTTCCATAGAAACATTACTCGATTTAGAAGGTGATGTCATTGAACTCATAGAATTTTATAGCGACGCAAATTCTGAGTTAATTCGACATTGTGAGGGAGCGAGGGATGCAGTAAAGAGGGAATAGTGCATCGGAAAGGAGGTGGTCGTATCCCAAAAGACGGTCCTGTCGTTTCCATAGAAACGTTACTTGATTTAGAAGGAGAAGTCATAGATATCATAGTACTTCACAGCTACGCAATTTCTGTGTTAATTCGTCAATGAGAGGGAGCGGGGGATGCAGTAAAGTAGGAATAGTGCATCGGATATCATATAGTCGTATCCAAAAGGAAAATCCTGTCGTTTCCATAGAAACTTAACTCCATTTTGAAGGAGATCTCCTCGAGCCCATAGTATTTCATAGCGAAACAATATCTGTGTTCATTCGTCAATGTGAGGGAGCGAGGGATGCAGTAGAACAGGAATAGTGCATCGGAAAGGAGACAGTCGTATCCCAAAAGAAAATCCTGTTGTTTCCATAGTAACCTTACTCGATTTAGAAGGAGAGGTCATAGAACCCAGAGGATTTCATAGCGACGCAATTTCTGTGTTAATTCGTCGATGTGACGGGGCGACTAATGCAGTAAATAAGCAATGGTGCATCGGAAAGGAGATTCTCGTATCCCAAAAGAAAATCGTGTCGTTTCCATAGAAATTTTACTCCATTTAGGAGAAGATGTCATCGAACACATAGTAAATCATAGTGACACAATTTCTGTGTTAATTCGTCAATATGATCAAGCTAGGGATGCAGTAAAGAAGGAATTGTGCATCGGAAAGAAGATTCTCGTATCCTAAAAGAGAACCCTGTCGGTTCCTTTGAAACGTTACTCGATTTAGAATCATATGTTATAGAACACATAGTATTTAATAACGCCGCAATTCCTGTGTTAAGTCGTCAGTGTGGGGGAGAGAGGGATGCAGTAAAGAATTAATAGTACATCGGAAAGGAGATACTTGTATCCCAAAAGAAGATCCAATTTTTTGCAATGATACGCTACTCGATTTAGAAGGAAATGTCATAGAACGCATAGTATTTCATAGCGCCGCAATTTCTGTGTTAATTCGTCAATGTGAGGGAGCGAGGGATGCTGTGAAGGGGGAATAGTGCATCGGAAAGGAGATACTCGTATCCCAAATGAAAATCCTGTCGTTTCCATAGAAACGTTACTCGATTTAGAAGATGTCATAGAACCCATAGTATTTCTTAGCGACGCAATTTCTGTGTTAATTCGTCAATGTGAGGGAGAGATGGATGCAGTATAGTAGGAATAGTGCATCGGAAAAGAGATTGTAGTATCCCTAGAGAAAATCCTGTCGTTTCCATAGAAACGTAATTCGATTTAAAAGGAGAAGTCATAGAACACATAGTATTTCATAGGCCCGCAATTTCATTGATAAGTCGTCAATGTGAGGAAGTGAGGGATGCAAGAAAGAGTAAATAGTGCATCGGAAAGGAGATACTCGTATCCCAAAAGAAAATCTTGTCGTTTCTACAGAAACGTTACTCGATTTAGAAGGAGATGCCATAGAGCCCATGGTATTTCATAGCGACGCAATTTCTGTGGTAATTAGTCAATGTGAGGGAGCAAGGGATGCAGTAAGGATTGCAATAGTGCATCGGCAAGGAGATACTCGTATCCCAAAAGAAAATCCTGTCTTTTTTATAGAGACGTTACTCGATTTAGAAGGAGAACTCATTGAACCCATAGTATTTAATAGCGACGCAATTTCTGCGATAATACGTCAATGTGGGGGAGCGAGGGATGCAGTAAAGAAGGAATTGGGCACCGGAAAGGAGATTCTCGTATCCCAAAAGAATATCCTGCCATTTCCATAGAAACGTTTCTCGATTTTGAAGGAGATGTCATAGAAACCGTAGTATTTCAGAGCGACGCAATATCTGTGTTAATTCGTCAATGTGAGAGAGCGAGGGATGCAGTATGGAAGGTATAGTGCATCGGAAAGGAGAATCCCATATCCCAAACGAAATTCCTCTCGCATCCATAGAAACGTTACTCGATTTAGATGGAGATGTCATAGAACGCATTGTATTTCATAGTGACGCAATTTCTGAATTAATTCGTAAATGTGAGGGAGAGAGGGAAGCAGTAAAGAAGGAATAGTGCATCGGAAATGAGAACCTCGTATCCCAAAAGAAAATCCAGTCGTTTCCATAGAAACGTCACTCGATTTAGAAGGAGAAGTCATAGAACGCATAGTATTTCATAGCGACGCAGTTAACGTGTTAATACATCTATGTGATGGAGCGAGGGATGCAGTAAAGAAGTAATAGGGCATCGGAAAGGAGATACTCGTATCTGAAACGAAAATCCTGTCGTTTTCATAGAAACGTTACTCGATGTAGCAGTAGATGTCAAAGATCCCATAGAATTTCATAGCGACTCAATTACTCTGTTAAAACGTCAATATGAGGGAGCGAGGGATGCATTAAGGAAGGACTAGTGCATCGGAAAGGAGATACTCGTATCCCAAAAAAAAAAATCCTGTCTTTTTAATAGAAAGGTTATTCGATTTAGAAAGAGCAGTCATAGAACCCATTGTATTACATCGCGACGCAATATTCGTCAATGTGAGGGAGCGAGGGATGCAGTATGGAAGGAATAGAGCATCGGAAAGGAAAATCTCGTATCTCAAAAGAAAATCCTGTTGTTTCCATAGAAACGTAACTCGATTTAGAAGGAGAAGTCACAGAACGCATAGTATTTCATAGCGACGCAATTTGTGTGTTAATTCGTCTATGTGATGGAGCGAGGGATGCAGTAAAGAAGTAATAGTGCATCGGAAAGGAGATACTCGTATCTGAAACGAAAATCCTGTCGTTTCCACAGAAGCGTTACTTGATTCAGAAGGAGATGTCAAAGAATCCATAAAATATCATAGCGACGCAATTTCTGTGTTAAAACGTCAACGTGAGGGAGCGAGGGATGAAGTAAGGAAGGAATAGTGCATCGGAATGGAGATACTCGTATCCCAAAAGATAATCGTATCATTTCCATAGAAACGTTGCTCGATTTAGAAGGGGACGTCATAGAACCCACAGTAATTCTTAGCGACGCAATTTCTGTGTTAATTCGTCAATGTGAGGGAGCGAGGGATGCAGTAAAGAAGGCATAGTGCATCGGGAAGGAGATACTCGTATCCCAAAAGTAAATCCTGTCGTTTCCATAGAAACGTTATACGATTTAGAAGGTGACGTCATAGAACCCATAATATTCCATTGCACCACAATTTCTGTGTTAATTCGTCTATGTGATGGAGCGAGGGATGCAGTAAAGAAGTAATAGAGCATCGGAAAGGAGATACACGTATCTGAAACGAAACTCCTGTCGTATCCACTGAAACGGTACTCGATTTAGCGGTAGAATTGAAAGAACCCATTGTTTTTCATAGCGACTCAATGTCTGTGTTAAAACGTCAATGTGATGGAGCGATGGATGCAGTAAGAAAGGAATAGTGCATCGGAAAGGAGATACTCGTACCCCAAAAGAAAATCCTAACGTTTCCATAGAAACGTTTCTCGATTTAAAAGGGGATGTCATAGAACCCATAGTATTTTACTGCGACGCAATATCTGTGTTAATTCGTCAATGTGATGGAGTGAGGGATGCAGTAAAGTAGGAATAGTGCATCGGAAAGGAGATACTCATATCCCAAAAGAAAATCTTGTCGTTTCCATAGAAACGTAACTCGATTTAGAATCGGATGTCATAGAGCTCATAGTAAATCATAGCGACGCAATTTCTGTGTTAACTGGTCAATTTGAGGGAGCGAGGGATGCTGTAAAAAGAGGAATAGTGCATCGGAAAGGAGTTAGTCGAATCCCAAAAGGAAATCCTGTCGTTTCCATAGAAACGTTACTCGTTTTAGAAGGAGATGTAATAGAACCCATAGTATTTCATAGCGACGCAATTTCTGTGTTAATTCGTCATTGTGAGGGAGCGAGGGATGCAATAAAGAAGGAATAGTGCATTTGAAAGGAGTTAATCGTATCCCAAGAGAAAATCGTCTCGTTTCCATTGAAACGTTACTCGAATTAGAAGGACATGTCATAGGACACATAGTATACCATAGCGACGCAATTTCTGTGTTAAAACATTAATGTGAGGGAGCAAGGGATGCAGTAAAGAGGAATAGTGCATCGGAAAGGAGATACTCGAATCCCAAAAGAAAATCCTGTCGCTTCCATAGAAAATATGCCCGATTTAGAAGGGGATGTCATAGAACCCACAGAATTTCATAGCGACGCAAATTCTGTGTTAGTTCGTCAACGTAAGGGAGCGAGGGACGCATAAACAGGGAATAGTGCATCGGAAGGAGATACTCGTATCCCAAAAGAAAATCCTTTCGTTTCCATAGAAACGTTACCCGACTACGAAGGAAATGTCACAGAACCCATAGTATTTATAAGCGACGCTATTTCTGTGTTAATTCGTCAATGTGAGGGAGCCATAGATGCAGTAAAGAAGGAATAGTGCTTCGGATAGGAGATACTCGTTTCCCAAAGGAAAATCCTGTCGTTTCCGTAGAAACGTTACTCGATTAATAAGGAGATGTCATAGAACCCATAGTATTTCATAGCGACACAATTTCTGTCTTAATTCGGCAATGTGAGGGATCGAGGGATGCAGTAAAGAAGGAATAGTGCGTCGGAAAGGGGATAGTCAAATCCCAAAAGAAAATCCTGTCGTTTCCATAGAAATGTTACCCGACTTCGAAGGAGATGCCATAGAACCCATAGTATTGCATAGCGACGCAATTTCTGCGTTAATTCGTCAATGTGAGGGAGCGATGGATGCAGTAAAGAAGGAATAGTGCATCGGAAAAGAGATTCTCGTATCCCAAAAGAAAATCCTGTCTTTTATATAGAAACGTTACTCAATTTAGAAGGAGAAGTCATTGAGCCCATAGTATTTCATAGCGACGCAATTTCTGTGTTAATTCGCCAATGTGAGGGAGCGAGGGATGCAGTAAGGAAGGAATAGTGCATCGGAAAGGAGATACTCGTTTCCCAAAAGAAAATCCTGATGTTTCCATAGAAACGTTACTCGATTTGGAAGGAGATGTCATAGAACCCATAGTATTTCATGGCGACGATATTTCTGAATTAATTCATCAATGTGAGGGAGCGAGGGATGCAGTAAAGAAGGAATACTGCATCGCAAAGGAGCTACACGCATCCCAAAAGAAAATCCTGTCGTTTCCATAGAATCGTTACTTGATTCAGAAGGAGAAGTCATAGAACGCATAGTATTTTATAGCGACGCAATTTCTGTGTTAATACGCCAATGTGGGGGAGCGAGGGATGCAATAAAGAAGGAATAGTGCATTTGAAAGGAGTTAATCGTATCCCAAGAGAAATTCGTCTCGTTTCCATTAAAACGTTACTCGTGGTAGAAGGAGATGTCAAAGAACCCATAGTATTTCCTAGCGACGCAATTTCTGTGTTAATTCGTCAATGTGACGGAGCCAAGGATGCAGTACAGATAGAATAGTGCATCGGAAAGGAGATACTAGTATACCAAAAGGAAACCTTTCGTTTTTCTAGAAACGTTACTCGATTTAGAAGGAGCAATCATAGAACCCATAGTATTGCATAGCGACACAATTACTGTGTTAATTCGCCAATGTGAGGGAGCGCGGGATGCAGTAAAGAAGGAATAGTAAATCGGGAAGGAGATACTCGTATCCCAAAAGAAAATCCTGTCGTTTCCATAGAAACGTTACCCGATTTTGAAGGAGATGTCTTAGAACCCATAGTATTTCATAGCGACGCAATATCTGTAATAATTTGTCAATGTGAGGGAGCGATGGATGCAGTAAAGAAGGAATAGTGCATCGGAATGGGGATACTCGTATCCCAAAAGAAAATCCTGTCGTTTCCATAGAATCGTTACTTGATTCAGAAGGAGAAGTCATAGAACGCATAGTATTTTATAGCGACGCAATTTCTGTGTTAATACGCCAATGTGACCGAGCGAGTGATGTAGTAAAGAATGAATAGTGCATCGGAAAGGAGATAGTCGTATTCCAAAAGAAAATCCTGTCGTTTCCATAGAAACGTTACCCGATTTTGAAGGAGATGTCTTAGAACCCATAGTATTTCATTGCGACGCAATTTCTGTGATTTTTCGTGAGTGTGAAGGAGCGAGGGATGCAGTTAAGAAGGTATTGTGCGTCGGAAAGGAGATAGTCATATTCCAAAAGAAAATCATGTCGTTCTAAAGAAACGTTACTCGATTTTGAAGGAGAAGTCATAGAACCCATAGTACTTCATAGCGACGCAATTTCTATAATAATTTGTCAATGTGAGGGAGCGAAGGAAGCAGTAAAGAAGGAATAGTGCATCGGATTGGGGATACTCGTATCCCAAAAGAAAATCCTGTCGTTTCCATGGATACGTTACTCGCTTTAGAAAGAGATGTCATAGAACACATAGTATTTCATAGCGTCGCAATTTCTGTGTTAATACGTCAATGTGAGGGAGCGGGGGATGCAGTAAAGAAGGAGTAGTGCGCGGAATTGAGATACTCGTATCCCAAAAGAAAATCCTGTGGTTTCCTTAAAAACGTTACTCGATTTAGAGGGAGAGTTCGTAGTACCCATAGTATTTCATAGCGACGCCATTTCTGTGTTAATTCGACAATGTGACCGAGCGAGGGATGTAGTAAAGAAGGAATAGTGCATCGGAAAGGAGATAGACGTATTCCAAAATAAAATCATGTCGTTCTATAGAAACGTTACTCGATTTTGAAGGAGAAGTCATAGAACCCATAGTATTTCATAGCGACGCAATTTATGTGTTAATTTGTCAATGTGATGGAGACAGGGTTGCAGTAATGAAGGAATAGTGCATCGGAAAGGGGATACTCGTATCCCAAAAGAAAATCCAATAGTTACCATAGAAACGTTACTCGATTTAGAACGAGATGTCATAGAAAACATAGTATTTAATAGCGACGCAATTTCTGTGTTAATACGTCAATGTGAGGGAGCGAGGGATGCAGTAATGTAGGAATAGTGCATCGGAAAGGAGATACTCGTATCCCAAAAGAAAATCCTTTCGTTTCCATAGAAACGTTACCCGGTTTTGAAGGAGATGTCTAAGAACACATTGTACTTCATAGCGACGCAATTTCTGTGATCATTCGTGAATGTGAAGGAGCGAGGGATGCAGTTAAGAAGGTATTGTGCGTCGGAAAGGAGATAGTCATATCCGAAAAGAAAATCATGTCGTTCTATAGGAAAGTTACTCGATTTTGAAGGAGAAGTCATTGAACCCATAGTATTTCATAGCGACGTAATTTATGTGTTAATTTGTCAATGTTATGGAGCGAGGGATGCAGTAAAGAAGGCATAGTACATCGGAAAGGGGATACTCGTATCCCAAAAGAAAATCGAATCGTTTCCATAGAAACGTTACTCAATTTGAACGAGATGTCATAGAACACATAGTATTTCATAGCGACGCAATTTCTGTGTTAATTCGACAATGTGAGGGAGCGGGGGATGCTATTAAGATGGAATAGTGCATCGGAAAGGAGATACTCGTATCCCAAAAGGAAGTCTTGTCGCTTCCATTCAAACGTTACTCGATGTAGATGGAGATGTCATAGAACTAATAGTATTTCAGAGTGACGCAATTTCTGTGTTAATTCTTCAATGTGAAGGAGCGAGGGATGCAGTAAAGAAGGAATTGGGAATCGGGAAGGAAATAATCGTATCCCAAAAGAGAATCCTGTCGTTTCTATAGAAACGTTACCCGATTTAGAAGGAGAAGTCATATAACCCACAGTATTTCATAGCGACGCAATTTCTGTGTTAATTCGTCAGTGTGATGGAGCGAGGGATGCAGTAAAGAAGGAATAGTGCATCGGAAACGAGATAGTCGTATCCCAAAGATTAATCCCGTCGTATCCATAGAAACGTTACTCTATTTAGAAGGTGAAGTCGTAGAACGAATAGTATTTCATAGCGACGCCATTTCTGTGTTAATTCGTCAATGTGACCGAGCGAGGGATGTAGTAAAGAAGGAATAGTGCATCGGAAAGGAGATAGTCATATCCCAAAAGAAAATCCAGTGGTGTCCATAGAAACGTTACTCGATTTAGAAGGAGTTGTCATAGAACCCATAGTATTTCATAGCAACGCAATTTCTGTTTTAATTCGTCATTGTGAGGGAGCGAGGCATGCAGTAAAGAAGGAATAGTGCATCGGTAAGGAGATACTCCTATCTCAAAAGAAACTCCTGACGTTTCCATTGAAACGTAACTCGATTTAGAAGAGATCTCAAAGAACCCATAGTATTTCATAGCGACGCAATATCTGTGTTACTTCGCCAATGTGAGGGAGCGCGGGATGCAGTAAAGTAGGAATAGTGCATCGGAAAGGAGATACTCGTATCCCAAAAGAAAATCCTGTGGTGTCCATAGAAACGTTACTCGATTTAGAAGGAGTTGTCATAGAACCCATAGTATTTCATAGCAACGCAATTTCTGTGTTAATTCGTCATTGTGAGGGAGCGAGGGATGCAGTAAAGAAGGAATAGTGCATCGGAAACGAGATAGTCGTATCCCAAAGATTAATCCCGTCGTATACATAGAAATGTTACTCTATTTAGAAGGTGAAGTCGTAGAACGAATAGTATTTCATAGCGACGCCATTTCTGTGTTAATTCGTCAATGTGACCGAGCGAGGGATGTTGTAAAGAATGAATAGTGCATCGGAAAGGAGATAGTCGTATCCCAAAAGAAAATCCTGTCGTTCCAATAGAAACATTACCCGATTTTGAAGGAGATGTCCTAGAACCCATAGTATTTCATAGCAACGCAATTTCTTTGTTAATTTGTAAATGTGAAGGAGCGAGGGATGCAGTAAAGAAGGTACTGTGCGACGGAAAGGAGATAGTCATATCCGAAAAGGAAATCATGTCGTTCCATAGAAACGTTACTCGATTTTGAAGGACAAGTCATAGAAACCATAGCATTTCGTAGCGACGTAATTTATGTGTGAATTTGTCAATGTGATGGAGCGAGGAATGCAGTAAAGAAGGAATAGTGCATCGGAAAGGGGATACTCGTATCCCAAAAGAAAATCCAATCGTTTCCATAGAAACGTTACTCGTTTTAGAACGAGATGTCATAGAACCCATAGTATTTCATAGCGACGCAATTTCTGTGTTAATTCGTCAATGTGATGGAGCCAGGGATGCAGTAAAGATAGTATAGTGCATCGGATAGGAGATACTTGTATTCCAAAGGGAAATCCTTTCGTTTCCATAGAAACGTTACTCGATTTAGAAGGAGACGCCATAGAACCCTTAGTGTTTCATAGTGACGCAATCTATGTGTTAATTCGACAATGTGACGGAGCGAGGGATGCAGTAAAGAAGATATAGTGCATCGGAAAGGGGATACTCGTATCCCAAAAGATATTCCTATCGTTTCCATAGAAACGTTACTCGATTTAGAAGGAGATGTCATAGAACCCATAGTATTTCATAGCGACGCAATTTCGTTGTTATTTCGTCTATGTGAGGGAGCGAGGGAAGCAATAAAGACGGAATAGTGGATTTGGAAGGAGATAATCGTTTCCCAAAAGAAAATCGTCTGGTTTCAATTGAAACGTTACTTGATTTTAAAGGAGATGTCATAGAACCCATAGTATTTCATAGCGACGCAAATTCTGTGTTACTTCGCCAATGTGAGGGAGCGAGGATTGCAGTAAAGTAGGAATAGTGCATCGGAAAGGAGATACTCGTGTCCCAAAAGAAAAACCTGTGGTTTCCAAAGAAACGTTACTCGATTTAGAAGGAGTTGTCATAAAACCCATAGTATTTCATAGCAACGCAATTTCTGTGTTAATTCGTCATTGTGAGGGAGCGAGGGATGCAGTAAAGAAGGAATAGTGCATCGGAAAGGAGATAGTCGTATACCAAGAGAAAATCCTGTCGTTTCAATATAAACGTTACCCGAATTTGAAGGAGTTGTCCTAGAACCCATAGTATTTCATGGCGACGCAATTGCTTTGTTAATTCGTGAATGTGAAGGAGTGAGGGATGCAGTAAAGAAGGTATTGTGCGTCGGAAAGGAGATAGTCATATCGGAAAACAAATCATGTCGTTCCATAGAAACGTTACTCGATTTAAAAGGAGATGTCATAGAACACATAGTGTTTCATAGCGATGCAATTTCTGTGTTAATTCGTCAATGTGAGGGAGCGAGCGATGCAGTAAAGGAGGAATGGAGCATCGGAAGGAGATACTCGTATCCCAAAGGAAAATCCTGTCGTTTCCTTAGAAACGTTACTCGATTTAGAAGGATATGTCACAGAACTCATAGTATTTCATTGCGACGCAATTTCTGTGTTAACTGGTCAATTTGAGGGAGCGAGGGATGCTGTGAAGAAGGAATAGTGGATCGGAAAGGAGATAGTCTTATCCCAAATGGATGTCCTGTCGTTTCCATTGAAACGTTACTCGATTTAGAAGGAGATGTCATAGAATCCATAGTAATTCATAGCGACGCAAATTCTGTGTTAATTCGTCCATGTGAAGGAGCGAGGGATGCATTAAAAATGGAATTGTGCATCGGAAAATAGATAGTCGTATCCCAAAAGAAAATCCCGTCGTTTCCATAGAAACGTTACTCGATTTAGAAGGAGAAGTCTTAGAACCCATAGTATGTCATAGCGACGAAATTTCTGTGTTAATTCGTCAATGTGAGGGAGCGAGGGATGGAGTAAAGAAGGAATAGTGCATCGTAAAGGAGAGACTCGTATCCCAAAAGAAAATCCTGTCGTTTCCAAAGAAACGTAACTGATTTAGAAGGAGACGTCATAGAACCCATAGTATTTCATAGCGACGCAATGTCTGTGTTAATTCGTCAATGTGAGGGAGCGAGGGATGCAGTAAAGAACGAATAGTGCATCGGAAAGGAGATACTCGTATCCCAAAAGAAAATCCTGTCGTTTCCGTAGAACCGTTACTCGAATTAGAAGTAGAAGTTATTGAACCCATAGTATTTCAAAGCGACGCAATATCTGTGTTAATTCGACAGTGCGATTGATCGAGGGATGCAGTAAGAAAGGAATAGTGCATCGGAGAGGAGATACATGAACCCCAAATGAAAATCCTGCCGTTTCCATTAAAACGTTACTCGATTTTGAGGAAGACGTCATGGACCCCATAGCATTTCATAGCGACGCAATTTCTGTGTTAATTCGTCAATGTGAGGGAGCGAGGAATGCAGTAAAGAAGGAATAGTGCATCGGAGAGGAGATACTCGTATCCCCAAAGAAAATCCTGTCGTTTCCATAGAAACGTTACTCGTTTTAAAAGTAGAAGTCATTGAACCCATAGTATTTCATAGCGACGCAATTTCTGCGTTAATTCGTCAATTTGAGGGAGCGAGGGATGAAGTAAAAGAGGAATAGTGCATCGGAAAGGAGATACCCTTTCCCAAAAGAAAGTCCTGTCATTTCCATTGAAACGTTACTCGATTTAGAAAGAGATGTCGTGGAACTCGTAGTTTTTCATGGCGACGCACTTTCTGTGTTACTTCGTCAGTGTGAGTGATCGAGGGTTGCAGTAAAGAAAGAATAGTGCATCGGGAAGGAGATACTCGTATCCCAAAAGAAAATCCTGTCGTTTCCATAGAACCGTTACTCGATTTAGAAGTAAAAGTCATTGAACGCATAGTATTTCAAATCGACGCAAATTCTGTGTTAGTTCGTCCATGTGAAGGAGCGAGGGATGCATTAAAAATGGAATTGTGTATCGGAAAATAGATAGTCGTATCCCAACAGAATATCCCGTCGTTTCCATAGAAACGTTACTCGATTTAGAAGGAGAAGTCTTAGTACCTATAGTATTTCATAGCGGCGCAATTGCTGTGTTAATTCGTCCGTGTGATGGAGCGAGGGATGCAGGAAAGAAGGAGTAGTGCATCGCAAAGGGGATCCTCGTATCCCAAAAGAAAATCCTGTCGTTTCCAAAGACGCGTAACTGATTTAGAAGGAGACGTCATAGAACCCATAGTATTTCATAGCGACGCAATGTCTGTGTTAATTCTTCATTGTGAGAGAGCGAGGGATTCTGTAAAGAAGGAAAGTTGCATCGGAAAGGGTATAGTCGTATCCCAAAAGAAGATCCTTTCGTTTCCATAGAAACGTTACTCGATTTAGAAAGAGATGCCATACAACCCATTGTATTTCATAGCGACGCAATGTCTGTGTTAATTCGTCAATGTGAGTTAGCGAGGGATGCAGTAAAGAAGGAATAGTGCATCGGGAAGGAGATAGTCGTATCCCTAAAGAAAATCCTGTCATTTCCATAGAAACGTTACTCGATTTAGAAGGAGATGTCATAGAACCCATAGTAGTTCATAGCGACGCAATTTCTGTGTTAATTCGTCAATGTGACCGAGCGAGGGATGCAGTAAAGAAGGAATTGTGCATCGTAAAGGAGGTATTCATATCCCAAAAGAAAATCCTGTCGTTTCCATAGAAACGTAACTCGATGTTGACGGAGTTGTCATAGGACTCATGGTATATCATAGCGACGCAATTTCTATGTTAATTCGTCCTTGTGAAGGAGTGAGAGATGCATTAAAAATGGAATTGTGTATCGGAAAATAGATAGTCGTATCCCAACAGAATTTCCCGTCATTTCCATAGAAACGTTACTCCATTTAGAAGGAGAAGTCTTAGTACCTATAGTATTTCATAGCGGCGCAATTGCTGTGTCAATTCGTCAATGTGAGGGAGCGTCGGATGCAGTAAAGAAGGAATGGTGCATCGGAAAGGAGATACCCTTTCCCAAAAGAAAGTCCTGTCGTTTCCATTGAAACGTTACTCGATTTAGAAAGAGATGTCGTGGAACCCATAGTATTTCATAGCGACGCAATTTCGGTGTTAATTCGTCAATGTGAGGGAGCAAGGGATGCAGTAAAGAAGGAATAGTGCATCGGAAAGGAGTTACCCTTTCCCAAAAGAAAGTCCTGTCGTTTCCATTGAAACGTTACTCGATTTAGAAAGAGATGTCGTGGAACCCATAGTATTTCATAGCAACGCAATTTCTGTGTTAATTCGCCAATGTGAGGGAGCGAGGGATGGAGTAAAGAAGGAATAGTACATCGGAAAGGAGAGACTCGTATCTCACAAGAAAATCCTGTCGTTTCCAAAGAAACGGAACTCGATTTAGAAGTAGACGTCATAAAACACATAGTATTTCATAGCGACGCAATTTCTGTGTGAATTCGTCAATGAGAGCGAGCGAGGGATGCACTAAAGAAGGAATAGTGCATCGCACAGGAGATACTCGTATCCCAAATGGAAATCCTGTGGTTTCCATAGAGACGTTACTCGATTTAGATGGAGAAGTCATAGTAGATATAGCATTTCATAGCGACGCAATTTCTGTATTAATTCGTAATTGTGAGGGAGCGACGGATGCAGTAAAGAAGGAATAGTGCACCAGAAAGGAATTACTCGTATCCCAAAAGAAAATCCTGTCGTTTCCATAGAAACATTACTCGATTGAGAAGGAGATGTCATAGAACTTATAGTATTTCGTAGCGACGCAATTTCTGTTTTAATTTGATAATGTGAGGAAGCGATGGATGCAGTTAAGACGGAATAGTGCATCGGAAAGCAGATAGTTGTATCCCAAAAGAAAATCCAGCCGTTTCCATAGAGACGTTCTCGATTTAGAGGGAAATGTCATAGAAACCATAGTATTTCATAGCGACATAATTTCTCTGTTAATTCGTCAATGTGAGGGAGCGAGATCTGCAGTAAAGAAGGAATAGTGCATCAGAAAGAAGATACTCGTTTCCCAAAAGAAAATCCTGTCGTTTCCATAGAAACGTTACTCGATTTAGAATGAGATGTCATTGCACCCATAGTATTTCATAGCGAAACAATTTCTGTGTTAATTCGTCAATGTGATGGAGCTAGGGATGCTGTAAAGAAGGAATAGTGCATCGGAAAGGAGATACTTGCAACCCAAAAGAAATTACTCTCGTTTCCATAGAAACGTTACGCGATGTAGAAGGAGAAGTCATAGAACCCATAATATTTCATAGCGACGCAATTTCTGTGTTAATTCGTCAATGTGATGGAGCTAGGGATGAAGTAAAGGAGGAATAGTGCATCAGAAAGGATATAGTCGAATCCCAATAGTAAAACCCGTCGTCTCCCTACAAACGTTACTCGACTTAGAAGCAGAAGTCATAGAACCCATAGTATTTCATAGCGACGCAATTTCTGTGTTAATTCGTCAATGTGATGGAGCTAGGGATGCAGTAAAGAAGGAATAGTGCATCGGAAAGGAGATACTTGCATCCAAAGAGAAAATCCTGTCGTTTCCATAGAAACGTTACTCGATTTCGAAGAAGATGTCATAGAGCCCACAGTATTTCATAGCGTCGCAATTTATGTGTTAATTCGTCAATGTGAGGGAGCGAGCGATGCAGTAAAGAAGGAATAGTGCACCAGAAATACTCGTATCCCAAAAGAAAAACCTGTCGTTTCCATAGAAACGCTACTCGATTTAGAAGAAGAAGTCGTAGAACCCATAGTATTTCATGGCAACGCAAAGTCTGTGTTAGTTTGTCAGTGTGAGGGAGCGAGGGATGCAGTAAAGAAGCAATAGTGCCTCCGAGAGGAGATACTCTTATTCCAAAAGAAATTCCTGTCGTTTCCATAGAAACGTTACTCGATTTAGAACGAAAAGTCATAGAACCCATAGTATTTCATAGCGACGCAATTTCTGTTTAATTCGTCAATGTGAGGGAGCAAGGGATGCAGTAAAGAAGGAATAGTGCATCGGAAAGGAGATTCTCGTATCCTAAAAGAGAATCCTGTCGGTTCCATAGAAACGTTACTTGATTTAGAAGGAGAAGTCATAGAACCCATAGTATATCATAGCGACGCAATTTCTGTGTTAATTCGTCAATGTGTGGTAGCGAGGGATGCAGTAAAGAAGGGATAGTGCACCGGGATGCAGATTGTCGTATCCCAAAAGAAATTCCTGTCGTTTCCATAGAAACGTTACTCGAAACAAAAATAGAAATCATAGTCCCCATAGTATTTCATAGCGACGCAATTTCTGTGTGAATTCGTCAATGAGAGGGAACGAGGAATGCAGTAAAGAAGGAATAGTGCATCGGAATGGAATTATTCGTATCCCAAAAGAAAATCCTGTCGCTTCCATAGAAATGTTACTCGATTTACATGGAGATGTCATAGAACCTATAGTATTTCATAGCGACGCAATTTCTGTGTTAATTCGTCAATGTGAGGGAGCGATGGATGCAGTTAAGGAGGAATAGTGCATCGGAAAACTGATAGTTGTATCCCAAAAGAAAATCCTCACGTTTCCATAGAAACGATCTCGATTTAGAAGGAGAAGTCATAGAACCCATAGTATCTCACAGCGGCGCAACTTCTGTGTTAATTCGTCATTGTGAGGGAATGAGGTATGCAGGAAAGAAGGAATAGTGCATCGGAAAGGAGATACTCGTATCCCAAATGGAAATCTTGTGGTTTCCATAGAAACATTACTCGATTTAGAAAGAGAAATCATAGAAGCCATAGTATTTCATAGCGACAAAATTACTGTATTAATTCGACAATGTGAGGGAACGAGGGATGCAGTAAAGAAGGAATAGTGCATCAGAAAGGGGATACTCGTATCCCAAAAGGAAATCCTGTCGTTCCATAGTAACGTTACTCGATTTAGAAGGAGAAGACACAGAACACATAGTATTTCATAGCGACGCAATTTATGTGTAAATTCGACAATGTGAGGGAGCGAGGGATGCAGTAAAGAAGGAATAGTGCATCGGAAAGGATATTCTCGTATCCTAAAAGAGAATCCTGTCGGTTCCATAGAAACGTTACTTGATTTAGAAGGGGAAATCATAAAACCCATTGTATTTCATAGCGACGCAATTTCTGTGTGAATTCGTCAATGTGAGGTAGCGAGGGATGCAGTAAAGAAGGAATAGTGCATCGGAAATGAAATACTCGTATCCCAAATGAAAATCCTGTGGTTTCCATAGAAACGTTACTCGATTTAGATGGAGATGTCAATTGAACCTATAGTATTTCAAAGCGACGCAATTTCTGTGTTAATTCTTAGACGTGAGGTAGCGATGGATGCAGTTAAGAAGGAATAGTGCATCGGAAAGCAGATAGTTGTATCCCAAAAAAAAAATCATGTCGTTTCCATAGAAAGGATCACGATTTAGAAGGAGAAGTCATAAAACCCATAGTATCTCACAGCGACGCAATTTCTTTGTTAACTCGTCTATTTGAAGGAGCGAGGGATGCAGTAAAGAAGGAATAGTGCATCGGAAAGGAGGTACTCGTATCCCAAAAGAAAATCCTGTCCCTTCCATTGAATCGTTACTCGATTCAAAAGGAGATGTCATGGAACCCAACGTATATCATTGCGAGGCAATTTCTGTATTAATTCGTCAATGTGAGGGAGCGAGGGATGCAGTAAAGAAGGAAGAGTGCATCGGAGAGTAGATACTCGTTTCCCAAAAGAAAATCCTGTCGTTTGCATTGAAACGTTATTCGATTTAGAAGAAGATGTCTTAAAACACATAGTATTTCAGAGCGTCGCAATTTCTGTGTTAATTCAACAATGTGAGGGAGCGAGGGATGCAGTATAGAGGGAATAGTGCATCGGAAATATTCGTATCCCAAAAGAAATTCCTGTCGTTTCCATTGATACGTTATTCGATTTAGAAGTAGGAGTCATAGAACACATAGTATTTCATAGCGACGCAATTTCTGTGTTAATTCGTCAATGTGAGGAAGCGAGGGATGCAGTAAAGAAGGAATAGTGCATCGGAAAGGAGATACTCGTATCCCAAAAGAAAATCATGTCGTTTCCATAGATATGCTACTCGATTTAGAAGGAGATGTCATAGAATCAATAGTATTACATAGCGACGCAATTTCTGTGTTAATTCGTCTATGTGAGGGATCGAGGGATGCAGTAAAGGAGCAATAGTGCATGGGAACGGACATACTCGCATCCCAAAAGAAATACCTGTCGTTTCCATAGAAACGTTACTCAATCTCGAAGGAGATGTCATAGAACATAAAGTATTTCATAGCGACTCAATTTCTGTGTTAGTTTGTCATTGTGAGGGAGCGAGGGATGCAGTAAAGAAGGAATAGTGCATCGGAAATGAGATACTCGTAACCCAAGAAAAAATCCTGTCTATTCCATAGAAATGTTACTAGATTTAGAAGGAGATGTCACAGCATCCCATAGTATTTCATAGCGAGGCAATTCCTGTGTTAATTCGTCAATGTGAGGGAGCGAGGGATGCAGTAAAGAAGGAATAGTGCACCGGGATGCAGATAGTCGTATCCCAAAAGAAATTCCTGTCGTTTCCATAGAAACGTTACTCGAATTAAAAGGAGAAATCATAGAACCCATAGTATTTCATAGCGACGCAATTTCTGTGTTACTTGGTCAGTGAGAGGGAGCGAGGGATGCAGTAAAGATCGAATAGTGCATCGGAAAGGAATTATTCGTATCCCAAATGAAAATCCTGTCGTTTCCATAGCAATGTTACTCGATTTAGAAGGAGATGTCATAGAACCTATAGTATTTCATAGCGACGCAATTTCTGTGTTAATTCGTCAGTGTTAGGGAGCGATGGATGCAGTTAAGACGGAACAGTGCATCGGAAAGCAGATAGTTGTATCCCAAAAGAAAATCCTGCCGTTTCCATAGAAACGTTCTCGATTTAGAAGGAGAAGTCTTAGGACACATAGTATTTCATAGCGACGCAATTTCTGTGTTAATTCGTCAATGTGAGGGAGCTAGGGATGCCGTAAAAAAGGAATAGTGAATCGGAAAGGAGATACTCGGATCCCAAAAAGAAAATCCTGTCGTTTCCATAGAAACGTTACTCGATTTAGAATGAGATATCATAGAACCCATAGTATTTCATAGCGAAGCAATTTCTGTGTTAATTCGTCAAAGTGAGGGAGCGAGGGATGCAGTAAAGAAGGATAAGTGCATCGGAAAGGAGATACTCGTATCCCAAAAGAAAATCCTGTCGTTTCCATTGAAACATTACTCGATTTAGAATGAGATGTAATAGAACACATTGTATTTCATAGCGATGCAATTTCTCCGTTAATTCGTCAAAGTGTGGGAGCGAGGGATGCAGTAAAGAAGGATTAGTGCATCGGAAAGGAGATTCTCGTATCCTGAAAGAGAATCCTGTCGGTTCCATAGAATCGTTACTTGATTTAGAAGGGGAATTCATAGAACCACTAGTATTTCATAGCGAGGCAATTTCTGTCTTAATTCGTCAATGTGAGGTAGCGAGGGATGCAGTAAAGAGGGAGTAGTGCACCGGGAAGCAAATAGTCGTTTCCCCAAAAGAAAATCGTGTCGTTTCCATAGAAACGTTACTCGGATTAAAAGGTGAAATCATAGAACACTTAGTATTTCATAGCGACGCAATATCTGTGTGAATTCGTCAATGAGTGGGAGCGAGGGCCGCAGTAAAGAAGGAATAGTGCATCGGAATGGAGATTCTCGTATCTCAAATGGAAATCCTGTGGTTTAAATAGAAACGTTACTCGATTTAGAAGGAGATGTCATAGAATCTATAGTATTTCATAGCGACGCATTTTCTGTGTTAATTCGACATTGAGAGGGAGCGAGGGATGCAGTGAAGCAGGAATAGTGGATCGGAAAGGAGATTCTCGTATCCCAAAGAATAATCCTGTCGTTTCCATAGATTCGTTTTTCGATTTAGAAAGTGATGTCATAGAACACATACTATTTCATAGCGACGCAATTTCTGTGATAATTCGTCAGTATGAGGTAGCGAGGGATGCAATAAAGAAGGAATAGTGCAGCGGAAAGGAGATACTCGTATCCCAAAAGAAAATCCTGTCGTTTGCATAGTAACGATATTCGATTTGGTAGAAGATGTCTTAGAACCCATAGTATTTCATGGCGTCGCAATTTCAGTGCTAATTCGTCAATTTGATGGAGCGAGGGATGCAGTAAGGAAGGAATAGTCCGTCGGAAATTCTCGGATCCCAACAGAAAATCCTGTCATTTCCATAAAACCGTTACTCGATTTAAATGGAGATGTCATGGAACACAACGTATTTCATAGGGAGGCAATTTCTGTATTAATTCGTCAATGTGAGGGAGCGAGAGATGCAGTAAAGAAGGAATAGTGCATCAGAATGGAGATACTCGGATCCCAAAAGAAAATCCTGTCGTTTCCATAGAAACGTTACTCGATTTAGAATGAGATATCATAGAACCAATAGTATTTCATAGCGATGCAATTTCTGTGTTAGTTCTTCAAAGTGAGGGAGCGAGGGATGCAGTAAAGAAGGAATAGTGCATCGGAAAGGAGATTCTCGTATCCTAAAAGAGAATCCTGTCGGTTCCATAGAAATGTTACTTGATTTAGAAGGAGAAGTCATAGAACCCATAGTATTTCATAGCGACGCAATTTCTGTGATAATTCGTCAATGTGAAGTAGCGAGGGATGTAGTAAAGAAGGTGTAGTGCACCGGGAAGCAGATAGTCGTATCCCAAAAGAAAATCCTGTCGTATCCATAGAAACGTTACTCGAATTAAAAAGAGATATCATAGAAGCTATAGTATTTCATAGCGACGCAATTTTAGTGTGAACTCGGCAATGTGAGGTAGCGAGGGATGCAGTAAAGAAGGAATAGTGCACCGGGAAGCATATAGTCGTATCCCAAAAGATAATCCTGTCGTTTCCATAGAAACGTTACTCGAATTAAATGGAGAAATCATAGAACCCATAGTATTTCATAGCGACGAAATTTCAGTGTGAATTCGTCAATGAGGGGGAGCGAGGGATGCAGTAAAGAAGGAATAGTCCATCGGATAGGAATTACTCGTATCCCAAAAGAAAATCCTGTCGTTTCCATAGAAACGTTACTCGATTTAGAATGAGATATCATAGAACCAATAGTATTTCATAGCGAAGCAATTTCTGTGTTAGTTCTTCAAAGTGAGGGAGCGAGGGATGCAGTAAAGAAGGAATAGTGCATCGGAAAGGAGATTCTCGTATCCTAAAAGAGAATCCTGTCGGTTCCATAGAAATGTTACTTGATTTAGAAGGAGAAGTCATAGAACCCATAGTATTTCATAGCGACGCAATTTCTGTGATAATTCGTCAATGTGAAGTAGCGAGGGATGTAGTAAAGAAGGTGTAGTGCACCGGGAAGCAGATAGTCGTATCCCATAAGAAAATCCTGTCGTATCCATAGAAACGTTACTCGAATTAAAAAGAGAAATCATAGAAGCTATAGTATTTCATAGCGACGCAATTTTAGTGTGAACTCGGCAATGTGAGGTAGCGAGGGATGCAGTAAAGAAGGAATAGTGCACCGGGAAGCATATAGTCGTATCCCAAAAGATAATCCTGTCGTTTCCATAGAAACGTTACTCGAATTAAATGGAGAAATCATAGAACCCATAGTATTTCATAGCGACGAAATTTCAGTGTGAATTCGTCAATGAGGGGGAGCGAGGGATGCAGTAAAGAAGGAATAGTCCATCGGATAGGAATTACTCGTATCCCAAAAGAAAATTCTGTCGTTTCCATAGAAACGTTACTCGATTTAGAAGGAGATGTCATAGAACCTATAGTATTTCATAGCGACGCAATTTCTGTGTTAATTCGCCAATGTGATGGAGCGAAGGATGCAGTTAAGAAGGAATAGTGGATCGGAAAGCAGATAGTTGTATCCCAAAAGAAAATCCTGTCGTTTCCATAGAAACGATATCGATTTAGAAGGAGGAGTCATAGAACCCATAGTACCTCATAGCGACGCAATTTCTGTGTTAATTCGTCAATGTGAGGGAGCGAGGGATGCAGTAATGAAGGAATAGTGCATCGGATAGCTGATAGTCGTATCCCAAAAGAATATCCTGTTGTTTCCATACAAACGTTACTCGATTTAGAAGGAGATGTCATGGAATCTATAGTGTTTCATAGCGTCGCAATTTCTGTGTTAATTCGACAATGAGAATGAGCGAGGGATTCGGTGAAGCAGGAATAGTGGATCGGAAAGGAGATTCTCGTATCCCAAAGAAAAATCCTGTCGTTTCCATGGATACGTTACTCGATTTAGAAAGTGATGTCATAGAACACTTACTAATTCATAGCGACGCAATTTCTGTGTGAATTCGTCAATGTGAGGGAGCGAGGGATGCAGTAACGAAGGAATAGTGCATCTGAAAGGAGATACTCGCATCCCAAAAGAAAATTCTATCGTTTCCATAGAAACGTTACTCGATTTAGATGGAGATGACATAGAACACATAGTATTTCATAGCGACCCAATTTCTGTGTTAATTCGTCAATGTGAGGGAGCGAGGGATGCAGTAAAGAAGGAATAATGAATCGGAATGGAGATACTCGTATCCCAAAAGAAAATCCTGTCATTTCCATAGAAACGTGACTCGATTTAAAAGGAGATCTCATGGAACCCAACGTATTTCATAGCGAGGCAATTTCTGTATTAATTCAACAATGTGAGGGAGCGAGGTATGCAGTAAAGAAGGAATAGTGCACCGGAAATACTCGTATCCCAAACGAAAATCCTGTCGTTTCCACAGAAACGTTACTCGATTTAGAAGGAGAAGTCATAGAACACATGGTATTTTATAGCGAAGCAATTTCTGTGTTAATTCGTCAATGTGATGGAGCGAGGGATGCAGTAAAGAAGGAATAGTGCATCGGAAAGGAGATACTCGCATCAATATAGAAAATCCTGTCGTTTCCATAGAAAAGTTACTCGATTTAGAAGGAGGCGTCATAGAAAATGTAGTATTTCATAGCAACGCAATTACTGTGTTAATTCGTCAATGTGAGGGAGAAAGGGATGTAGTAAAGAAGGAATAGTGCATCAGAAAGGAGATACTCGTATCCCAAGAAGAAAATCTGGTCGTTTCTAAACAAACGTTACTCGATTTAGAATGAGAAGTCATAGAACCCATAGTATTTCAAAGCGAAGCAATTTCTGTGTTAATTCGTCAAAGTTAGGGAGCGAGGAATGCAGTAAAGAAGGAATAGTGCATCGTAAAGAAGATTCACGTATCCTAAAAGAGAATCCTGTCGGTTCCTTCGAAACGTTACTTGATTTAGAATGAGAAGCCCTAGAACCCACTGTATTTCTTGGCGACGCAATTTCTGTGCTAATTCGTCAATGTGATGTGGCGAGGGATGCAGTAAGGAAGGAGTAGTGCACCGGGAAGCAGATAGTCGTATCCCAAAAGAAAATCCTGTCGTTTCCATAGAAACGTTACTCGAATTAAAAGGAGAAATCATAGAACCCATAGTATTTCATAGCGACGCAATTTCTGTGTTACTTGGTCAGTGAGAGGGAGCGAGGGATGCAGTAAAGATCGAATAGTGCATCGGAAAGGAATTATTCGTATCCCAAATGAAAATCCTGTCGTTTCCATAGAAATGTTACTCGATTTAGAAGGAGATGTCATAGAACCTATAGTATTTCATAGCGACGCAATTTCTGTGTATTTTCGACAATGACAGGGAGCGAGGGATGCAGTGAAGCAGGAATAGTGGATCGGAAAGAAGCTTCTCGTATCCCAAAGAAAAATAACGTCGTTTCCATAGAAACGTTACTCGATTTAGATGGATAAGTCATAGAACACATAGTATTTCATAGCGACGCAATTTCTGTGTTAATTCGTCAGTGTGAGGGAGCGATGGATGCAGTTAAGACGGAACAGTGCATCGGAAAGCAGATAGTTGTATCCCAAAAGAAAATCCTGCCATTTTTATAGAAACGTTCTCGATTTAGAAGGAGAAGTCTTGGGACACATAGTATTTCATAGCGACGCAATTTCTGTGTTAATTCGTCAATGTGAGGGAGCAAGGGATGCAGTAAAGAAGGAATAATGAATCGGAAAGCAGATAGTCGTATCCCAAAAGATAATCCTGTCGTTTCCATAGAAACGTTACTCGATTTAGATGGAGAAGTCATAGAACACACAGTATTTCATAGCGAGGCAATTTCTGTCTTAATTCGTCAATGTGAGGTAGCGAGGGATGCAGTAAAGAGGGAGTAGTGCACCGGGAAGCAAATAGTCGTTTCCCAAAAGAAAATCCTGTCGTTTCCATAGAAACGTCACTCGAATTAAAAGGTGAAATCATAGAACACTTAGTATTTCATAGCGACGCAATTTCTGTGTTAATTCGTCAATGAGAGGGAGCGAGGGATGCAGTAAAGAAGGAATAGTGCATCGGAAAGGAATTACTCGTATCCCAAAAGAAAATCCTGTCGTCTCCATAGAAACGTTACTCGATTTAGATGGAGATGTCATACAACCTATAGTATTTCATAGCGTCGCAATTTCTGCGATAATTCGTCAATGTGAGGGAGCGATGGATGCAGTTAAGGAGGAATAGTGCATCGGAAAGCAGATAGTTGTATCCCAAAAGAAAATCCTGTCGTTCCCATAGAAACGATCTTGATTTAGAATGAGAAGTCATATAACCAATTCTATCTCATAGCAACGAAATTTCTGTGTTAATTCGTCAATGTGAGGGAGCGAGGGATGCTGTAAAGAAGGTAAAGTGCATCGGAAAGGAGATAGTAGTATCCCACAGGAATATCCTGTCGTTTCCATAGAAACGTTATTCGATTTAGAAGGAGAAGTCATAGAACACATAGTAATTCATAGCAACGCAATTTTCGTGTTAATTTGTCAATGTGAGGGAGCGAGGGATGCAGTAAAGAAGGAATAGTGCATCGGAAGGCAGAGAGTCGTATCCCAAAAGAAAATCCTGTCGTTTCCATAGAAACGTTACTCGATTTAGAAGGAGATGTCATAGAATCTATAGTATTTCATAGCGACGCAATTTCTGTGTTAATTCGACATTGAGAGAGAGCAAGGGATGCAGTGAAGCAGGAAAAGTGGATCGGAAAGGAGATTCTCGTATCCCAAAGAATAATCCTGTCGTTTCCATGGATTCGTTTTTCGATTTAGAAAGTGATGTCATAGAACACATACTATTTCATAGCGACGCAATTTCTGTAATAATTCGTCAGTATGAGGTAGCGAGGGATGCAATAAAGAAGGAATAGTGCAGCGGAAAGGAGATACTCGTATCCCAAAAGAAAATCCTGTCGTTTGCATAGTAACGATATTCGATTTGGTAGAAGATGTCTTAGAACCCATAGTATTTCATGGCGTCGCAATTTCAGTGCTAATTCGTCAATTTGATGGAGCGAGGGATGCAGTAAGGAAGGAATAGTCCGTCGGAAATTCTCGGATCCCAACAGAAAATCCTGTCATTTCCATAAAACCGTTACTCGATTTAAATGGAGATGTCATGGAACACAACGTATTTCATAGGGAGGCAATTTCTGTATTAATTCGTCAATGTGAGGGAGCGAGAGATGCAGTAAAGAAGGAATAGTGCATCAGAAAGGAGATACTCGGATCCCAAAAGAAAATCCTGTCGTTTCCATAGAAACGTTACTCGATTTAGAATGAGATATCATAGAACCCATAGTATTTCATAGCGAAGCAATTTCTGTGTTAGTTCTTCAAAGTGAGGGAGCGAGGGATGCAGTAAAGAAGGAATAGTGCATCGGAAAGGAGATTCTCGTATCCTAAAAGAGAATCCTGTCGGTTCCATAGGAACGTTACTTGATTTAGAAGGAGAAGTCATAGAACCCATAGTATTTCATAGCGACGCAATTTCTGTGATAATTCGTCAATGTGAAGTAGCGAGGGATGTAGTAAAGAAGGTGTAGTGCACCGGGAAGCAGATAGTCGTATCCCAAAAGAAAATCCTGTCGTATCCATAGAAACGTTTCTCGAATTAAAAAGAGAAATCATAGAAGCCATAGTATTTCATAGCGACGCAATTTTAGTGTGAACTCGGCAATGTGAGGTAGCGAGGGATGCAGTAAAGAAGGAATAGTGCACCGGGAAGCATATAGTCGTATCCCAAAAGATAATCCTGTCGTTTCCATAGAAACGTTACTCGAATTAAAAGGAGAAATCATAGAACCCATAGTATTTCATAGCGACGAAATTTCAGTGTGAATTCGTCAATGAGGGGGAGCGAGGGATGCAGTAAAGAAGGAATAGTCCATCGGATAGGAATTACTCGTATCCCAAAAGAAAATTCTGTCGTTTCCATAGAAACGTTACTCGATTTAGAAGGAGATGTCATAGAACCTATAGTATTTCATAGCGACGCAATTTCTGTGTTAATTCGCCAATGTGATGGAGCGAAGGATGCAGTTAAGAAGGAATAGTGGATCGGAAAGCAGATAGTTGTATCCCAAAAGAAAATCCTGTCGTTTCCATAGAAACGATATCGATTTAGAAGGAGGAGTCATAGAACCCATTGTACCTCATAGCGACGCAATTTCTGTGTTAATTCGTCAATGTGAGGGAGCGAGGGATGCAGTAATGAAGGAATAGTGCATCGGATAGCTGATAGTCGTATCCATAAAGAATATCCTGTCGTTTCCATAGAAACGTTACTTGATTTAGAAGGAGATGTCATAGAATCTATAGTGTTTCATAGCGTCGCAATTTCTGTGTTAATTCGACAATGAGAGGGAGCGAGGGATTCGGTGAAGCAGGAATAGTGGATCGGAAAGGAGATTCTCGTATCCCAAAGAAAAATCCTGTCGTTTCCATGGATACGTTACTCGATTTAGAAAGTGATGTCATAGAACACTTACTATTTCATAGCGACGCAATGTCTGTGTTAATTCGTCAATGTTAGGGAGCGAGGGATGCAGTAAAGAAGGAATAGTGCATCTGAAAGGAGACACTCGCATCCCAAAAGAAAATTCTATCGTTTCCATAGAAACGTTACTCGATTTAGATGGAGATGACATAGAACACATAGTATTTCATAGCGACCCAATTTCTGTGTTAATTCGTCAATGTGAGGGAGCGAGGGATGCAGTAAAGAAGGAATAATGAATCGAAAGCAGATACTCGTATCCCAAAAGAAAATCCTGTCATTTCCATAGAAACGTGACTCGATTTAAAAGGAGATCTCATGGAACCCAACGTATTTCATAGCGAGGCAATTTCTGTATTAAATCGTCAATGTGAGGGAGCGAGGGATGCAGTAAAGAAGGAAGAGTGCATCGGAGAGTAGATGCTCGTATCCCAAAAGAAAATCCTGTCGTTTCCATAGAAACGTTACTCGAATTAAATGGAGAAATCATAGAACCCATAGTATTTCATAGCGACGCAATTTCTGTGTTACTTGGTCAGTGAGAGGGAGCGAGGGATGCAGTAAAGATCGAATAGTGCATCGGAAAGGAATTATTCGTATCCCAAATGAAAATCCTGTCGTTTCCATAGAAATGTTACTCGATTTAGAATGAGAAGTCATAGAACCCATAGTATTTCAAAGCGAAGCAATTTCTGTGTTAATTCGTCAAAGTTAGGGAGCGAGGAATGCAGTAAAGAAGGAATAGTGCATCGGAAAGAAGATTCTCGTATCCCAAAAGAAAATCCTGTCGTTTCCATAGAAGCGATACTCGAATTAACATGAGAAATCATAGAAACTATAGTATTTCATAGCGACGCAATTTCTGTGTAAAATCGTCAATGTGACGGAGCGAGGGATGCAGTAAAGAAGGAATAGTGCAGCGGAACGGAATTACTCGTATCCCAAAAGAAAATTCTGTCGTTTCCATAGAAATGTTACTCGTTTTAGAAGGAGAAATCATAGTCATAGCGACGCAATTTCAGTGTTAATTCGGCAATGTGAGATAGCGAGGGATACAGTAAATAAGGAATAGTGCATCGGAAAGGAGATACTCGTATTCCAAAATAAAATCCTGTCGTTTCCATAGAAATGTTAGTCGATTTAGAACGAGAAGTCATAGAACACATAGTATTTCATAGCGACGCAATATCTGTGTTAATTTGTCAATGTGAGATAGCGAGGGATGCAATAAAGAAGGAATAGTGCATCGGAAAGGAGGTACTCGTATCCCACATGGAAATCCTGTCGCCTGCTTAGAAACGATACTCGATTTAGAATAAGATGTCATAGAACCCTTGGTATTTTATAGCGTCGCAATTTCTGTGTTAATTCGTCAATGTGAGGGAGCGAGGTAAGCAGTAAAGAAGGAATAGTGCATCGGAAAGAAGATGCTCGTATCCCAAAAGAAAATCCTGTCGTTTCCATAGAAACTTTACCCGATTTAGAATAAGAAGTCGTGAACCCATAGTATTTCATGGCAACGCAATTTCTGTGTTAGTTCGTCAATGTGAGGGAGCGAGGGATGCAGTAAAGAAACAATAGTGCATCGGAAATTAGATACTCGTATCCCTAAATAAAATCCTGTCGATTCCATAGAAACGTTACTCGATTCAGACGGAAAAGTCATAGAACCCATAGTAATACATAGCGACGCAATTTCTGTGTTAATTCGTCAATGTGGGGGAGCGAGGGATGCAGTAAAGAAGGAAGAATGCATCGGAGAGTAGATACTCGTATCCCAAAAGAAAATCCTGTCGTTTGCATAGAAACGTTACCCGATTTAGAAGAAGATGTCATAAAACCTATAGTATTTCAGACCGATGAAATTTCTGTGTTAATTCAACAATGTGAGGGAGCGAGGGATGCAGTAAAGAAGGAATAGTGCATCGGAAATACTCGTATCCCAAAAGAAAGTCCTGTCGTTTCCATTGAAACGTTACTCGATTTAGAAGGAGAAGTCATAGAACACGTAGTATTTTATAGCGACGCAATTTCTGTGTTAATTAGTCAATGTGATGGAGTGAGGGATGCAGTAAAGAAGGAATAGTGCATCGGAATGGAGATACTCGTATCCCAAATGGAAATCCTGTGGTTTCCATAGAAACGTTACTCGGTTTAGAAGGAGAAGTCATAGAAGCCATAGTATTTCATAGCGACGCAATTACTCTATTAATTCGTCAATGTGAGGGAGCGTGGGATGCAGTAAAGAAGGAATAGTGCATCAGAAAGGAGATACACGTATCCCAAAAGAAAATCCTGTCGTTTCTATACAAACGTTATTCGATTTAGAATGAGAAGTCATAGAACCCATAGTATTTCAAAGCGGAGAAATTTCTGTGTTAATTCGTCAAAGTGAGGGAGCGAGGGATGCAGTAAAGAAGGAATAGTGCATCGGAAAGAAGATTCTCGTATCCTAAAAGAGAATCCTGTCGGTTCCTTAGAAACGTTACTTGATTTAGAATGAGAAGTCGTAGTACACATTGTATTTCATGGCGACGCAATTTCTGTGTTAATTCGTCAAAGTGAGGTAGCGTGGGATTCAGTAAAGAAGCAGCAGTGCACCTAGAAGCAAATAGTCGTATCCAAAAAGAAAATCCTGTCGTTTCCATAGAAACGTTACTCGAATTAAAAGGAGAAATCATAGAACCTATAGTATTTCATAGCTACGCAATTTCTGTGTGATTTCGTCAATGAGAGGGAGCGAGAGATGCTGTAAAGAAGGAATAGTGCATCGGAAAGGAGTTACTCGTATCCTAAATGGTAATCCTGTGGTTTCCATAGAAACGTTACTCGAATTAAAAGGAGAAATCATAGAACCTATAGTATTTCATAGCTACGCAATTTCTGTGTGAATTCGTCAATGAGAGGGAGCGAGGGATGCACTAAAGATGGAATTGTGCATCGGACAGGAGATACTCGTATCCCAAATGGAAATCCTGTGGTTTCCATAGAGACGTTACTCGATTTAGATGGAGAAGTCATAGAAGCCATAGTATTTCATAGCGACGCAATTACTCTATTAATTCGTCAATGTGAGGGAGCGAGGGATGCTGTAAAGAACGAATGGTGCATCGGAAAATACTCGTATCCCTAAAGAAAATCCTGTCGTTTCCATAGAAACGTTACTCGATTTAGAAGGAGGAGTCATGGAACACATAGTATTTCATAGCGAGACAATTTCTGTGTAAATTCGTCAATGCGAGGTAGCCAGGGATGCAGTAAAGAAGGAGCAGTGCACCGGGAAGCAAATAGTCGTATCCCAAAAGAAAATCCTGTCGTTTCCATAGAAACGTTACTCAAAATAAGAGGAGAAATCATAGAACCCATAGTATTTCATAGCGACGCAATTTCTGTGTGAATTCGTCAATGAGAGGGAGCGAGGGATGCACTAAAGATGGAATTGTGCATCGGACAGGAGATACTCGTATCCCAAATGGAAATCCTGTGGTTTCCATAGAGACGTTACTCGATTTAGATGGAGAAGTCATAGTAGCCATAGCATTTCATAGCGACGCAATTTCTGTATTAATTCGTAGTTGTGAGGGAGCGAGGGATGCAGTAAAGAAGAAATAGTGCACCAGAAAGGAATTACTCGTATCCCAAAAGAAAATCCTGTCGTTTCCATAGAAACATTACTCGATTGTGAAGGAGATGTCATAGAACTTACAGTATTTCGTAGCGACGCAATTTCTGTTTTAATTTGATAATGTGAGTTAGCGATGGATGCAGTTAAGACGGAATAGTGCATCAGAAAGCAGATAGTTGTATCCCAAAAGAAAATCCAGCCGTTTCCATAGAGACGTTCTCGATTTAGAGGGAGATGTCATAGAAACCATAGTATTCCATAGGGACATAATTTCTCTGTTAATTCGTCAGTGTGAGGGAGCGAGGGCTGCAGTAAAGAAGGAATAGTGCATCAGAAAGGAGATACTCGTTTCCCAAAAGAAAATCCTGTCGTTTCCATAGAAACGTTGCTCGATTTAGAATGAGATGTCATTGCACCCATAGTGTTTCATAGCGAAACAATTTCTGTGTCAATTCATCAACGTGAGGGACCGAGGGATGCAGTAAAGAAGGAATTGTGCATCGGAAAGGAGATTCTCGTATCCTAAATTGAATCCTGTCGGTTCCATAGTAACGTTACTTGATCTAGAAGGAGAAGACATAGAACACATAGTATTTCATAGCGACGCAATGTCTGTGTTAATTCGACAATGAGAGGGAGCAAAAGATGCAGTAAAGCAGGAATAGTGGATCGGAAAGGAGATTCTCGTATCCTAAAAGAGAATCCTGTCGGTTCCATAGAAACGTTACTTGATTTAGAAGGAGAAGTCATAGAACCCATAGTATATCATAGCGACGCAATTTCTGTGTTAATTCGTCAATGTGTGGTAGCGAGGGATGCAGTAAAGAAGGAATAGTCCACCGGGATGCAGATTGTCGAGTCCCAAAGGAAATTCCTGTCGTTTCCATAGAAACGTTACTCGAATTAAAAGGAGAAATCATAGACCCCATAGTATTTCATAGCGACGCAATTTCTGTGTGAATTCGGCAATGAGAGGGAACGAGGAATGCAGTAAAGAAGGAATAGTGCATCGGAATGGATTTACTCGTATCCCAAAAGAAAATCCTGTCGCTTCCATAGAAATGTTACTCGATTTACATGGAGATGTCATAGAACCTATAGTATTTCATAGCGACGCAATTTCTGTGTTAATTCGTCAATGTGAGGGAGCGATGGATGCAGTTAAGGAGGAATAGTGCATCGGAAAACTGAAAGTTGTATCCCAAAAGAAAATCCTCACGTTTCCATAGAAACGATCTCGATTTAGAAGGAGAAGTCACAGAACCCATAGTATCTCATAGCGGCGCAACTTCTGTGTTAATTCGTCATTGTGTGGGAATGAGGTATGCAGTAAAGAAGGAATAGTGCATCGGAAAGAGGATACTCGTATCCCAAATGGAAATCTTGTGGTTTCCATAGAAACATTACTCGATTTAGAAAGAGAAGTCATAGAAGCCATTGTATTTCATAGCGACAAAATTACTGTATTAATTCGACAATGTGAGGGAGCGAGGGATGCAGTAAAGAAGGAATAGTGCATCAGAAAGGGGATACTCGTATCCCAAAAGAAAATCCTGTCGTTCCATAGTAACGTTACTCGATTTAGAAGGAGAAGACATAGAACACATAGTATTTCTTAGCGACGCAATTTTTGTGTTAATTCGTCAATGTGAGGGTGCGAGGGATGCAGTAAAGAAGGAATAGTGCATCGGAAAGGAAATACTCGTATCCCAAAAGAAAATCCTGTCCCTTCCATTGAATCGTTACTCGATTCAAAAGGAGATGTCATGGAACCCAACGTATATCATTGCGAGGCAATTTCTGTATTAATTCGTCAATGTGAGGGAGCGAGGGATGCAGTAATGAAGGAAGAGTGCATCGGAGAGTAGATACTCGTTTCCCAAAAGAAAATCCTGTCGTTTGCATTGAAACGTTATTCGATTTAGAAGAAGATGTCATAAAACACATGGTATTTCAGAGCGTCGCAATTTCTGTGTTAATTCAACAATGTGAGGGAGCAAGGGATGCAGTATAGAGGGAATAGTGCATCGGAAATATTCGTATCCCAAAAGAAAATCCTGTCGTTTCCTTTGATACGTTACTCGATTTAGAAGTAGGAGTCATAGAACACATAGTATTTCATAGCGACGCAATTTCTGTGTTAATTCGTCAATGTGAGGAAGCGAGGGATGCAGTAAAGAAGGAATAGTGCATCAGAAAGGAGATTCTCGTATCCTAAAAGGGAGTCCTGTCGGTTCCATAGAAATGTTACTTGATTTAGAAGGAGAAGTCATAGAACCCATAGTATTTCATAGCGACGCAATTTCTGCGTTAATTCGTCAATGTGAGGGAGCGAGGCATGCAGTAAAGAAGGAATAGTGCCCCGGGAAGCAGATAGTCGTATCCCAAAAGAAATTCCTGTCGTTTCCATTGAAACGTTACTCGAATTAAAAGGAGAAATCATAGAACCCATAGTATTTCATAGCGACGCAATTTCTGTGTTACTTGGTCAGTGAGAGGGAGCGAGGGATGCAGTAAAGATCGGATAGTGCACCGGAAAGGAATTATTCGTATCCCAAATGAAAATCCTGTCGTTTCCATAGAAATGTTACTCGATTTAGAAGGAGATGTCATAGAACCTATAGTATTTCATGGCGACGCAATTTCTGTGTTAATTCGTCAGTGTGAGGGAGCGATGGATGAAGTTAAGACGGAACAGTGCATCGGAAAGCAGATTGTTGTATCCCAAAAGAAAATCCTGCCGTTTCCATAGAAACGTTCTCGATTTAGAAGGAGAAGCCTTAGGACACATAGTATTTCATAGCGACGCAATTTCTGTGTTAATTCGTCAATGTGAGGGAGCAAGGGATGCAGTAAAGTAGGAATAGTGCATCAGAAAGGAGATACTCGTATCCCAAAAGAAAATCCTGTCGTTTCCATTGAAACGTTATTCGATTTAGAATGAGATGTCATAGAACACATTGTATTTCATAGCGATGCAATTTCTCCGTTAATTCGTCAAAGTGAGGGGGCGAGGGATGCAGTAAAGAAGGATTAGTGCATCGGAAAGGAGATACTCGTATCCCAAAAGAAAATCCTGTCGTTTCCATTGAAACGTTACTCGATTTAGAATGAGATGTCATAGAACACATTGTATTTCATAGCGATGCAATTTCTCCGTTAATTCGTCAAAGTGAGGGAGCGAGGGATGCAGTAAAGAAGGATTAGTGCATCGGAAAGGAGATTCTCGTATCCTGAAAGAGAATCCTGTCGGTTCCATAGAATCGTTACTTGATTTAGAAGGGGAAGTCATAGAACCATTAGTATTTCATAGCGAGGCAATTTCTGTCTTAATTCGTCAATGTGAGGTAGCGAGGGATGCAGTAGAGAGGGATTAGTGCACCGGGAAGCAAATAGTCGTTTCCCAAAAGAAAATCCTGTCGTTTCCATAGAAACGTTAGTCGAATTAAAAGGTGAAATCATAGAACACTTAGTATTTCATAGCGACGCAATATCTGTGTGAATTCGTAAATGAGTGGGAGCGAGGGCCGCAGTAAAGATCGAATAGTGCACCGGAAAGGAATTATTCGTATCCCAAATGAAAATCCTGTCGTTTGCATAGTAACGATATTCGATTTGGTAGAAGATGTCTTAGAACCCATAGTATTTCATGGCGTCGCAATTTCAGTGCTAATTCGTCAATTTGATGGAGCGAGGGATGCAGTAAGGAAGGAATAGTCCGTCGGAAATACTCGGATCCCAACAGAAAATCCTGTCATTTCCATAAAACCGTTACTCGATTTAAATGGAGATGTCATGGAACCCAACGCATTTCATAGGGAGGCAATTTCTGTATTAATTCGTCAATGTGAGGGAGCGAGAGATGCAGTAAAGAAGGATTAGTGCATCAGAAAGGAGATACTCGGATCCCAAAAGAAAATCCTGTCGTTTCCATAGAAACGTTACTCGATTTAGAATGAGATGTCATAGAACCCATAGTATTTCATAGCGAAGCAATTTCTGTGTTAATTCGTCAAAGTGAGGGAGCGAGGGATGCAGTAAAGAAGGAATAGTGCATCGGAAAGGAGATTCTCGTATCCTAAAAGAGAATCCTGTCAGTTCCATAGAAACGTTACTTGATTTAGAATGAGAAGTCATAGTACACATTGTATTTCATGGCGACGCAATTTCTGTGTTAATTCGTCAATGTGATGGAGCGATGGATGCAGTTAAGACGGAACAGTGCATCGGAAAGCAGATAGTTGTATCCCAAAAGAAAATCCTGCCGTTTCCATAGAAACGTTCTCGATTTAGAAGGAGAAGTCTTAGGACACATTGTATTTTATAGCGACGCAATTACTGTGTTAATTCGTCAATGTGAGGGAGAGAGGGATGCAGTAAAGAAGGAATAGTGCATCGGAAAGGAAATACTCGTATTGCAAAAGAAAATCCTGTCATTTCCATAGAAACGTTACTCGATTTAGATGGAGATGTCATAGATACCACAGTATATCATAGCGACGCAAATTCTCTGTTTATTCGTCAATGTGAGGGAGCGAGGGCTGCAGTAAAGAAGGAATAGTGCATCAGAAAGGAGATACTCGTATCCCAAAAGAAAATCCTGTCGTTTCCATTGAAACGTTACTCGATTTAGAATGAGATGTCATAGAACACATTGTATTTCATAGCGATGCAATTTCTCCGTTAATTCGTCAAAGGGAGGGAGCGAGGGATGCAGTAAAGAAGGATTAGTGCATCGGAAAGGAGATTCTCGTATCCTGAAAGAGAATCCTGTCGGTTCCATAGAATCGTTACTTGATTTAGAAGGGGAAGTCATAGAACCATTAGTATTTCATAGCGAGGCAATTTCTGTCTTAATTCGTCAATGTGAGGTAGCGAGGGATGCAGTAAAGAGGGATTAGTGCACCGGGAAGCAAATAGTCGTTTCCCAAAAGAAAATCCTGTCGTTTCCATAGAAACGTTACTCGAATTAAATGGTGAAATCATAGAACACTTAGTATTTCATAGCGACGCAATATCTGTGTGAATTCGTCAATGAGTGGGAGCGAGGGCCGCAGTAAAGATGGAATAGTGCATCGGAAAGGAGATATTCGTATCTCAAATGGAAATCCTGTGGTTTAAATAGAAACGTTACTCGATTTAGAAGGAGATGTCATAGAACATATAGTATTTCAGAGCGTTGCAATTTCTGTGTTAATTCAACAATGTGAGGGAGCGAGGGATGCAGTAAAGAAGGAATAGTAAATCGGAAATACTCGTATCCCAAAAGAAAATCCTGTCGTTTCCATAGAAATGTTACACCATTTAGAAGGAGAAGTCATAGAAGCCATAGTATTTCATAGCGACCCAATTTCTGTGTGAATTCGTCAATGAGAGGGTGCGAGGGATGCAGTAAAGGAGGAATAGTGCATCGGAAAGGAATAACTCGTATGCCAAAAGAAAATCCTGTCGTCTCCATATAATCGTTACTCGATTTAGATGGAGATGTCATACAACCTATAGTATTTCATAGCGACGCAATTTCTGTGATAATTCGATAATGTGAGGGAGCGATGGATGCAGTTAAGGAGGAATAGTGCATCGGAAAGCATATAGTTGTATCCCAAAAGAAAATCCTGTCGTTTCCATAGAAACGATCTCGATTTAGAAGGAGAAGTCATACAACAAATTGTATCTCATAGCAACGAAATTTCTGCATTAATTCGTCAATGTGAGGGAGCGAGGGATGCTATAAAGAAGGAATAGTGCGTCGGAAAGGAGATAGTCGTATCCCAAAGGAATATCCTGTCGTTTCCATAGAAACGTTATTCGATTTAGAAGGAGAAGTCATAGAACACATAGTAATTCATAGCAACGCAATTTTCGTGTTAATTTGTCAATGTGAGGGAGCGAGGGATGCAGTAAAGAAGGAATAGTGCATCGGAAGGCAGAGAGTCGTATCCCAAAAGAAAATCCTGTCGTTTCCATACAAACGTTACTCGATTTAGAAGGAGTTGTCATAGAATCTAAAGTATTTCATAGCGACGCAATTTCTGTGTTAATTCGACATTGAGAGGGAGCGAGGGATGCAGTGAAGCAGGAATAGTGGATCGGAAAGGAGATTCTCGTATCCCAAAGAATAATCCTGTCGTTTCCTTAGATTCGTTTTTCGATTTAGAAAGTGATGTCATAGAACACATACTATTTCATAGCGACGCAATTTCTGTGATAATTCGTCAATGTGAGGTAGCGAGGGATGCAATAAAGAAGGAATAGTGCAGCGGAAAGGAGATACTCGTTTCCCAAAAGAAAATCCTGTCGTTTGCATAGTAACGATATTCGATTTGGTAGAAGATGTCTTAGAACCCATAGTATTTCATGGCGTCGCAATTTCTTATTTAATTCGCCATAGTGAGGGGGCGAGGGATGCAGTAAAGAAGGAATAGTGCATCGGAAAGGAGATTCTCGTATCCTAAAAGAGAATCCTGTCGGTTCCATAGAAACGTTACGTGATTTAGAAGGAGAAGTCATGGAACCCATAGCATTTCATAGCGACGCAATTTCTGTGATAATTCGTCAATGTGAGGGAGCGAGGGATGTAGTAAAGAAGGAGTAGTGCACCGGAAGCAGATAGTCGTATCCCAAAAGAAAATCCTGTTGTTTCCATAGAAACGTTACTGGAATTAAAAAGAGAAATCATAGAAGCCATAGTATTTCATAGCGACGCAATTTTAGTGTGAATTCGGCAATGTGAGGTAGCGAAGGATGCAGTAAAGAAGGAATAGTGCACCGGGAAGCATATAGTCGTATCCCAAAAGAAAATCCTGTTGTTTCCATAGAAACGTTACTCGAATTAAAATGAGAAATCATAGAACCCATAGTATTTCATAGCGACGCAATTTCAGTGTGAATTCGTCAATGAGGGGGAGCGAGGGATGCAGTAAAGAAGGAATAGTGCATCGGATAGGAATTACTCGTATCCCAAAAGAAAATTCTGTCGTTTCCATAGAAACGTTACTCGATTTAGAAGGAGATGCCATAGAACCCATAGTACCTCATAGCGACCCAATTTCTGTGTTAATTCGTCAATGTGAGGGAGCGAGGGATGCAGTAAAGAAGGAATAATGAATCGGAAAGGAGATACTCGTATCCCAAAAGAAAATCCTGTCATTTCCAGAGAAACGTGACTCGATTTAAAAGGAGATCTAATGGAACCCGACGTATTTCATAGCGAGGCAATTTCTGTATTAATTCGTCAGTGTGAGGGAGCGAGGGATGCAGTAAAGAAGGAAGAGTGCATCGGAGAGTAGATACTCGTATCCCAAAATAAAATCCTGTCGTTTGCATAGAAACGTTACTCGATTTAGAAGAAGACGTCATAAATCCCATAGTATTTCAGAGCGACGCAATTTCTGTGTTAATTCAACAATGTGATGGAGCGAGTTATGCAGTAAAGAAGGAATAGTGCATCGGAAATACTCGTATCCCAAAAGAAAATCCTGTCGTTTCCATAGAAACGTTACTCGATTTAGAAGGAGAAGTCATAGAACACATTTTATTTTATAGCGACGCAATTTCTGTGTTAATTCGTCAATGTGAGGGAGCGAGGGATGCAGTAAAGAAGGAATAGTGCATCGGAAAGGAGATACTCGCATCAAAATAGAAAATCCTGTCGTTTCCATAGAAAAGTTACTCGATTTAGAAGGAGAAGTCATAGAAAATTTAGTATTTCATAGCAACGCAATTACTGTGTTAATTCGTCAATGTGAGGGAGAAAGGGATGTAGTAAAGAAGGAATAGTGCATCAGAAAGGAGATACTCGTATCCCAAAAGAAAATCCTGTCGTTTCTATATAAACGTTACTCGATTTAGAATGAGAAGTCATAGAACCCATAATATTTCAAAGCGAAGCAATTTCTGTGTTTATTCGTCAAAGTTAGGGAGCGAGGAATGCAGTAAAGAAGGAATAGTGTATCGGAAAGAAGATTCTCGTATCCTAAAAGAGAATCCTGTCGGTTCCTCCGAAACGTTACTTGATTTAGAATGAGAAGCCATAGAACCCACTGTATTTCTTGGCGACGCAATTTCTGTGTTAATTCGTCAATGTGATGTGGCGAGGGATGCAGTAAGGAAGGAGTAGTGCACCGGGAAGCAGATAGTCGTATCCCAAAAGAAAATCCTGTCGTTTCCATAGAAGCGATACTCGAATTAAAATGAGAAATCATAGAAACTATAGTATTTCATAGCGACGCAATTTCTGTGTAAATTCGTCAATGTGACGGAGCGAGGGATGCAGTAAAGAAGGAATAGTGCAGCGGAACGGAATTAATCGTATCCCAAAAGAAAATCCTGTCGTTTCCATAGAAACGTTACTCGATTTAGAAAGTGATGTCATAGAACACATACTATTTCATGGCGACGCAATTTCTGTGTTAATTCGTCAATGTGATGGAGCGAGGGATGCAGTAAAGAAGGAATGATGCATCCGAAAGGAGATACTTGCGTCCCAAAAGAAAATCCTGTCGTTTCCATAGAAACGTTACTCGATTTAGAAGGAGAAATCATAGAACCTATAATAAGTCATAGCGACGCAATTTCAGTGTTAATTCGTCAATGTGAGATAGCGAGGGATGCAGTAAATAAGGAATAGTGCATCGGAAAGGAGATACTCGTATTCCAAAATAAAATCCTGTCGTTTCCATAGAAATGTTAGTCGATTTAGAACGAGAAGTCATAGAACACATAGTATTTCATAGCGACGCAATTTCTGTGTTAATTCGTCAATGTGAGATAGCGAGGGATGCTATAAAGAAGGAATAGTGCATCGGAAAGGCGGTACCCGTATCCCACATGGAAATCCTGTCGCCTGCATAGAAACTATACTCGATTTAGAATAAGATGTCATAGAACCAATGGTATTTTATAGCGTCGCAATTTCTGTGTTAATTCGTCAATGTGAGGGAGCGAGGTAAGCAGTAAAGAAGGAATAGTGCATCGGAAAGAAGATGCTCGTATCCCAAAAGAAAATCCTGTCGTTTCCATAGAAATTTTACCCGATTTAGAATAAGAAGTCGTGAACCCAAAGTATTTCATGGCAACGCAATTTCTGTGTTAGTTCGTCAATGTGAGGGAGCGAGGGATGCAGTAAAGAAACAATAGTGCATCGGAAAGGAGATACTCGTATCCCTAAATAAAATCCTGTCGTTTCCATAGAAACGTTACTCGATTTAGACGGAAAAGTCATAGAACCCATAGTAATACATAGCGACGCAATTTCTGTGTTAATTCGTCAATGTGGGGGAGCGAGGGATGCAGTAAAGAAGGAAGAATGCATCGGAGAGTAGATACTCGTATCCCAAAAGAAAATCCTGTCGTTTGCATAGAAACGTTACTCGATTTAGAAGAATATGTCATAAAACCCATAGTATTTCAGACCGATGCAATTTCTGTGTTAATTCAACAATGTGAGGGAGCGAGGGATGCAGTAAAGAAGGAATAGTGCATCGAAAATACTCGTATCCCAAAAGAAAGTCCTGTCGTTTCCATTGAAACGTTACTCGATTTAGAAGGAGAAGTCACAGAACACGTTGTATTTTATAGCGACGCAATTTCTGTGTTGGAGTGAGGGATGCAGTAAAGAAGGAATAGTGCATCGGAAAGGAGATACTCGTATCCCAAATGGATATCCTGTGGTTTCCATAGAAACGTTACTCGGTTTAGAAGGAGAAGTCATAGAAGCCATAGTATTTCATAGCGACGCAATTACTGTATTAATTCGTCAATGTGAGGGAGCGTGGGATGCAGTAAAGAAGGAATAGTGTATCAGAAAGGAGATACACGTATCCCAAAAGAAAATCCTGTCGTTTCTATGCAAACGTTACTCGATTTAGAATGAGAAGTCATAGAACCCATAGTAGTTCAAAGCGGCGCAATTTCTGTGTTAATTCGTCAAAGTGAGGGAGCGAGGGATGCAGTAAAGAAGGAATAGTGCATCGGAAAGAAGATTCTCGTATCCTAAAAGAGAATCCTGTCGGTTCCTTAGAAACGTTACTTGATTTAGAATGAGAAGTCATAGTACACATTGTATTTCATGGCGACGCAATTTCTGTGTTAATTCGTCAATGTGATGGAGCGAGGGATGCAGTAAAGAAGGAATAATGCATCCGAAAGGAGATACTTGCGTCCCAAAAGAAAATCCTGTCGTTTCCATAGAAACGTTACTCGATTTAGAAGGAGAAATCATAGAACCTATAATAAGTCATAGCGACGCAATTTCAGTGTTAATTCGTCAATGTGAGATAGCGAGGGATGCAGTAAATAAGGAATAGTGCATCGGAAAGGAGATACTCGTATTCCAAAATAAAATCCTGTCGATTCCATAGAAATGTTAGTCGATTTAGAACGAGAAGTCATAGAACACATAGTATTTCATAGCGACGCAATTTCTGTGTTAATTCGTCAATGTGAGATAGCGAGGGATGCAATAAAGAAGGAATAGTGCATCGGAAAGGCGGTACCCGTATCCCACATGGAAATCCTGTCGCCTGCATAGAAACGATACTCGATTTAGAATAAGATGTCATAGAACCAATGGTATTTTATAGCGTCGCAATTTCTGTGTTAATTCGTCAATGTGAGGGAGCGAGGTAAGCAGTAAGGAAGGAATAGTGCATCGGAAAGAAGATGCTCGTATCCCAAAAGAAAATCCTGTCGTTTCCATATAAATTTTACCCGATTTAGAATAAGAAGTCGTGAACCCAAAGTATTTCATGGCAACGCAATTTCTGTGTTAGTTCGTCAATGTGAGGGAGCGAGGGATGCAGTAAAGAAACAATAGTGCATCGGAAAGGAGATACTCGTATCCCTAAATAAAATCCTGTCGTTTCCATAGAAACGTTACTCGATTTAGAAGGAAAAGTCATAGAACCCATAGTAATACATAGCGACGCAATTTCTGTGTTAATTCGTCAATGTGGGGGAGCGAGGGATGCAGTAAAGAAGGAAGAATGCATCGGAGAGTAGATACTCGTATCCCAAAAGAAAATCCTGTCGTTTGCATAGAAACGTTACTCGATTTAGAAGAAGATGTCATAACCCATAGTATTTCAGACCGATGCAATTTCTGTGTTAATTCAACAATGTGAGGGAGCGAGGGATGCAGTAAAGAAGGAATAGTGCATCGGAAATACTCGTAACCCAAAAGAAAGTCCTGTAGTTTCCATTGAAACGTTACTCGATTTAGAAGGAGAAGTCATAGAACACGTAGTATTTTATAGCGACGCAATTTCTGTGTTAATTAGTCAATGTGATGGAGTGAGGGATGCAGTAAAGAAGGAATAGTGCATCGGAAAGGAGATACTCGGTTTAGAAGGAGCAGTCATAGAAGCCATAGTATTTCATAGCGACGCAATTACTGTATTAATTCGTCAATGTGAGGGAGCGTGGGATGCAGTAAAGAAGGAATAGTGCATCAGAAAGGAGATACACGTATCCCAAAAGAAAATCCTGTCGTTTCTATACAAACGTTACTCGATTTAGAATGAGAAGTCATAGAACCCATAGTATTTCAAAGCGGCGCAATTTCTGTGTTAATTCGTCAAAGTGAGGGAGCGAGGGATGCAGTAAAGAAGGAATAGTGCATCGGAAAGAAGATTCTCGTATCCTAAAAGAGAATCCTGTCGGTTCCTTAGAAACGTTACTTGTTTTAGAATGAGAAGACATAGTACACATTGTATTTCATGGCGACGCAATTTCTGTGTTAATTCGTTAATGTGATTTAGCGAGGGATGCAGTAAGGAAGAAGTAGTGCACCGGGAAGCAGATAGCCGTATCCCAAAAGAAAATCCTGTCGTTTCCATAGAAACGATACTCGATTTAGAACGAGAAGTCATAGAACATATAGTATTTCATAGCGACGCAATTTCTGTGTTAATTCGTCAATGTGATGGACCGAGGGATGCGGTAAAGAAGGAATCGTGCATCGGAAAGGATATAGTCGAATCCCAAAAGTAAATCCCGTTGTTTCCATAGAAACGTTACTCGATTTAGAAGGAGAAGTCATAGAACACATGGTATTTCATCTCGACGCAATTTCTGTATTAATTCGTCAATGTGAGGGAGCAAGGGATGCAATAAAGAAGGAATAGAGCATCGGAAAGGAGATACTCGCATCAAAAAAGAAAATCCTGTCGTTTCCGTAGAAAAGTTGCTCGATTTTGAAGGAGAAGTCATAGAAAATGTAGTATTTCATAGCAACGCAATTTCTGTGTTAATTCGTCAATGTGATGGAGAAAGGGATGCAGTAAAGATGGAATAGTGCATCGGAAAGGAGATACTCGTATTGCAAAAGAAAATCCTGTCATTTCCATAGAAACGTTACTCGATTTAGAATGAGATGTCATAGAACACATTGTATTTCATAGCGATGCAATTTCTCCGTTGATTCGTCAAAGTGAGGGAGCGATGATGCAGTAAAGAAGGATTAGTGCATCGGAAAGGAGATTCTCGTATCCTGAAAGAGAATCCTGTCGGTTCCATAGAATCGTTACTTGATTTAGAAGGGGAAGTCATAGAACCATTAGTATTTCATAGCGAGGCAATTTCTGTCTTAATTCGTCAATGTGAGGTAGCGAGGGATGCAGTAAAGAGGGAGTAGTGCACCGGGAAGCAAATAGTCGTTTCCCAAAAGAAAATCGTGTCGTTTCCATAGAAACGTTACTCGAATTAAAAGGTGAAATCATAGAACACTTAGTATTTCATAGCGACGCAATATCTGTGTGAATTCGTCAATGAGTGGGAGCGAGGGCCGCAGTAAAGAAGGAATAGTGCATCGGAAAGGAGATACTCGTATCTCAAATGGAAATCCTGTGGTTTAAATAGAAACGTTACTCGATTTAGAAGGAGAAATCATAGAACATATAGTATTTCATAGCGAAGCAATTTTTGTGTTAATTCGTCAATGTGAGGGAGCGAGGGATGCAGTAAAGAAGGAATAATGAATCGGAAAGGAGATACTCGTATCCCAAAAGAAAATCCTGTCATTTCCAAAGAAACGTGACTCGATTTAAAAGGAGATCTCATGGAACCCATCGTATTTCATAGCGAGGCAATTTCTGTATTAATTCGTCGATGTGAGGGTGCGAGGGATGCAGTAAAGAAGGAAGAGTGCATCGGAGAGTAGATACTCGTATCCCAAAATAAAATCCTGTCGTTTGCATTGAAACGTTACTCGATTTAGAAGAAGATGTCAAAAATCCCATAGTATTTCAGAGCGACGCAATTTCTGTGTTAATTCACCAATGTGAGGGAGCGAGGTATGCAGTAAAGAAGGAATAGTGCATCGGAAATACTCGTATCCCAAAAGAAAATCCTGTTGTTTAAATAGAAACGTTACTCGATTTAGAAGGAGAAGTCATAGAACACATGGTATTTTATAGCGACGCAATTTCTGTGATAATTCGTCAATGTGAGGGAGCGAGGGATGCAGTAAAGAAGGAATAGTGCATCAGAAAGGAGATACTCGTATCCCAAAAGAAAATCCTGTCGTTTCTATACAAACGTTACTCGATTTAGAATGAGAAGTCATAGAACCCATAGTATTTCAAAGCGAAGTAATTTCTGTGTTAACTCGTCAAAGTTAGGGAGCGAGGAATGCAGTAAAGAAGGAATAGTGCATCGGAAAGAAGATTCACGTATCCTAAAAGAGAATCCTGTCGGTTCCTTCTAAACGTTACTTGATTTGGAATGAGAAGTCATAGAACCCACTGTATTTCTTGGCGACGCAATTTCTGTGTTAATTCGTCAATGTGATGTGGCGAGGGATGCAGTAAGGAAGGAGTAGTGCACCGGGAAGCAGATAGTCGTATCCCAAAAGAAAATCCTGTCGTTTCCATAGAAACGATACTCGAATTAAAATGAGAAATCATAGAAACTATAGTATTTCATAGCGACGCAATTTCTGTGTGAATTCGTCAATGTGACGGAGCGACGGATGCAGTAAAGATGGAATAGTGCAGCGGAAAGGAATTACTCGTATCCCAAAAGGAAATCCTGTCGTTTCCATAGAAACGTTACTCGATTTAGAAAGTGATGTCATAGAACACATACTATTTCATGGCGACGCAATTTCTGTGTTAATTCGTCAATGTGATGGAGCGAGGGATGCAGTAAATAAGGAATAGTGCATCGGAAAGGAGATACTCGTATTCCAAAATAAAATCCTGTCGTTTCCATACAAACGTTAGTCGATTTAGAACGAGAAGTCATAGAACACATAGTATTTCATAGCGACTCAATTTCTGTGTTAATTCGTCAATGTGAGGGAGCGAGGGATGCAGTAAAGAAGGAATAGTGGATCGGAAAGGAGATACTCGTATCCCTAAAGAAAATCCTGTCATTTCCATAGAAACGTTCCTCTATTTAAAAGGAGATGTCATGGAACCCAACGTATTTCATAGCGAGGCATTTCCTGTATTAATTCGTCAATGTGAGGGAGCGAGGGATGCAGTAAAGAAGGAAGAGTGCATCGGAGAGTAGATACTCGAATTCCAAAATGAAATCCTGTCGTTTCCATAGAAACGTTACTCGATTTAGAACGAGAAGTCATAGAACACATAGTATTTCATAGCGACGCAATTTCTGTGTTAATTCGCCAATGTGATGGAGCGAGGGATGCAGTAGAGAAGGAATCGTGCATCGGTAAGGATATAGTCGAATCCCCAAAAGTAAATCCCGTTGTTTCCATAGAAACGTTATTTGATTTAGAAGGAGAAGTCATAGAACACATAGTATTTCATCTCGACGCAATTTCTGTATTAATTCGTCAATGTGAGGGAGCAAGGGATGCAATAAAGAAGGAATAGAGCATCGGAAAGGAGATACTCGTATCCCAAATGAAAATCCCGTCGTCTAGATAGAAACGATACTCGATTTAGAAGAAGATGTCATAAAACCCATGGTATTTCGTAACGTCGCAATTTCTGTATTAATTCGTCAATGTGAGGGAGCGATGAATGCAGTAAAGAAGGAATAGTGCATCGGAAAGAAGATACTCGTATCCCAAAAGAAAATCCTCCCATTTCCATAGAAACGTTACTCGATTTAGAAGAAGAATCCGTGAACCCATAGTATTTCATGGAACGCAATTTCTGTGTTAGTTCGTCAATGTGAGGGAGCGAGGGATGCAGTAAAGAAGCAATAGTGCATCGGAAAGGAGATACTCGTATCCCAAAAGAAAATCCTGTCGTTTCCATAGAAACGTTACTCGATTTAGTAGGAGAAGTCATAGAACACATTGTATTTCATAGCGACGCAATTTCTGTGTAATTCATCAATATGAGGAAGCGAGCGATGCAGTAAAGAAGGAATAGTGCAGCGGATAGAAGATTCTCGTATCCTAAAAGAGAATCCTGTCGATTCCTTAGAAACGTTACTTGATTTAGAATGAGAAGTCATAGAACCCATTGTATTTCATGGCGACGCAATTTCTGTGTTAATTCGTCAATGTGATGTTTCGAGGGATGCAGTAAGGATGGCGTAGTGCACCGGGAAGCAGATAGTCGTATCCCAAAGGAAAATCCTGTCGCTTCCATAGAAACGATACTCGAATTAAAATGAGAAATCATAGAACCCATAGTATTTCATAGCGACGCAATTTCTGTGTGAATTCGTCAATGTGAGGGAGCGAGGGATGCAGTAAAGAAGGTATATTGCATCGGAAAGGAGATAGTCGTATCCATAGAAACGTTACTCGATTTAGAAGGGGAAGTCATAGAACACATAGTATTTCATAGCGACGCAATTTCTGTGTTAATTCGTCAATGTGAGGGAGCGAGGGATGCAGTAATGAAGGAATAGTGCATCGGATAGCAGATAGTCGTATCCCAAAAGAATATCCTGTCGTTTCTATAGAAACGTTACTCGATTTAGAAGGAGATGTCATAGAATCTATAGTGTTTCATAGCGACACAATTTCTGTGTTAATTCGACAATGAGAGGGTGCGAGGGATTCAGTGAAGCAGGAATAGTGGATCAGAAAGTAGATTCTCGTATCCCAAAGAAAAATCCTGTCGTTTCTATGGAAACGTTACTCGATTTAGAGGGAGAAGTCATAGAACACATAGTATTTCATAGCGACGCAATTTCTGTGTTAATTCGTCAATGTGAGGGAGCGAGGAATGCAGTAAAAAAAGAATAGTGCATCGGAAAGGAGTTAGTCGTACCCCAAAAGCAAATCCTGTCGCTTCCATAGAAACATTACTCGATTTAGAAGGGATGACATAGAACCCATAGTATTTAATAGCGACGCAATTTCTGTGTCAATTCGTCAATGTGAGGGAGCGAGGGATGCAGTAAAGAGGGAATAGTGCATCGGAAAGGAGATACTTGTATTCCAAAAGAAAATCCTGTCGTTTCCATAGAAACGTTACTCGATTTAGAAGGAGGAGTCATAGAACCCATAGTATTTCATAGCGACGCAATTTCTGTGTTAATTCGTCAATGTGAGGGAGCGTGGGATGCAGTAAGGAAGGATTAGTGCATCGGAAAGGAGATAGTCGTATCCCAAAAGATAATCCAATCGTTTCCATAGAATCGTTGCTCGATTTAGAAGGAGAAGTCATAGAACCCATAGTAATTCATAGCGACGCAATGGATGTGTTAATTCGTCAATGTGAGGAAGCGACGGATGCGGTAAGGAATGAACAGTGCATCGGAAAGGAAATACTCGTATCCCAAAAGAAATTCCTGTCGTCTCCATAGAAAGGCTACCCGACTTAGAAGGACATGTCATAGAACACATAGTATTTCATAGCGACCCAATTTCTGTATTATTCGTCAATGTAAGGGAGCGAGGGTTGCAGTAAAGAAGGAATAGTGCATCGAAATGAGATACTCGTATCCCAAAATACAATCCTGTCGTTTCCATAGAAATGTTACTCGATCGAGAAGGAGATATCATAGAACCCGTAGTATTTCATAGCGATGCAATTTCTGTATTAATTCGTCAATGTGAGGGAGCCGAGGATGCAATGAAGATGGAATAGTGCATCGGAAAGGAGATACTCGTATCCCCAAACAAAATCCTGTCGTTTCAATAGAAACGTTACTCGATTTAGAAGGAGATGTCATAGAACCCATAGTAATTAATAGCGACGCAATTTCTGCGTTAATTCGTCAATGTGGGGGAGCGAGGGATGCAGTGAGGAGGGAATAGTGCGTCGGAAAGGAGATACTCGTATCCCTAAAGAAAATCCTGTCGTTTCCATAGTAACGTTACTCGATTTAGATGGAGAAGTCATAGAACACATAGTATTTCATAGCGACGCAATTTCTGTGTTAATTCGTCAATGTGAGGGAGCCAGGGAAGCAGTAAAGAAGGAATAGTGCATCGGAAAGGAGATACTCGTATCCCAACAGAAAATCCTGTCGTTTCCATAGAAACGGCAACGACAGTTTTTCCTTTTGGGAGGCGGGTATCTCTTTTCCGATGCTCTATTCCTCCCTTACTGTGTAGCTCGCACCCTCACATTGACGAATTAACACAGAAATAGCGTCGGTATGATATACTACGGGTTCCATGCCTTCTCTTTCCTAATCGAGTAACGTTTCTACGGCATAGCCAGGATTTTTTTTGGGAGGCAAGTATCTATTTTCGGATGCACCATTCCTTCTTTACTGCATCCCTCGCTCCCTCACATTGACGAATGAACACAGAAATTGCGTCGCTATGAAATACTATGGGTGCCATGCCTTCTTCTTAACCGAGTGACATTTCTACGGGAACGACAGGATTTTCTTTTGGGAGGCGATGGAAGGAGATGTCATAGAACTCATAGTATTTCATAGCGACGCAATTTCTGTGAAAATTCGTCAATGTGATTGAGCAAGGGATGCAGTAAAGAAGGAATTGTGCATCGGAAAGGAGATACTTGTATCCCAAATAATATCCTGTCGTTTCCATAGAAACGTTACTCGATTTAGAAGGAGATGTCATAGAACACATAGTATTTCATAGCGACGCAATTTCTGTGTTAATTCGTCAATTTGAGGGAGCGGGGGATGCAGTAAAGAAGGAATAGTGCATCGGAAAGGAGATACTCGTATCATAAAAGCAAATCCTGTCGTTTCCATAGAAACGTTACTCGATGTAGAAGGAGAAGTCTTAGAACCCATATAATTTCATAGCGACCAAATTTCTGTGTTCATTTGTCAATGTGAGCGAGCGAGGGATGCAGTAAAGAAGGAATGGTGCATCGGAAAAGAGATACTCGCCACCCAAAAGAAAATATTTTCGTTGCCATAGAAACGTTGCTCGATTTAGAAGGAGAAGGCATAGAACCCATGCTATTTTACAGCGACGCTATTTCTGTGTTAAAACGTCAATGGGAGGGAGCGAGGGATGCGGTAAAGAAGGAATAGTGCATCGGAAAAGAGGTAGTCGCCTCCCAAAAGTAATACTTTTCGTTGCCGTTGTAACGTTATACGATTTGGAAGGGTAGCCATGGAACGCGTAGTATTTCATAGCTACGCAATTTCTGTGTTAATTCGCCAATGTGAGGGTGCGAGGGGTTGCAGTAAACATGGAATAGTGCATCGGAAAAGAGATACTCACCTCCGAAACGAAAATACTTTCTTTGCCATAGAAACATTACTGGATTTAGAAGGAGATGGCATGGAACCCATAGTATTTCATAGCGACCCAATTTCTGTGTTAAATCGTTAACGTGAGGGAGCGAGGGATGCAGTAATGAAGGAATAGTGCATCTGAAAAGTGATATTCGCCTCCCAAAAGAGAATCCAGTCGTTGCCATAGAAACGTTACTCGATTTGGGATTAGGAGGCATAGGACCCATATTAATTCTTTGCGACGCAATTTCTGTGTGAATTCGTCAATTTGAGGGAGCGAGGGATGCAGTGAAGGAGGAATAGTGCATCGGAAAAGAGATACCCGCCTCCCAAAAGAAAATCCTGTCGTTGCCATAAGAAACGTTACTCGAATTAGGAGATGGCATGGAATACATACTATTTGATAGCGACACAATTTCTGGGTTAATCCGTCAATGTGAGAAAGCGAGGGATGCAGTAAAAAGGGATAATGCATCGGAAACCAGATACTCGCCTCCCAAAAGAAAATCCTGTCGTTGCCGTAGAAACGTTACTCGATTTAGAAGGAAAGGGCATACAACCAATAATATATGTTGGCGACGAAATTTCTGTGTTAATTCGTCAATGTGAGGGAGTGTGGGATGCAGTAAAGAAGGAATAGTGCATCGGAAAAGAGATACTCGCCTCACAAAAGATAATCCTGTAGTTGCCATAGAAACGTTACGCTATTTAGTAGGAGAAGGCATGAAACCCATAGTATTTCATAGCGACCCAATTACTGTATTAATTCGTCAATGTGTGGGAGCGAGGGATGCAGTAAAGAAGGAATAGTGCATCGGAAAAGAGATACTCGCCTCCGAAAAGAAAATCCTCTCCTTGCCATAGAAACATTACACGATTTAGAAGGACATGGCATGTAACACATGGTATTTCATAGCGACTTAATTTCTGTGTTTATTCGTCAATGTGAGGGAATGAGGGATGCAGTAAACAAGGAATAGAGCATCGAAAAAGACAAGCTCGTCTCCCACCAGGAAAAACTGTCGTTGACATAGAAACGATACTACATTTAGAAGGAGAAATCATGGACCCCATACTATTTCATAGAGACCAAATTGCTGTGTTAATTCATCCATGTGAGGGAGCGAGGGATGCAGACTAGTAGGAATAGTGCATCGGAAAAGAGATACTGGACATAAAAAAGAATACCCCCTTGGTGCCGTAGAAACGTTGCTCATTTTGGAAAGAGTAGGCATGGAACCCATAGTATATCAGAGCGACGCAATTTCTTTGTTTATTCGTCATTGTGAAGGAGCATGGAATACGGGGAAAAAGGAATAGTTCATCTGAAAAGTGATACTCGCCCCCCCGAAAGACAATCCTGTCGTTGGCTTAGATACGTTTCTCGGTTCAGAAGGAGAAGTCATGGAAAACATAGCATTAAATAGCGACGCATTTTCTATGTAAATTTGTCGAAGTGAACGTTCGAGGGATACAGTAGAGAAAAAATACGGCATCGGATAAGAGATACTCGCCTCCGAAAAGAAAGTATTCTCGTTACCGTAGAAACGTTACTCGGTTGGGTAAGAGAAGCCATGGAACCCAGAATATTCCATAGCCACGCATTTCTGTGTTAATTCGTCAATTTGAGGGTGCGAGGAACACAGTTAAGAGATAATAATGGATCTGAATAGAGATACTCGACTCCCAAAAGAAAATCCTGTCGTTGCCGTAGAAACGTTACTCGATAGGGAAGCAGAAGGTATGAAACACATAGTATTTCATTGCGACCCAATTTCTGTGTTAATTCATCTATGTGAGTGAGCGAGGGATGCGGAATAGATGGAATAGTTCAACGGATAAGAGATACTCGCCATCCAAAAGAAAATCCTGTAGCCGCCATAAAAACGTTACTCGATTTAGGAGGAGAAGGCATGAAACCCATAGTATATCTTAGCGACGCATTATCAGTGTTAATTCGTCAATGTGAGGGAGCGAGGGTTGCAGTAAAGAGGGAATAGCGCATCGGATATGAGATACTCGCATCCCAAAAGAAAATCCTGTCGTTGCCGCAGAAACGTTACTCGATTGGGAATGAGAAAGCATGGAACCCACAATATTTCATAGCGACGCAATTTCTGTGTTAATTTGTCAATGAGAAGGTGCGCGTGATACAGTAAAGAAGGAATAGTGCATCGGAAAAGAGATACTCGCCTCCCAAAAGAATATTCTGTCGTTGCCGTAGAATCGTCACTCGATTGGGGAGGAGAAAAGAATGGAACGCAGAGTATCTCATACGGACGCATTTTGTGTGTTTATTAGTCAATGTGAGGTTGCGAGTGATACAGTGGAGAAACAATAGCGCATCGGAAGAGAGATACTCGCCTCCCAAAAGAAAATCCAGTTGTTGGGGTAAAGACGTTACTCGATTTGGAAGAGAGGGCATTAAACCCATAGTATCTCATAGCGATGCAATTTATGTGTTAATTCGTCAATGTGTGTGTGCGAGAGACACAGTAACGAATATATAGTGCACCGGAAAAGGGATACTCGCCTGTCAAAAGCAAAGCCTGTCTGTGCCGTAGAGACGCTACTCGATTGGGAAGGAGAAGGCATGAAAGCCATAGTATTTCTTTCCGACGCAATTTCTGTGTTAATTCGTCAATGTGAAGGTGCGAGTTATAAAGTAAATAAGGAATGATGCATCGGAAAAGAGATACACGACTCCCAAAAGAAAATTCTGTCGTTGCTGTAGAAACTTTAAGCGATTAGAAAGCAGTAGGCATGAAACCTAGGGTATTTCATAGCGACGCAATTTCTGTGACAATTGGTCAATATGAAGGTGCGAGGGATACAGTAGAGAAGGAATGGGGCATCGGAAAAGAGATACTCGCCTCCGAAAAGAAAATCCTCTCGTTGCCGTAGAAACGTTACTCTGTTGGGTAAGAGAAGCCATGGAAACCAGAATATTCCATAACCACGCAATTTCTGTGTTAATTCGTCAATGTGAGGGTGCGAGGAACACAGTTAAGAAATAATAATGCATCAGAATTGAGATACTCGACTCCCAAAAGACAATCCTGTCGTTGCCTTAGAAATGTTTCCCGATTCAGAAGGAGAAGGCATAGAAACCATAGCATTCCATAGCGACGCATTTTCTATGTAAATTCGTCGATGTGAAGGTGCGTGGGATACAGTAGAGAAGGAGAAGAGATACTCGCCTCCGAAAAGAAAATCCTCTCGTTGCCGTAGAAACGTTACTCGGTTGGGTAAGAGAAGCCATTGAACCCAGAATATTCCATAGCCACGCAATTTCTGTGATAATTCGTCAATGTGAATGTGCGAGGGATACAGTAAAGAAGGATTAGAGCATCGGAAAAGTGATACTCGACACCCAAAATAAAATCCTTTTGCTGCCTTAGAAACGTAGCTCGAATGGAAAGCACAAGGCATGGAACACATAGTTTTTCGTAGCGACGCAATATCTGTGTTAACTCGTCAATGTGATGTGACGAGGGATACAGAAAAGAAGGTACAGTGCATCGCAAAACAGATACTCGACTCCCAAAAGAAAATCCAGTCGTTGCCGTTGAAACGTTACTTGATTGAGAAGCAGAAGGCATGAAACCCATAGTGTTTCATAGCAACGCAATTTCTGTGTTAATTCTTCGATATGAGGATGCGAGGGATACAGTAACGAAAGACTAGTGCTTCGGACAAGTGATAATCGCCTCCCAAAAGAAAATCCTTTCGTTGCCGTAGAAACGTTATTCGATTTTGAAGGATAAAATATGGAAACCAGAGTATTCCATAGCGACGCAAATTCTGTGTTAATTCATCAGTGTGAGGGTGCGAAGTATATAGTAGAGAAGCAATAGCGCATCGGAAAAGAGATACTCGCCTCCCATATGAATATACTGTCGTTGGCGTAGAAACATTATTCGATAGCGAAAGAGAGGCCAATAAACCCAAAGTATTTCATAGCGATGCAATTTCTGTGTTAATTCGTCAATGTGACTGTGCGCGAGTTACAGTAAAGGACAAATAGTGCATCGGAAGAGAGATACTCGCCTGCCAAAAGAAAAGTCTGCCTTTGCCGTAGAAACGCTACTCGAATGGGAAGTAGAAGGTATGGAACCCAGAGTATTCCATAGCGACGCAATTTCTGTGTTAATTTGTCAATGTGAGTGTGAGAACTACATAGTAAGAAAGTAACAGTGCTTCGGAAATGAGATACTGGACACCCAAAATAAAACCCCCTTGTTGCCGTAGAAGCGTTGCTCGATTGGGAAAGAGAAGGCATGGAACCCATAGTATATCATAGCGACGCAATTTCTTTGTTTATTCGTCATTGTGAAGGTGCATGGAATACAGTGAAAAAGGAATAGTGCATCTGAAAAGTGATACTCGCCTCCAAAAAGACAATCCCGTCGTTGCCTTAGAAGTGTTTCTCGATTCTGAAGGAGAAGGCATAGAAACCATAGCATTCCATAGCGACGCATTTTCTATGTAAATTCGTCGATGTGAAGGTGCGAGGGATAAATTAGAGAAGGAATAGTGCATCGGAAAAGAGATACTCACCTCCCAAAAGAAAATCCTGTTGTTGTCATAGAAATGTTATTCCATTGGGAAGGCGAGGGCATGGAACCCGGAGTATTACATAGCAACGCAATTTCTGTGTTAATTCGGTAATGAGAGGGGGCGATCAACACAGAAAGGAACGAATAGTAAATCATAAAAGACATAATCGACTGCCAAATGAATATCCTGTCGTTGCAGTAGAAACGATACTTGATTGGGAAGCAGAAGACATGAAACCCATGGTATTTCATAGCGACGCAGTTTCAGTGTTAATTCTTCAATATGAGGGTGCGACCTTCACAGTAAGGAAGGAATAGTGAATTGGAAAATAGATACTCGCCTCCCAAAAGAGAATCCTGTCGTTGCCATAGAAACGTAACTCGATTTAGAAGGAGAAATCATAGAACACATACATTGTGAAGGTGCATGGAATACAGTGAAAAAGGAATAGTGCACCTGAAAAGTGATACTCGCCTCCCAAAGGGGAATCCCGTCGTTGCCTTAGAGGTTTTTCTCGATTCAGAAGGAGAAGGCATAGAAACCATAGCATTCCATAGCGACGCATTTTCTATGTAAATTCGTCGATGTGAAGGTGCGAGGGATAAAGTAGAGAAGGAATAGTGCATCGGAAAAGAGATACTCACCTCCCAAAAGAAAATCCTGTTGTTGCCATAGAAACGTTATTCCATTTGGAAGGTGAGGGCATGGAACCCAGAGTATTCCATAGCAACGCAATTTCTGTGTTAATTAGTTAATGAGAGGAGGCGATCAACACAGAAAGGAACGAATAGTAAATCATAAAAGCGATACTCGACTGCCAAAAGAATATCCTGTCGTTGCCGTAGAAAAGTTACTGGATTGGGAAGCAGAAGACATGAAACGCATGGAATTTCATAGCGACGCAATTTCGGTCTTAATTCGTTAATGTGATGGAGCGAGGGATGTAGTAAAGAAGGAATAGTGCATCTGAAAAGCAATACTCCACTCCGAAAAGAAAATCCAATCGTTGCCGTGGAAACGTTACTCGATTGGGAAGGGGAGGGCATGGAACAAAGAGCATATCATTGCGACGCAATTTCCGTGATATTTCGTCAATGTGAGGAAACGATGGATGCATTAAAAATGAATATAGCATCGGTATAGAGATAATCACCTCCGAAAAGAAAATGCTTTCGTTGCCGTAGAAAAGGTTTTCGATTGATAAGGAGAAGGCATTGAAACCAGAGTATATCAGAGCGACGAAATTTCGAAGATAAATCGTCAATGTGAAGGTGCGACAGATACAGTAAAGAAGGAATCGTGCAGTGGAAAAGAGATACTCGACCCCCAAAATAAAATACTGTCGTTGCCGTAGAAACGTTGCTCGATTGGGAATGAGAAGGCAGAGAACACGAGTATTTAATAGCGACGCAATTTCTGTGTTAATTCGTCAATGTGAGGAAACGATGGATGCATTTAAAAGGAATATAGCATCGGTAAAGAGATAATCACCTCCGAAAAGAAAATGCTCTCGTTGCCGTAGAAAAGTTACTCGATTGATAAGGAGAAGGCGTGGAAACCAGAGTATTTCAGAGCGACGAAATTTCTGTGTTCATTCGTGAATGTCAAGGTGCGACAGATACAGTAAAGAAGGAATAGTGCATCGGAAAAGAGATAATCAACTCCCAAAAGAAAATCCACTCGTTGCCGTAGACACGCTACTCGATTGAATAGGCGTAGGCTTGGAACCCATAGTGTTTCATAGCGACGCAATTTCTGTGTTAATTCGTCAGTGTGAGAGAGCGAGGGATGCAGTAAGCAAGGAATAATGCATCGGAAACAGATACTCGACTCCCAAAAGAAAATAATGTCGTTGCGAAGAAACGTTACTCGATTGGAAAACAGAAGGCCTGGAACCCAGGAAATTATATAGCGACGCAAATTGTGTGTTTATTCGTCAATGTGAGGGAGCGAGGGATGCAGTAAAGAAGGAATAATGAATCGTAAAAGAGATACTCCTATCCCAAAAGTAAAAACTGGCATTGCTGTATTAACGTTATTCAATTGGGAAGGAGAAAGCATGAAGTCCATAGTATTTCATAGCCACACAATTTGTGAGTCAATTCGTCAATATGAGGGAACGAGGTATGCAATAAAGAAGGAATAAGGCATCGGAAAAGCGATACTCAACTCCCAAAAGAAAATCCTGTAGTTTCCCTAGAAACGTAACTCGATATGGAAGGAGAAGGCATGGAAACCAGAGAATTACATAGCGACTCAATTTGTGTGTTAATTCGTCAATGTGAAGGTGCGAGGGATACGGTAAACAAGGAATAGTGCATCGGAAAAGAGATACCTCCGAATAGAACATCCTCTCATTGTTGTGGAAACGTTACTAGATTGGAAAGGAGAAGGCATGGAACCCAGAGTATCTCATTGCGACGCAATTTCTGTGTTAATTTATCAATGTGAAGGTGCGACGGATACAGTATAGAAGGAATAGTGCATCAGAGAAGAGATACTCGACTCCCAAACGAAAATCCAATCGTTATCGTGGAAACCCTTCTCGATTGGGGAGGAGAAGCCATGGCTTCCAGAGTATTTCATAGTGACGCAATTTCTGCGTTAATTCTTCAATGTGAGGGAGTGAGGGATGCAGTAAAGAAGTAATAAAGCATCGGAAAAGAGATAATCGATTCCCAAAAGAAAATCCTGTCGTTGCCGTAGATAGGTTACTCGATTGGGAGGAGAAGGCTTGGAACCCACAGTATTTCATAGAGACGCCATTTTTGTGTTAATTCTTCAATTTGAGGGAACGTCGGATGTAGTTAAGAAGCAATAATCCATCGGAAAAGAGATACTCGACTCCCAAAGTAAAATCCTATCGTTGTCGTAGAAACGTTACTCGATTGGGAAGGAGAAGGCATGGAACCCAAAGTATCTCATAACGACGCTCATTGTGTGTTAATTCGTCAATGTGAAGGGGCGAGGGATAGATTGAACAAGGAATAGTGCATCGGAAAATAGATACTCACCTCCAAAAATATAATGCTCTCGTTGCCGTAGAAACGTACTCGATTAGGAAAGAGAAGGCATGGAACCCAGAGTATTTCATAGCGACGCAATTTCTGTGTTAATTCAACAAAGTGAAGATGTGACGGAGACAGTATAGAAGGAATAGTGCATCGGAAAAGAGATACTCGAATCCCAAAAGATTATCCTGTCGTTGCCGTAGAAACGTTACTCGATTGGGAAGGAATAGGCATGGAACCAAGAGTATTTAATAGCGACGCAATTTCTGTGTTAATTCTTCAATGTGAAGGTGCGAGGGATACAGTAAGCAAGGTTCAGTGCATCGGAAAAGAGATGCTTACATCCGAATAGAAATTCCTCTCATTGCCGAAGGAACGTTACTCGATTGGAAAGGTGAAGGTATGGAACATACTGCATTTCATACAGACGCAATTTCTGTGTTAATTCGTTAATGTAACTGAGTGAGGGATGCAGAAAAGAACGAATAATGCAACGGAAAAGAGATACACGACTCCCAAAAGAAAATCCTACCGTTCCCGCAGAAAAGTTAGTGATTGGTGAAGAGAAGGCATGGAACCATGAGTATTTCATGGCGACGCTATTTCAGTGTTAATTCGTCAATGTGAGGGAGCGAGGGACACAGTTACGAAGGACAAATGCTTCGGAGAAAAAATACTCCACTACCAATAAAGTAGAAATAACGCATCGGAAAAGACATACCCCACTTTTGTTGCCGTAGAAACGTTACTCGATTGGAAAGGAGAAGGCATGGAACAAAGAGAATTTCATACCGACGAAACTATTGAGTTTATTCGCCAATATGAGGGAGCGAAGGATGCGGTAAAGAAGGAATAATGCATCGGAAAAGCGATACTCGTCTCCCAAAAGTAAATCCTGTAGTTTCCGTAGAAGCGTTACTCGATATGGAAGGAGAAGCCATGGAACCCAGAGAATTTCATAGCGACGCATTTTCTGTGTTGTCAATGTGAGGGAGCGAGGGATGTAGTAAAGTAGGTTTAATGCATCGGACAAGAGATACTCGACTCCCAAAAGAAAATCCTGTCGTTGCCGTGGAAAGATTACACGATTTGGAATGGGATGGCTTGGATTGGGAAGGAGAAGGCAAAGTACCCAGAGTATTTCATAGCGACGCAATTTCTGTGTTAATTCTTCAATGTGAGGGAGTGAGGGATGTAGTAAAGAAGGAATAAAGCTTCCGAAATGAGATACTCGACTCAGAAAAGATAATCCAGTCGTTGCCGTAGAAACGTTACTTGATTGGGAAGGAGAATGCATGGAACCCATTGTTTTTCATTGCGACGCAATTTATGAGCTAATTCGTCAATGTAAGGGAATGATGGATGTAGTAAAGAAGGAATACAGATACTCGGCTCCGAAAAGAAAATCCTGTCGTTGCCATAGAAACGTTATTTGATTGCGAAGGAGAAGTCATGGAACCCAGAGTATTTCTCAGCGACGCAATTTCTGTGTTATTTCGTCAATGTGATGGAGCGAGGGACACAGTTACGAAGGACAAATGCTTCGGAGAAAAAATACTCCACTACCAATGGAAAATCCTGTCGTTGACGTAGAAACGTTACTCGATTGGGAAGCAGAAGTCATGGATCTCTGAGTATTTCACAGCGACGTAATATCTGTGTTAATTTGATAATGTGAGGGTGCGAGCGATGCAGTAAACAAGGAATAATGCATCGGAAAAGAGATACTCGCATCCCAGAGGAAAAACCTATCTGAGCCGAAGAAATGTTACTCGATGGGAAAGGAGATGTCATGGAAACCAGAGTATTTCAAAGTGAAAAAATTTCTGTGTTAGTTCGTCTATGTGTGGGAGCGAGGACTGCAGTAAAGATGGAATAATGCATCGGTATAGAGATACTCGACTCCCAAAAGAAAATCCGTTCGCTGCCGTAGATACGTTACTCGATTGGGAAGGAGAAGGAATGGATCCTAGAGTATTTCGTAGCGACGCAATTTCTGTGTTAATTCGTCAATGTGAGGGAGCGACGGATGCAGTAAAGAGGGAATAATGCATTGGAATAGAGATACTCGACTCCCAAAAGGAAATTCCATCGTTGCCGTAGAAACGTTACTCGACTGGGAAGGAGAAGGCATGTAATCCAGAGTATTTCATAGCGACGTAATTTCTGCGTTAATTCGTCAATGTGAGCGAACGAGGGATTCAGTAAAGAAGGAACAATTCACCTTAAAAGAGATAGTCGACTACCAAGGGAAAATCCTATCAGTGCTGTAGGAATGTTACTCGATTGGAAAGGAGATGGCATGCAACACAGAGTATTTCGTAGCGACACAATTTGTGTGTTAATTCATCAATGTGAGGGAGCGAGGGATGGAGTAAAGAAGGAATAATGCATCGGAATAGAGATTCTGGTCTCCCAAAAGGAAAGCTATCTTTGCCGTAGAAACGTTACTCGATTGGGATGGCGAAGGCGTGGAACCCTGAGTATTTCGCAGCGACGTGATTTCTGTGTTAATTCGTCAATGTGATGGAGCGAGGAATGCAGTAAAGGAGGAATAATGCATCGGAAAATAGGTAGACTCAAAAAGGAAAAACCGATCACTGCCATAGAAACGTTACTCGATTGGAAAGGAGATGGCATGGAACACAGAGAATTTCATAGCGACGCAATTTCTGTGTTAGTTCATCAATGTGAGGGAACGAGGGATGCAGTAAACTATGAATAAAGCATCGGAAAAGAGATACTCGACTCTCAAAAGAAAATCCTATCGTTGCCGTTTAATAGTTACTCGATTGGGTAAGAGGAGGCATGGAACCCAGAGTATTTCATAGCGACGCAATTTCTTTGTTAATTCGTCAATGTGAGGGTACGAGCAATGCAGTAAACAAGGAATAATGCATCGTAAAAGTGACACTCGACTGCCAAAGGAAAATCAAATCGTTGCCGTTGAAACGTTACTCGATTGGGAAGGAGAGGGCATGGAACCCAGAGTATTTCATACGGACGCAATTTCTGTGTTAATTCGACAATGTGCGGGAGCGAGGATTGCAGTAAAGAAGGAATTATGCATCTGAGAAAGATACTCAACTCCAAAAATAAAATCCCATCATTGAAGTAGAATCGTAACTTGATCGGGAAGGAGAAGGCATGGAACCCAGAGTATTTCAAAGCGAAACAATTTCTGTGTTAGTTCGTCAATGTGAGGGAGCGAGGGATGCAGTAAAGAAGGAATAATACTTCGGAAAAGAGATACTCGACTCCCAAAAGAAAATCCTGTCGGTTACGTAGAAACGTTACTCGATTGGGAAGGAGTAGGCATGGAACCCAAAATATATCTTAGTGACCCATTTTCTGTGTCAATTCGTCAATGTGAAGGCGCAAGGGATGCAGTAAAGAAGGAACAGTGGATCGGAATAGAGATACTCATCTCCTAAAAGAATATCCTGTTGTTGCTATAGATATGTTACTCAAATAGGAAGGAGGAGGCATGGAACCCAAAGTAATTTACAGCAACGCAATTTGTGTGTTCATTCGTCAATGTGAGGGAGCGAGGAATGCAGTAAACAAGGAATAATGCATCGGAAAAGAGATACTCCACACCGAAAAGAAAATCGTGTTGTTGCCATAGAAACGTTATTCGATTGGGAAGGAGAAGTCATTGAACACAGAGTAATTCATATCGAAAGCAATTCCTGTTATCATTTGGCAATTTGATGGTGCGAGGGACACAGTTATGAAAGAATAATGCATCGGAAAACAGCTACACACCTCCGAAAATAAAATTCTGTCGTTGCCGTAGAAACGTTACTCGATTGGGAAGGAGAAGGCATGGAACCCAGAGTATTTCTAAGCGACGCAATTTCTGTGTTATTTCGTCGATGTGAGGGAGCGAGGGACACAGTTAAGAAGGACCAATGCATCGGAGAAAAGATACTCCACTCCCAGTAGAAAATCCTGTCGTTGCCATAGAAACGTTACTCGATTGGGAAGTGGAAGACATGGAACCCGGAGTATTTCATAGCGAGGTAATTTCTGTGTTAATTCGTTAATGTGAGGGAGCGAGAGATTTAGTAAAGAAGGAATAATGTATCGGAAAAGAGATACTAGACTCCCAAAGGAAAATCCTAACAGTGCCGTAGAAACGTTACTCGATTGGAAAGGAGAACGCATGGAACCCAGAGTATTTCATAGCGACGCAATTGCTGTGTTAATTCGTCAATGTGAGGGTGCGAGCGATGCAGTAAACAAGGAATAATGCATCGGAAAAGAGATACTCGACTGCCAAAAGAAAATCCAATCGTTGCCGTAGAAACGTTACTCGATTGGGAAGGAGAGGGCATGGAACCCAGAGTATTTCATACGGACTCAATTTCTGTGTTAATTCGACAATGTGAGGGAGTGAGGATTGCAGTAAAGAAGGAATTATGCATTTGAGAAAGATACTCGACTCCCAAAATAAAATCCCATCGTTGAAGTAGAATAGTTACTTGATCGGGAAGGAAAAGGCATGGAACCCAGAGTATTTCAAAGCGAAACAATTTCTGTGTTAGTTTGTCAATGTGAGGGAGCGAGGGATGCAGTAAAGAAGGGATAATACTTCGGAAAAGAGATACTCAACTCCCAAAAGAAAATCCTGTCGTTTACATAGAAACGTTACTCGATTGGGAAGGAGAAGGCATGGAACCCTGGGTATTTCCCAGCGACGTGATTTCTGTGTTATTTCGTCACTGTGAGGGAGCGAGGGGTGCAATACAGAAGGAATAATGCATCGGAATATAGGTGGACTCAAAAAGGAAAATCCTATCAGTGCCGTAGAAACGTTACACGATTCGAAAGGAGAAGGCATGGAACACAGAGTATTTCATAGCGACGCAATTTCTGTGTTAATTCATCAATGTGAGGGTGCGAGGGATGCAGTAAGGAAGGAATTATGCATCGGAAAAGAGATACTCGACTTCCAAAAGACAATCCTATCGTTGCCATGGTAACGTTACTAGATTGGGAAGGAGAAGGCATGGAACCCTGGGTATTTCCCAGCGACGTGATTTCTGTGTTATTTCGTCACTGTGAGGGAGCGAGGGATGCAATACAGAAGGAATAATGCATCGGAATATAGGTGGACTCAAAAAGGAAAATCCTATCAGTGCCGTAGAAACGTTACACGATTCGAAAGGAGAAGGCATGGAACACAGAGTATTTCATAGCGACGCAATTTCTGTGTTAATTCATCAATGTGAGGGAGCGAGGGATGCAGTTAACTAGGAATAAAGCATCGGAATAGAGATACTCTTCTCCCAAAAGAAAATCCTCTCGTTGCCATTTAAACGTTACTCGATTGGGACGGAGAACGCATGGAACCCAGAGTATCACATAGCGAGCCAATTTCTGTGTTATTTCGTCAATGTGAGGTCGCAAGGGATGCAATTAAGAAGGAATAATGCATCGGAATAGAGAAACTTGACTCCCAGAAGAAACCCTATGGTTGCCGCAGAAACGTTACTCGATTCGGAAAGAGAGGGTATTGAACGCGGTTTATTTCATAGCGACTTAATTTCTGTGTTAATTCGTCACTGTGAGGGAGCGAGGGATGCCGTAAAGAAGAAATAAAGCATCGGAAAAGAGTTACTCGACTCCCAAATGAAAATTCTATCGTTGCCGTAGAGACGTTACTCGATTGGGAAGGAGCAACCATGGAACCCAGTGCTTTCATAGCGACGCAATTTCTGTGTTAATTCGTCAACGTAAGGAAGCGAGGGATGCAGTAAAGATCGAATAATGCATCAGGAAAGAGATACTCGACTCCCAAATTAAAAGCGCATCCTTGCCGTGGAAACGTTACTCGATTTGGTTGGAGAAGGCAATGAAGCCAGAGGATTTCATAGCGACGCAATTTCTGTGTCAATTCATCAATGTGAGGGAGCGAGAGATGCAGTAAAGATGGAATAATGCATCGGAAAAGAGATACTCGACTCCCTAATGAAAATCATATCGTTGCGATAGAAACGTTACTCGATTGGGAAGGTGAAGGCATGGCACCCACAGTATTTCATAGCGACGAAAATTTTGTGTTAATTCGTCAATGTGAGGGAGCGGGGGATGCAGTCAAGAAGGAATAATGCTTCGCAACAGAGATACTCGACTCCCAAAAGAAAATTCTATCGTTGCCGTAGAGACGTTACTCGATTGTGAAAGAGTAATCATGGAACCCAGTGTACTTTATAGCGACGCAATTTCTGTGTTTATTCGTCAATGTGAGGGAGCGAGGGATGCAGTAAAGATGAATTAATGCATCGGAAATTAGTCACTCGACTCCGAAAAGAAAAATCTGTCGTTGCCGTAGATACGTTACTCGATTGGGAAAGAGAAGGCATGGAAACCAAAGTATTTCATAGCGACTTAATTTCTGTGTTAATTCGTCAATGTGAGGGTGCGAGGGATGCAGTAAAGAAGGAATAATACATCGAAAGGGAGATACTCGACTCCCAAAAGAAAATCCATTCGTTGCCGTAGAAACGTTACTCGATTGGGAAGGAGAAGGCGTGGAACCCAGAGTATTTCATTGCGACGCAATTGCTGTGTTAATTCGTCAATGTGAGGGATCGAGGCATGCTGTAAAGAAGGAATTAGCATTGGAAAAGAGATACTCGACTCCCAAAGGAAAATTCTATCGTTGCCGTAGAGACGTTACTCGATTGGGAAAGATATAAAGGCACATTTGCATGCCGTGCGTGAGTTTGCTTGGAAGCGCGAAATCTTAATTAAATAATTAACCTCTGACAAATAAATAAAGCCTATGGCACAGAACTGCAGCGCTATGTAGCTGATAAAACAAAATACAATTAGGATACTCTTATGTTTGATGAAGAATGGAGGAGGTCTTGCAGAGCAACTGGTGCGGGAAGCACCCTGCCATATTTGAAATTATATAAGAACACTGCGAGTTGCAATCTTACTAGGCACTCGATTCTGTAAAGAATTTATATTTATGAAAGGAAGTAGAATTATTTAACTGTAGGCTTATTCGTTGAATATACCTGATTTAACTGTGTAAACTTTTTTATGTTTAGTAGACAGTCACCTCTGTACGACGTATTGACATGGCTGGCAAAATTATTCTAATATTGAGATTTAGATTTTGAGTCCGCACCTACCGCAGCAGTCTTTGGAAACGATTTAAATACGAAGTCCGATTATTCGAATCACATTTCACGGTCAACTACGAATAACATTGCATTTACGAAAAAGCCGTTGTCAAGCGTCTGATACCAAAAAATTAAACGTCCACGTTCCAGATAATCATATATTAATTACAACCAATCACTATCATACATATACAATAATTTATATTTAATTTTATTTTATTTATTTTATATTGGCGACTGCGTGTCGGACTTGTTCTTTTGTCATTTGTTACATTGTTCTCTTTGTTTCATGCGAAAAATCAACTTTCTGGACCTGGACGTGAATGTATGAGAAATAACAAAAATCTGAAGATATTTTCCAATTCTAAAATTTTCCGGGAAGACGCAACGAAGCTTCCAGCAAAATAAGGTAAGACGCAGTATCTTTGCATTGGCAGGCTTGACCAGACGCATAATTCAGTCCACCACAAAAATTTCAAAGTCTCAGTCAGAGCCCATGTTAATACATGACGTCACGTCTAATGACGCGGCGGGGGCAGAGACCTTGCAAACAGTAAACATTGCCAACATGTTACAAATGCTAATGAAACAAAACGCAGAAAATATGGCAACCTTAAGGAGGCAGAACGCGGAAAACCTGAGAACCTTAAAGACACAAAATCACGAAATTAAATCTGACCTCATAGCAATCAAGGCATGTAATGACACTTTATGTAAACGTGTGGAACTTATAGACGCCACACTGACCAAACAGATGACTGAACTCAGTACGAAATTTTCCAAGCTTAATACGAGACAAGAAAAGACAACAAATGACGTAGCACTTTTACAGACACAAGCAAAAAACCTTAATGTCACGTGTGAAGCTCTTACTGAACAAATTCAAACATATCCTTCAGTACATGACAACCTTGAAAAACGAATTACTGACGCGCAGAATAAATTTGGCGATGTTGAACAACAACTGACTGACAGATTACAATCTGATGCCACAGTTCATTTTCAAAATATTAATAAAGAATTGCATGATTGGGTAGAGAGCAAAGACAAACATTTTGATAGATGCATACGTGAAAATTTACCAACAATTGTCCACGACTCCGTAGCGGAATACATCACTAATAACAAACAGCTGATTAGTGACGCAGTACAATCCGTCACTGCACCCATGAGACAATTCCCCGATCAACCACAGTCTGAATGTAACGAAAATATCAGCCAAAATGTACAGTTCAGAAACCAATATACATTCGAGTATGACGCACACATACCGCACACGACAAACACACAAGAACAAAACACACCACGACTACAACACATACCACGACGTGCAAACACAAACACAAGCTATTATTATGGTAAACCACAGCAACATTATCGTAAATACTCGCCATCTGAACATTACAGTAATTACAGTGGAACAAATCCATATCATAATGCAAAGGAAGAAGAAAGCTTAATAAAACACAGGCAATTTCAGACTTTTATCCCAGAAAAACGAACCATTCATCCTGTGATTTTTCTTAAATCTTTTAGAAACGCATTTCCACGCACTTGGAGTGATCGGAAAAAGATTTCATATATTGTCGGTTACATCCAAGGCGATGCAGCTGTCTGGGCATACAGTCAAGCTGACGTATGTACCACGTACAGTGAGTTTGAGCGTGCCTTTCTGAACAAATTCTGGTCGCAATCCGTCCAGGAGCGACTCAGAAGACAAATTTTGGAACCTGAAACCTTTAACAGTAAAAATGGTAACTTACGCAGATATTTTGAAAAATACTTGAACATGGCACATTTTTTGGACGAACCAGTCGCAACACGTGATATACTCCGTGCGTTGAAGGCCAAATTGCCCTTCAACATTAAAGAAAAACTCTTACATATTCCGGATGACGATCAAAATTATTTTTTAACGGCTTTAGATTCGGTTGACATGTTACTAGAAGATCAGCGCTTCGCGCGGCAAAACAGCAGCCACAATGTTTATACTAGTGGTATGCAAAACATGCAGGCTTGCCAACTCAATTCTGGCGCGCCCACAGTTGGATACGCGGTACAGCAAAAACAGCAAACTCACATGCCGTCTCAATACGGAAAGCAAAATTAACACGCATATTCCAATAAAAACAACAGTTACAACAGTAATAACATTTCATGCGGCAATCCATACAAAAGGCACCGCGGTAATAACAACAACGGTAACAACGGATACAAATGCAACAACAAAAACACAAACAGAAATAGAAATAATAATAACTACGAGCCAAGACAGCATCAAGGCTGGACTCGTAGCAATCACTACTTTCATTCAAACACTGCTATACCACATCAGCCACCAGGACAAAATTGGAGCATACCTTACGACCGACAGGTAAGTCATAATGCGCAACAGCAACAACAACTGCAAAAGTTTGTAGATCGCAACAGGCAATATCCGAATGTGAATATAATAGAAGTGACACCTGATACACAACCTCAATCTCTGTCAGTACCTAATACATATGCTAACCCAACAAACTAGAAACAGTCACTCCTATGCCCCGGGTCGTGGCTGAAGAATTCTTGGGGGGCGACTTCAATGTTAATCAGTTATTTGACACCACCATTGAACAACAAAATATTGATTTGCCTAATAATTCTAAACAAAAATTACCTGTTTTATTTATAAGATACAACCACAATGAGAATATATCAGATGAACTTTTGCAAGACATTACACAATGTCGTTCAAACACAAATGAAATTGTTTTAGCCTCTACTACTGGTGTAGTAGGTGGGATTCCAACTACTATTATCTTAGATACAAGTGCAGCTGTGAGCGTTTTCTCTTTTAATTTCTATAGAAAGATGTGTGAATAGGAGCCTGTGCTTGAGTTTCCCGCCCAAAACTGTAAAATAACTACTGCTCTAGGTAATAAGTCATGTAGGGTTAAGAAGCAAGTTTTTGTAAACATTAAAATAGGTAATGGAGCCGTACAATGGCAATTCCTGGTTGTACAAAACCTTGTGACAAATTGCATATTAGGATTAGGTATTATGAGCGAGAAGGACTGCATTTTAGACTTCTCCAAAGATAAATGTATTTTAAATGATAAAGGCAGTGTAATTATTATTGATTTGGACAGGAGAACTCTAAAGCATGACAAACGCTGTACAGGGTACAAGGTTCAGTTAGTACTTGACAATGACATTCAAGACATGCAAACACACTCATCTGACACAGAGCTAATGGACTTGAAAGCATTGCTTGATCATAAGATAAATGAAGCTACAACTCTAAGTGTAAATGAACGTATGAAACTACAGGAAGTGTTATCCAAATATTTACAAGTTTTTACCAAACGATTAGGTGTTATCAATACGTATGTGTACAAGATTGAAGTTAAGCCTCACAAGATCTTCTACCACAACACATATAACGTACCGTTATCTCAACGACCTGCTGTGTGGCAAGAACTAAAACAAATGTTAGACTGGAAGGTCATTGAACCATCCACCTCACCTTACTGTAGTCCTCTACTTGTTGTCAAAAAACCAAATGGTAGCATTAGGCTAGTGTTAGACGCACGAGCAATTAATAAAATAATTTTACCGGTTCATACAAAACCCGAAAATTTAGAAGAGCAGTTACAGAAATTTCTAGATGAAAAATATTTTTCCACAATAGATCTCGCTAATTCATTTTGGCAAGTAGGTATCACTCTTGATTCTCGGAAATATACTGCATTTATGTTCGGGGGGCGAACCTATCAGTTTTGTGTTCTACCCTTCGGACTGAATGTCAGTTCTGGGGTATTCATTACAGCCCTGGATACCGTGCTTGGCGATGATTTAGTTGAGACAGTCACACACTATGTAGATGATATACTGATAGCTACACAGTCTTGGAATGAACACGTTGACACACTTCAAAGAATTTTAGAAAAATTTGCACAAGCTGGAGTCACAGCCAATATTAGAAAATTAAAATTTGGTTGCAGTGAGATAAAATATTTAGGACATATCATTAATTCACAGGGCATACGTCCTGATCCCTGTAAATTAGATGCTATCAGAAACTTTCCTATCTCTCGAACTAAAAAGCAGTTAAAATCATTCCTTGGGCTATTTTCATTTTTCAGACGTTTTTTACCACAACCACTTTTGAACAGTAAACACCTGCTGAATCTACTCAGAAAGAATCAAGTTTGGATCTGGTCAGAACAGTGCCAGAATGACTTTAATACAATTAAACATGCTTTAGTGAATGCAAACATATTGAGCCATCCAGATTTCAATTTAGATTTTTGTATGACTTGTGATGCTTCACGTACTGGCTTGGGCTGTTGCTTATTTCAAGTTGTAAAGAATAAAGAAATGGAACAGATAAGAATTATTGGGTTTGCAAGTCGTACTCTAACTGAATGTGAGCGTACATACTCCACTACTGAGTTAGAAACACTTTCCTTGGTCTGGGCATTCAAAAAATTCAATTATTATTTATTTGGAAAACATACAGTAATTTATACCGATCACGAGGCCCTGACATTTTTGTTAACTTGTACATCCTAGATTATCACGAGGGGCAGTTACTCTTCAGAACTACTCTTTTGAAATTAAGTACATAAAAGGTAAGGACAACACCATTGCCGACGCTTTGTCTAGACTTCCACAAGGTATGAATGAAACCAACAGTGACTTAGAAACTATAAATGACTACAAGATTCTCTTAATGCAAGACAAGCAGTATCACCAATATTATATTGATATGTGCAGAAACATGGCTAAATTACAAAAATCTGATCCTCACTGGTGTAAGATAATAACTTTACTGGTAGAAAAGCACAATCATCCTTTGACTAAGTATTACAAGTTACACAATGATGTGTTATTTTATCGCCGACATCCAAATGCTACTAACTGGTGTGTATGCATTCCCAAAGAGTCTGAACGTAATTTGATTTGGCACACACACTTAGTTTGGGGTCATTATGGGACAAAAAAGTGTTTGGCAAAGCTCAGCACATACTGTTATTTTAGCAATATGAGAAGAAAAATTTACAGGGAACTGAAAACATGTGTCATATGTCAAAAATCAAAACCTCAGAATTTATCCACAAAAAGAGATTTACATTCTATTTTACCGAGTAAACACCTGGAAATTCTGTGTACTGACATCAGTGGACCGCATCCAGCAAACTCTAGAGGCGTCAAATATATCTTAGCTTTTTACGATATATTTTCTAAACATGTAAAACTTTATGCTTTAAAATCCGCCACTGCAAATGCTATAATACGAAGATTCTCAAGTGATTACCTGACGCACGTGGGAAAACCTAAAGCAATTCTGTCAGATAATGCAGCATACTACTCTGGGTACAAATGGAGAAATTTCTTGAAGGACAATAACATTAAAAGTATATTTATTTCAAGGTTTAGTCCACCATGTAACGCGACTGAGAGACTTTTCCGAGAACTAAACCGATTCATGAGGACCTATATTTCATCAAAACATACTAATTGGGTGTCCTACCTAAGTCTTTTCGAAGACGTACACAATACCTTAAATATTTACAATACAAATTACGCTCCTAAGGAGATCATGTTCAATTGCAAACAGAACGATCAATGGATAGAACCATTACCTAAGTTGTCAGACAAGGAAATCACACCTGAACAGAAAATAAAAGAAGTATTGACTACACTGACACATCACGCACAGATACGAAACAAACATCACACAAACATAATAAAAAGAAAACAAAAATTCAAGGTAGGAATGCTTGTACTACTTCGTACTCATCATAAATCTGTAGCACTCAAACGACGCAATGCTAAGTGGCGTCTGGTATAGGAAGGACCTTATATAATTGTTAACATACCGCATCCTGGTGAGTATCTGTTACAACATCCTAGAACTAACAAAATTATTGGGCTATACGCACACCGAGATCTTAGAGCATTTCATGCTAAATAATGTCAAAGTCATACCCATGAAAACATTGCTAAGCAAATCGCAAAACTCTGTTTGCTACAACACAGATAATAAGCGGTATAGAAATTTTCGTTTCAGCGGTTCCAGTGACGCAGTTGAAGAGAGAAGAACTTTTCTTTCAACGCCGCGGCACCACCGAGAAGACTGAATATTAAAGTAAAATTTATGATTACGTAGCAGTGAATGATATATTAATTTTTCACGGAACATTTGTGACTGTAGGTACCACTGACTTGGTATGACACCTGACGAATCGACAGACGTCATCTGTGAAGCGATCTTTTACTTCGAGAAATAGATTAGACGCACATCTCTCGGCAAGAAAAGCATCTACCAGTAGCCAAGGCCACACAGACACTATACACACACGCAGAAAACGCGTGGAATCTAACAGCTTTCCGTCTCTTATTATTTTGAATATTTATTGAGTAGTGAAAACGCCTGGTCTTGGCTACTGATGTAATGAATGTTGTGTCTAACCTATCTTAATTTCAGATGACATCACAAAAAACATCGATAAAATCCCAGCAAAACCGTTAAAGAGGACGTAAATATCTGCAATTCATGTAATCAAATATAACACAATGTAATAATTTATAGCTATGTAATGATGATGTAAACATGTTTATGTGTAACTGAATTATGTTTATGCTAAGAAAATATGTGACATGTATATGTATGATTACTTATGTTTTTTTTTAACTGCTGTATAATGTAACTGTTACTATGTGAAAATCTGAACGATAACGAGTGCCAAAATGTGAAAAACTTAAAAAAAAAATTGCGTAGTGAACCACTGTTCACGGACATTAACGTACATTACTAAGTCTGCAACTACGCAGAAACCTATGTGAAAGAAACTGTTAATGACATTCATCATGCATCGTACCTTTGTAAACGCGATGAACGATTTCTTTGATAAGTAACTACGAAAATTTAGGTGAGCTATATTTAGAAAAAAACTGAAAATGTGAAGTGCGTAATTGGTGCATCGTCTAGTGACATTACTACAGTATCTAACTTCAAGATGTTAACTGGATTAAATGGTCACAACATGCCTGTCCAGAAAACAATACGACGAGTGGAAGAATTTTGGTTGGAACTTCAGGATCGACGCCAGCTATGTGCCGTCAGAGGTTCTGCAACCAAGCTTCCATGGAATATCGGAAACGAACTGCATATGGACCAATTACTCGACGGGTCACGTCTGATCTGTAATAAACAATGCTTTTTGTCACAACGAACTGCATCACAACGACTATAATGGAAATAGGAATTGGACATGTTTATGTACAATCACGTTGTTATACAGCGATGTTACTGTGATCAAAAAACTGTACCACGACGACACTAACCTGTGAAAAATTATTCTGCAGCAGATGAATATAAACTGTAATAACGACACGATGTGTATAGGTCAACGCACCGGAAACAAAAAGACATTTTTCTTTGAAGCATTTCAATGCAATACTATGTAACTAAGAACATTCAACAATCTAAAGTTGTATTGTATTATAACAAATATTGTAATTTTAAAACTAAGTTACCTGTCATAGAATGTAGTCTTCATATGTAATCTTGGAGGATTATTTTCTTTGTGCAACGACTAAGAAATGCGCGCGCCCACGAACAATATGAACTGCAATACTGTGCCGCGTGATCTAAATTTACGATATAACGGCAGTGCCGGAGTCACACAGACGCTTCTGCGCATGCGTGCTCTCTATTTTGCCAACATAAGAACTTTTACGGCGCACGCGCGTCATTCAAATTTTGTATATAATATACAGTATAATGTAAGTCATGTAAATAGTTGTAGATAACTTAGATTTTCTTGTGCCTTTAGGTGAATTGCTCGCCTGCAGGTGTGTCCTTTCGCCTCACAATTCAGGGGGCAATATAAAGGCACATTTGCATGCCGTGCGTGTGTTTCCTCGGAAATGCGAAATCTTAATTAAATAATTAATCTGTGACAAATAAATAAAGCCTATGGCACAGAACTAGAGCGCTGTGTCGCTGATAAAACAAAACACAATTACGATACTCTTATGTTTCATTAAGAAGGAGAGGTCTTGTACAACAACTGGTGTGGGAAACATGTATATTTTATTGACTGGCACACCGCCATATTTGAAGTTATATAAGAACACTGCGAGTTGCAATCTTACTAGGCACTCGATTCTGCTAGGAATTTATATTTATGAAAGTAAGTAGAATTATTTAACTGTAGGCTTATTCGTTGAATATATCTGATTTAACTAATTTTGTAAACTCCTTATGTTTAGTAGACAGTCACCTCTGTACGACGTATTGACATGGCAGGCAAATGATTCTAATATTGAAATTTAGATTTGACTCCGCACCTACTGCAGCAGTCTTTGGAAACGATTTAAATACGAAGTCCGATTATTTGAGTCTTATTTTACGGTCAACTACGAATAACATTGCATTTACGAAAAAGCCATTGTCAAGCGTCCGATACCATATAATTAAACATCCACGTTCCAGATAAGCAAATATTAATTACAACCAATCACTATCATACATAATTGATAATTAATTTTTTATTTTATTTTATTTATTTTATATCCTGTCGTTGCCATAGATACATTACTCGATTCAAAAGGAGAACGCATAGAACCAAGAGTATTTCATAGCGACGAAATTTCTGTGTTAATTCGTCAATGTGAGTGAGCGAGTGATGCAGCCAGGAATCAAGTATGCACCGGAAAAGAGATACCCGACTCCCAAAAGAAAGTGCTGTCGTTGCCATAGGAGCGTAACTCGATTCAGAAGAAGAAGACTTGGAACGCTGAGTATTTCGTAGCGATGCAATTTCTGTGTTAATACGTCAATATCAGGGAGCGAGAAATGCAGTAAAGAAGGAATAATGCATCGGAAAAGAGATACCCGACTCCCAAAGGAAAATCCTGTTGTTGCCGTAGAGCATGGGATGCAGTAAGCAAGAAATAATGCATCAGAAAAGAGTTACTCGACTCCAAAAGGAAAATCCTGTTGTTGCCATAGAAACGTTCGTCAATTTAGAAGGAGAAGGCATGGAACCCAGAGTATTACATAGCGACGCTATTTCTGAGTTAAGTCGTCAATGTGACGGAATGAGGAATCCAGTAAAGAAGGAATAAGGCGTCGGGAAAGAGTTACTCGTCTCCCAAAAGAAAATCCTGACGTTGCGGCCGAAACGTTAGTCTATTCAGTAGGAGAAGGCATGGAACCCAGAGTAATTCATAGCGACGCAATTTCTGTGTTAATTCGTCAATGTGAGGGAGCGAGGGATGCAGTACAGAAGGAACAATGCATTGGAGAAGGGATACTCGAATACCAAAAGGTATTCCTGTCATTGCCGTAGAAACGTTACACGATTAAGAAGGAGAATGCATGGAACCAGAGTATGTCATAGCGACGCAATTTCTGTGTTAATTCGTCAATGTGAGGGAGCGAGGGATGCAGTGAAGAAGGAATAATGCATCAGAAAAGAGTTACTCGACTCCCAAAAGAAAATCCTATCGTTGCCATAGAAACGTTACTCGATTCAGAAGGTGAAGGCATGGAGACCAGAGTATTTCATAGCAATTTCTGTGTTAATTCGTCAATGTGAGGGAGCGAGGGATGCAGTAAAGAAGGAATAATGCATCGGAAAAGAGATACCTGACTCCCAAAAGAAAATCCTGTTGTTGCCGTAGAAACGTTACTCGATTCAGAAGGAGAAGGTATGGAAACCAGAGAATTTCATAGCGACGCCATTTCTTTGTTAATTCGTCAATGTGATGGAGCGAGTGATGCAGTAAAGAAGGATTAATGCATCGGAAACTGCACTCCTGGAAATTGAAATAAGAACACCGTGAATTCATTGTCTCAGGAAGGGGAAACTTTATTGACACATTCCTGGGGTCAGATACATCACATGATCACACTGACAGAACCACAGGCACATAGACACAGGCAACAGAGCATGCACAATGTCGGCACTAGTACAGTGTATATCCACCTTTCGCAGCAATGCAGGCTGCTATTCTCCCATGGAGACGATCGTAGAGATGCTGGATGTAGTCCTGTGGAACGGCTTACCATGCCATTTCCACCTGGCGCCTCAGTTGGACCAGCGTTCGTGCTGGACGTCCAGACCGCGTGAGACGACGCTTCATCCAGTCCCAAACATGCTCAGTGGGGGACAGATCCGGAGATCTTGCTGGCCAGGGTAGTTGATTTACACCTTCTAGAGCACGATGGGTGGCACGAGATACATGCGGACGTGCACTGTCCTGTTGGAACAGCAAGTTCCCTTGCCGGTCTAGGAATGGTAGAACGATGGGTTCGATGACGGTTTCGATGTACCGTGCACTATTCAGTGTCCCCTCGACGATCACCAGTGGTGTACGGCCAGTGTAGGAGATCGCTCCCCACACCATGATGCCGGGTGTTGGCCCTGTGTGCCTCGGTCGTATGCAGTCCTGATTGTGGCGCTCACCTGCACGGCGCCAAACACGCATACGACCATCATTGGCACCAAGACAGAGGCGACTCTCATCGCTGAAGACGACACGTCTCCATTCGTCCCTCCATTCACGCCTGTCGCGACACCACTGGAGGCGGGCTGCACGATGTTGGGGCGTGAGCGGAAGACGGCCTAACGGTGTGCGGGACCGTAGCCCAGCTTCATGGAGACGGTTGCGAATGGTCCTCGCCGATACCCCAGGAGCAACAGTGTCCCTAATTTGCTGGGAAGTGGCGGTGCGGTCCCCTACGGCACTGCGTAGGATCCTACGGTCTTGGCGTGCATCCGTGCGTCGCTGCGGTCCGGTACCAGGTCGACGGGCACGTGCACCTTCCGCCGACCACTGGCGACAACATCGATGTACTGTGGAGACCTCACGCCCCACGTGTTGAGCAATTCGGCGGTACGTCCACCCGGCCTCCCGCGTGCCCACTATACGCCCTCGCTCAAAGTCCGTCAACTTCACATACGGTTCACGTCCACGCTGTCGCGGCATGCTACCAGTGTTAAAGACTGCGATGGAGCTCCGTATGATACGGCAAACTGGCTGACGCTGACGGCGGCGGTGCACAAATGCTGCACAGCTAGCGCCATTCGACGGCCAACACCGCGGTTCCTGGTGTGTCCGCTGTGCCGTGCGTGTGATCATTGCTTGTACAGCCCTCTTGCAGTGTCCGGAGCAAGTATGGTGGGTCTGACACACCGGTGTCAATGTGTTCTTTTTTCCATTTCCAGGAGTGTAGTATCTCGACTCCCAAAAGAAAATCCTGTCGCTGTTGTACAAACGTTTCTCGATTCAGAAGGAGAAGGCATGGAAACGGAGTATGTCATAGCGACGAAATTTCTGTGTTAATTCGTCAATGTTCGTCAATGTGGGGGAGCGTGGGATGCAGTAAAGAAGGAACGATGCATCGGAAAAGAGATACACGAATACCAAAAGAAAATCCTTTCGTTGCCGTAGAAACGATACTCGAATTAGCAGGAGAAGGCACGGAACCCAGAGTATTTAATAGTGATGCAATTTCTGTGTTAATTCGTCAATGTGAGGGAGAGAAGGATGCTGTAAGGAAGGAATTATGCATTGGAAAAAAGATACCCGACTCCCAAAAGAAAATCCTTTTGTTGCCATAGAGATGTTATTCGATTCAGAAGAAGAAGTCATTGAACCCAGAGTATATCGTAACAACGAAATTTCTGTGTTAATTCGTCAATGTAAGGGAGCGAGGGATGCAGTAAATTGGAATAATGCATCGGAAAAGAGATACTCGGCTCCCAAAAGAAAATCCGGTCGTTGCCGTAGAAACGTTACTCGATTCAGAAGGAGCAGGCATGGAACCCAGAGTATTTCATAGCGACGCAATATATGTGTTAATTCGACAATGTAAGGGACCAAGGGATGCAGGAAAGATGGAGAAATGCGTCAGAAAAGAAATACACGACTCACAAAAGAAAATCCTGTCGTTGCCGTAGAAATGCAACTCGATTCTGATGGAGTAGGCATGGAACCCAGAGTATTTCATAGCGACGTAATTTCTGTGTTAATTCGTCAATGTGAGGGAGCGAGGTATGCAGTTAAGAAAGAATAATGCATTGGAAAATGGATACCCGACTCTCAAAAGAAAATCCTGGCATTGCTGTGGAAACATTACTCGATTCAGAAGGAGAACACATGGAACCCAGAGAATTTCATTGGGACGCAATATCTGTGTTAATTTGTGTATGTGAGGGAGCGAGGGAAGCAGTAGAGAAGGAATAATGCATCGGAAAAGACTTACTCGACTCCCACACGAAAATCCTGTCGTTGCCATAGAAACGTTATTCTATTCAGAAAGAGATGGCATGAAACCCAGAGTATTTCATAGCAATTTCTGTGTTAATTCATCAATCTAAGGGATCGAGGGATGCAGTAAAGAAGGAATAATGCATCGGAAAAGAGATACTCGACTCCCAAAAGAAAATCCTTTCGCTGCAATAGAAATGTTATTAGATTCAGAAGAACAAGTCATGGATCCCAGTGTATATCGCAGCGACGAAATTTCGGTGATAATTCGTCAATGTAAGGGAGCAAGGGATGCAGTAAAGAAGGAATAATGCATCCGCAAAGAGAAACTCGGCTCCCAAAAGTAAATACGGTCGATGCCGTAGAAACGTTACTCGATTCAGAAGGAGCAGGCATGGAACGCAGAGTATTTCATAGCGACGCAATATCTGTGGTTATTCGACAATGCGAGGCAACATGGGATGCAGAAAACAAGAAGAAATGTGTCAGAAAAGATATACTCGAACACAAAAGAAAATCGTGTCGTTGGCGTAGAAACGTTGCCCGATTCAGATGGAGAAGGCATGGAACCCAGATTATTTCATAGCGAAGTAATTTCTGTGTTAATTCGTCAATGTGATGGAACCAGGTTTGCAGTTAAGAAAGAATAATGCATCGGAAAATGGATACCCGACTCCCAACAGAAAATCCAGTCATTGCTGTGGAAACATTACTCGATACAGAAAGACAAGGTATGGAACCCAGAGTATTTCATAGAGACGCATTATTTGTGTTAATTCGTCAATGTGAGGGAGGGAGGGATGCAGTAAAGAAGGAATAATGCATCGGAAAAAGAGATACTCAACTCGCAAAAGAAAATCCTGTCGTTGCCACACAACGTTACTCGATTCAAAAGGAGAAGGCATGGAACCCAGAGTGTTTCATACCAATATCTGTGTTAATTCGTCAATGTGAGGGAGCGAGGCATGCACTAAAGAAGGAATAACGCATCGGAAACAAGTTACTCGACTCCCTAATGACAATCGTGCCGTTGCCGTAGAAACGATACCCGATTCAGAATTAGAAGGCAGGGGATCCAGAGTATTTAATAGCAACTCAATTTCTGTGTTAATTCGTCATCGTGAGGGAGCGAGGGATCCAGTAAGGAAGGAATTATGCTTCGGATAAGAGACACCAGACTCCCAAAAGAAAATCCTCTCATGGCCACAGAAATGTTATTTCATTCAGAAAAAGAAGACATGGAACCCAGAGTATTTCGTAGCGACGAAATTTCTGTGTTAATTCGTCAATGTAAGGGAGCGAGGGATGCAGTAAGGAAGGAATAATCCATCGGAAAAGAGATACACGACTCCCAAAAGAAAATCCTGTCGTTGCCATAGAAACGTTACTCGATTCAGAAGGAGCAGACATGGAACCAAGACTGCTTCATAGCGACGCAATTTCTGGGCTCATTCGACAATGTGAGAGTACGAGGGATGCAGGAAAGATGGAAAAATCCATCGGAAAAAAGATACTCGACTCCGAAAAGAAAATCCTGTCGTTGCCGTGCAATCGTTTCTCGATTCAGAAGGAGAAGGCATCGAACCCAGAGTATTTCATAGCGACGCTATTTCTGTGTTAGTTCGTCAATGTGAGGGAGCGAGGGGTTGCGGTAAAGAAGGAATAATGCTTCGGAAAAGAGATACTCGTCTCCCAATTGACAATCCTGTCGTTGCCTTAGAAACGTTACTCGATTCAGAAGGAGCAGGCATAGGGCACACTGTTATTCATAGCGACGAAATTTCTGTGTTATTTCGTCAATGTGAGGGAGAGAGGGAACCAGTAAGGAAGGAACTTTGCATCGGAAAAGAGATACTTGACTCAAAAAAGCAAATCCTCACGTTGCCGTAGAAACGTTACTCAATTCAGAAGGAGAAGGCATGGAACCAAGAGTAATTCATAGCGATGCTATTTCTGTGTTCATTTGTCAATGTGAGGGTGCGAGGGGTGCAGTAAAGTAATGCATCGGATAAGAGATACTCGCCTCCCAAAAGAAATTCTTGTCGATGCCGTAGAAATGTTACTCGATTCAGAAGGAGAAGGCATGGAACCCAGAGTATTTCATAGCGACGCAATTTCTGTGCTTCTTCGTCAATGTGAGGTAGAGAGGGACGCAGTAAAGAAGGAATAATGCATCGGAAAAGAGATTCACGACACCCGAAAGAAAATCCTGTCGTTGCCGTAGATACGTTACTCAACTCTGAAGGAGAAGCCATGGAACAAAGAGTAATTCAACGGGGCACAATTTCTGTGTTAATTCGTCAATTTGAGGGAGTGAGGGATGCATTAAGGAAGGTATAATGCATCGGAAAAGTGATACTCGACTCCCAAAAGGAATTCATGTCGTTGGCGTTGAAACGTTAATCGATTCAGAAGGACAAGGCATGGATGCCAAAAGAATTTCATAGCGACGCGATTTGTTTGTTAATTCGTCAATGTGAGGGAGCGAGAGATGCAATATAGAAGGAATAATACATCGGAAAAGAGATACTCTACTCAAAAAAGGAAGTCCTGTCATTGCTGTAGAAAAGCTACTCGGTCCAGAATTAGAATGGGTGGACTCCGGATTTCTTCATAGCGACGCAATTTCGGTGTAATTTCGTCAATGTGATGGTGCGAGGGCTACAGTATACAAGGAATAATTCATCGCAAAAGATATACTCGACTCTCAAAGGAACATCCTTTCGTTGCCGTAGAAATGTTACTCGATTCAGAAGGGTAAGGCATGGAACACAGAGTATTTCATAGCGACGCAATTTCTGTGTTAATTCGCCAATGTAAGGGAGCGAGGGATGCAGTAAAGATGGAAAAATCCATCGGAAAAGTGATACTTGCCTCCCAAAAGAAAATCCTGTCGTTCCGTAGATACGTTTCTCGATTCAGAAGGAGTGGGCATTGAACCCAGAGTGATTCATAGCGACGCTATTTCTGTGTTAATTTGTCAATGCGAGGGAGCGAGGAATGCAATAAAGAAGGAACAATGCATCAGAAAATAAATACTCGGCTCCCAAAAGTCAAACCTTTCGTTGCCGTAGAAAAGACACTCGATTTAGAAGGAGCAGGCATGGAACCCAGTGTTTATAATAGCGACGCAATTTCTGAGTTAATTCGTCAATGTGATGGAGCGAGTGATGCAGTAAGGAAGGATTCATGCATCGGAAAAGAGTACCTCGACTCTCAAAATGAAATCCTGTCGTTGTTGTAGAAACGTTTCTCGATTCAGATGGAGAAGGCATGGAACCAGAGTATGGCATAGCGACGAAATTTCTGTGTTAATTCGTCAATGTGAGGGAGTCAGGGATGCAGTAACGAAGGAATAAGGCATATGAAAAGAGATACTCGACTACCAAAAGAAAATCCATTCGTTGCCGTAGAAACGATACTCGATTCGGAAGGAAAAGGCATGGAACACAGAGTATTTAATAGCGACGCAATTTCTCTGTTAATTCGTAAATGTGAGGGAGCGAGGTATGCAATAAAGAAGGAATAATGCTTCGGAAAGGAGATTCTCGTCTCCCTAAAGACAATAATGTCGTTGCCGTAGAAACGTTACTCGATTCAGAAGAGATGGCATGGAACCCAGAGCATTTCATAGCGATGCAATTTCTGTTTTAATTCCTCAATGTGAGAGAGCGAGTGATGCAGTAATGAGGAAATAATGCATCGGAAACGAGATACTCGTCTCCCTAAAGACAATCCTGTCGTTTCCGTAGAAACGATACTCGATTCAGAATTAGAAGGCATGGAATCCAGAGTATTTAATAGCGACGCAATTTCTGTGTTAATTCGTCAATGTGAGAGAGCGAGGGATAAAGTAAGAAGGAGTTACGCTTCGGAAAAGAGATACCAGACTCCCAAAAGAGAATCCTGTCTTGGCCATAGAAATGTTATTCGATTCAGAAAAAGAAGACATGGAACCCAGAATATTTCGTAGCGACATAATTTCTGTGTTAATTCGTCAACGTAAGGGAGTGAGGGATGCAGTAAAGATGGAAAAAACCATCGGAAAAGAGATACTCGACTCCCAAAAGGAAATCCTGTCGTTGCCGTTGAAACGTTACTCGATTCAGAAGGAGCAGGCATGGAACACACAGTTTTTCATAGCGACGAAATTTCTGTGTTATTTCGTCAATTTGATGGAGCGAGGGATGCAGTAAAGAAGGAATAATGCATCGGAAAAGAGATACTCGACTCACAAAAGAAAATCATTTCGTTGCCGTAGAAACATTACTCGATTCAGAGGGAGAAGGCTTGGAACCTACGTATTTCATAGCGACGCAATTTCTGTGCTAATTCGTCAATGTGAGCTAGCGAGGGATGCCGTAAATATGGAATAATGCATCGGAAAAGAGATACTCGACTCCCAAATGATAATCGTATAGTTGGCGTAGAAACGTTAATCGATTCAGAAGGATAAGGCATGGATCCCTTAGAATTTAATAGCGACGAAATTTGTGTGTTAATTCGTCAATGTGAGGGAGCGAGAGATGCAGTTGAGAAGGAATAATGCGTCGGGAAAGAGATACTCGACTCCCAACAGAAAATCCTGTCGTTGGCGCACAAACGTTACTCGACTCAGAAAGAGAAGGCATGGAACACAGAGTATTTCATAGCGACGCAATTTCTGTGCTTATCCGTCAACGTGAGGTAGAGAGGGAAACAGTAATGGAGGAAAAATGCATCGAAAAAGAGATACACGACACCCAAAAGAAAATCCTGTCGTTGTCCTAGAAACGTTACTCAACTCTGAAGGAGAAGCCATGGAACCCAGAGTATTTCAAAGCGACACAATTTCTGTGTTAATTTGTCAATTGGAGGGAGTGAGGGATGCATTAAGGAAGGTATAATGCACCGGAAAAGTGATACTCGACTCCCAAAAGGAATTCCTGTCGTTGACGTAGAACATGGAACCCGGAGTATATCATAGAGACGCATTTCTAAGATAATTCGTCAATGTGAGGTAGTGAGGGATGCAATAAAGATGGAATAATGCATCGGAAAAGAGATACTCGAGTCCCAAAAGATAATCGTATCGTTGGCGTAGAAACGTTAATCAATTCAGAAGGACAAGGCATGGATGCCAAAGAATTTCATAGCGACGCGAATTGTGTGTTCATTCGTCAATGTGAGGGAGCGAGAGATGCAATATAGAAGAAATGATACATCGGAAAAGAGATACTCGACTAACAAAAGAAAATCATTTCGTTGCCGTAGAAACTTTACTCGATACAGAAGGAGAAGGCTTGGAACCAGAGTATTTTATAGCGACGCAATTTCTGTGCTAATCCATCAATGTGAGCTAGCGAGGGAGGCAGTAAATATGGAATAATGCATTGGAAAAGAGATACTCGACTCCCAAAAGATAATCGAATAATTGGCGTAGAAACGTTAATCGATTCAGTAGGAGAAGGCATGGATCACTGAGAATTTCATAGCGACGCGATTTGTGTGTTAATTCGTCAATTTGAGGGAGCGAGAGATGCAGTAGAGAAGGAATAATGTATAGGAAAAGAGATACTCGACTCCCAACAGAAAGTCCTGCCGTTGTTATAGAAGCGTTTCTCGATTCAGAAAGAAACGGCATGGTACGCTGAGTATTTCGTAGCGACGCAATTTCTGTGTTATTTCGTCAATGTGACAGAGCGAGGAATGCTGTAAGCCATGAATAATACATCGGAAAAGATATATTCGCTCCCAAAAGAAAATCCTGTCGTAGCCGCAGAAACGTAACTCGATTGAGATGGAGAGGGCTCGGGACGCAGAGTATTTCGTAGCGACGCATTTTCTGAGTTGATTCGTCACTGTGAGGGAGCGAGGGATGTAGTAAAGAAGGAACAATGCATCTAAAAGGATATACTCGTCTCCCATAAGAATATCCTGTCGTTGGTGCAGAAACGTTACTCGATTCAGAAGGAGAAGGCATGGAACCCAGAGGATTTCATGGCGACGCAATTTCTGTGCTTATTCGTCAATGTGAACGAGCGAAGTATGCTGTAAAGAAGGAATAATGTATCGGAAAAGAGATACTCGACTCCGATAGGAAAATCCTTTCGTTGCCATAGAAACATTACTCGATTCAGAAGGAGAAGGCATGGAACCCAGACTTTTTCATAGCGACGCAATTTCTGCGTTAGTTCGTCCATGTGATGGAGCGAGTGATGCAGTGAAGAAGGATTAATGCATCGGAAAAGAGTACCTCGACTCTCAAAAGAAAATCCTCTCGTAGTTGTAGAAACGTTTGGCGATTCAGATGGAGATGGCATGGAACCAGAGTATGGCATAGCGCTGCAATTTCTGTGTTAATTCGTCAATGTGAGAGAGCGAGTGATGCAGTAAAGAAGAAAAAATGCACCGGAAACGAGATACTCGTCTCCCTAAAGACAATCCTGTCGTTGCCTTAGAAACGATACTCTATTCACAAGGAGAATGTATGGAACCCAGAGTATTTCATAGCGATGCAATTTGTGTGTTAATTCGTCCATGTGAGAAAGCGAGGGGGTGCAGTAAAGAAGGAATAATGCTTCGGAAAAGAGATACTTGTCTCCCAAAAGACAATCCTGTCGTTTCCGTAGAAACGTTACTCGATTCAGAAGGAGCAGGCATGGAACAGACAGTTTTTCATAGCGACGAAATTTCTGTGTTATTCCGTCAATTAGTTGGAGCGAGGGATGCAGTAAAGAAGGAATAATGCATCGGAAAAGACATACCCGACTCCCAAAAGAAAATCTTGTCGTTACAGTACAAATTTTACTCGATTCAGACGAAGAAGGCATGGAACCCAGAGTAATTCATAGCGACACAATTTCTGTGTTAATTCGTCAATGTGAGAGAGCGAGGGATGCAGTAAGGTAGGATTAATGCATCGGAAAAGAGTTACTCGACTCCCAAATGAAAATCATTTCGTTGACGTAGAAAAGATACTCGATTCCGAAGGAGAAGGCATGGAACCCAGAGTATTTAATAGCGACGCTATTTCTCTGTTAATTCGTCAATGTAAGGGAGCGAGGAATGCAGTAAAGAAAAAATAATGCTTCGGAAAGGAGATACTCGTCTCCCTATTGACAATCCTGTCGTTGCCGTAGAAACGTTACTCGATTCAGAAGAGAAGGCATGGAACCCAGAGTATTTCATAGCGATGCAGTTTCTGTGTTATTTGGTCAATGTGAGAGAGCGATTCATGCAGTAAAGAAGAAAAGATGCATCGGAAACGAGATACTCGTCTCCCTATAGACAATCCTGTCGTAGCCGTAGAAACGATACTCGATTCACAAGGAGGATGTATGGAACCCGGAGTATTTCATAGCGATGTTATTTGTGTGTTAATTCGTCCTAGTGAGAGAGCGAGGGGGTGCAGTAAAGAAAGAATAATGCTTCGGAAATGAGATACTTGTCTCCCAAAAGACAATTCCGTCGTTTCCGCAGAAACGTTACTCGATTCAGAAGGAGCAGGCATGGAACACACAGTTTTTCATAGCAACGAAATATCTGTGTTATTTCGTCAATTTGATGGAGCGAGGGATGCAGTAAAGAAGGAATAATGCATCGGAAAAGACATACTCGACTCCCAAAAGAAAATATTGTCGTTGCAGTACAAATTTTACTCGATTCTGAAGGAGAAGGCATGGAACCCAGGGTAATTCATAGCGACACAATTTCTGTGTTAATTCCTCAATGTGAGAGAGCGAGGTATAAGGTAAGGAAAGAATAATGCATAGGAAAAGAGATACCAGACTCCCAAAAGAAAATCATTTCGTTGTCGTAGAAACATTACTCGATTCAGAAGGAGAAGGCTTGGAACCAGAGTATTTCGTAGCGACGCAATTTCTGTGCTATTTCGTCAATGTGAGCTAGCGAAGGATGCTGTATATATGGAATAATGCATCGGAAGGGAGATACTCGACTCCCAAAATATAATTGTATATTTGGCGTAGAAACGTTAATCGATTCAGAAGAAAAGGCATGGAACCCAGAGTATTTCGTAGCGATGCAATTTCTGTGTTATTTGGTCAATGTGAGAGAGCGAGTGATGCAGTAAAGAAGAAAAAATGCATCGGAAAAGAGATACTCGACTCCCAAAAGAAAGTCCTGTCGTTGCCGTATAAACCTTACTCGTCCAGAGGGAGAAGGCATGGAACCCAGGGTATTTCTTAGCGACGCAATTTCTGTGTTAATTTGTCAATGTGAGGGAGCGAGGGATGCAATAAAGAAGGCATAATGCATCAGAAAAAAAATATTCGGCTCCCAAAAGTCAATCCATTCGTTGCCGTAGAAAAGATACTCGATTCAGAAGGAGCAGGCATGGAACCCAGAGGTTTTCATAGCGACGCACTTTCTGCGTTAATTCGTCAATGTGATGGAGCGAGTGATGCAGTAAATAAGGATTAATGCATCGGAAAGGAGTACCTCGACTCTCAAAAGGAATTCCTGTCGTTGTTGTAGAAACGTTTCTCGATTCAGATGGAGAGGGCATGGAACCAGAGTATGGCATAGCGACGAAATTTCTGTGTTAATTCGACAATGTGAGGGAGTCAGGGATGCAGCAAAGGAGGACTAATGCATCGGAAAAGAGATACACGACTCCCAAAAGAAAATCATTTCGTTGTCGTAGAAACATTACTCGATTCAGAAGGAGAAGGCTTGGAACCAGAGCATTTCATAGCGATGCAATTTCTGTGTTAATTCCTCAATGTGAGAGAGCAAGTGATGCAGTAATGAAGAAATAATGCATCGTAAACGAGATACTTGTCTCCCTAAAGACAATCCTGTAGTTGCCGTAGAAACGATACTTGATTCAGAATTAGAAGGCATGGAATCCAGAGTATTTAATAGCGACGCAATTTCTGTGTTAATTCCTCAATGTGAGAGAGCGAGGGATAATGTAAGGAAGGAGTTATGCTTCGGAAAAGAGATACCAGACTCCCAAAAGAAAATCCTGTCGTGGCCACAGAAATGTTATTCGATTCGGAAAAAGAAGACATGGAACCCAGAGTATTTCGTAGTGACGAAATTTCTGTGTTAATTCGTCAATGTAAGGGAGCGAGGGATGCAGTAGAGAAGGGATAATGGTTCGGAAAAGAGATACTCGACTCCCAAAAGAAAATCATTTCGCTACTGTTGAAACATAACTCGATACAGATGGAGGAGGCTTGGATCCAGAGTATTTTATAGCGACGCAATTTTTGTGCTAATTCATTCATGTGAGCTAGCGAGGGATGCAGTAAATATGGAATAATGCATCGGAAAAGAGATACTCGACTCCCAAAAGAAAATCATTTCGCTGCTGTTGAAACATAACTCGATACAGAAGGAGGAGGCTTGGATCCAGAGTATTTTATAGCGACGCAATTTTTGTGCTAATTCATTCATGTGAGCTAGCGAGGGATGCAGTAAATATGGAATAATGCATCGGAAAAGAGATACTCGACTCCCAAAAAATAATCGAATAGATGGCGTAGAAACGTTAATCGATTCAGAAGGAGAAGGCATGGATTACTGAGAATTTCATAGCGATGCGATTTGTGTGTTAATTCGTCAGTGTGAGGGAGCGAGGGAAGCAGAAAAGAAGGAATAATGCATCGGAAAAGAGATACTCGACTCCCAAAAAATAATCGAATAGATGACGTAGAAACGTTAATCGATTCAGAAGGAGAAGGCATGGATCACTGAGAATTTCATAGCGATGCGATTTGTGTGTTAATTCGTCAGTGTGAGGGAGCGAGGGAAGCAGAAAAGAAGGAATAATGCATCGGAAATGAGATACTCGACTCCCAAAAAATAATCGAATAGATGACGTAGAAACGTTAATCGATTCAGAAGGAGAAGGCATGGATCACTGTGAATCTCATAGCGATGCGATTTGTGTGTTAATTCGTCAGTGTGAGGGAGCGAGGGAAGCAGAAAAGAAGGAGAAATGCATAGGAAAAGAGAAACTCGACTCCCAAAAGAAAATCCTTTCGTTGGCGTAGAAATGTTTCTCGATTCAGAAGGAGAAGTCATGGAACCCAGAGTATTTCTTTGCGACGCAATTTCTGTGTTAATTCGTCAATGTGAGATAAAGATGGATGTAGCAAGGAAGGAATAATGCATCGATAAGAGTGAGTGGACACCCAAAAGAAAATCCTGTCGTTGCCGTAGAAACGTTACTCGATTCAGAACGACAAGTCATGAACCCAGAGTATATCATAGAGACGCAATTTCTGTGTTAATTCGACAATTTGAGGTAGCGAGGGATGCAGTAAAGATGGAATAATGCATCGGAAAACAGATACTCGACTCCCAAAAGATAATCGTATTGTTGGTGTAGAAACGTTAATATGTTCCGGAGAGGGCATGGACAAATAGAATTTCATAGCGACGCGATTTGGGTGCTAATTCGCCAATGTGAGTAAGAGAGAGATGCAATAAAGAAGGCATAAAGCTTCGCAAAAGAGATAACCGACTCCCAAAAGAAAGTACTTTCATTGCAGTAGAAACGCTACTCGGACGAGATGGAGAATGGATGGAACCCAGATTACTTCATAGCGACGCAATTTCGGTGTTAATTCGTCAATGTGAGGCAGCGAGAGATGCAGTAAGAAAGGAATAATGCATCGGAAAAGAGATACTCGTCTCCCAAATGAAAATCCTGTCGTTGTTGTAGAAACGAAACTTGATTCAGAAGGGGAAGGCATGGATCCCTCAATGTTTCATAGCGACGCAATTTCTGTGTCAATTCGTCAATTTGATGGACCGAGGGATGCAGTAAGGAAGGAATAATGCTTCGGAAAAGAGATACTCGACTCCCAAAAGAAAATCATGCCGTTGCAGTACAAATGTTACTCGATTCAGAAGGAGAAGGCATGGAACGCAGAGTATCTCATAAAGACCCAATTTCTGTGTTAATTCGCAATGTGAGAGAGCGAGGGATGCAGTAATGAAGGATTAATTAATCGGAAAAGAGATACTCGACTCCAAAAAGAAAATCATTTCGTTGCTGTAGAAACATTACTCGACACAGAAGGACAAGGTTTGGTTCAAGAGTATTTTATAGCGACGCAATTTCTGTGCTAAATCATCTATGTGAGCTAGCGTGGGATGCAGTAAATATGGAATAATGCATCGGAAAAGAGATACTCGACTCCCAAAAGATAATCGAATAGTTGGCGTAGAAACGTTAATCGATTCAGAAGGAGAAGGCATGGATCACTGAGAATTTCATAGCGACGCGATTTGTGTGTTAATTCGTCAATGTGAGCGAGCGAGGGAAGCAGAAAAGAAGGAGAAATGCATAGGTAATGAGAAACTCGACTCCCAAAAGAAAATCCTTTCGTTGCCGTAGAAATGTTTCTCGATTCAGAAGGAGAAGTCATGGAACCCAGAGTATTTCTTTGCGACGCAATTTCTGTGTTAATTCGTCAATGTGAGATAAAGATGGATGTAGCAAGGAAGGAATAATGCATCGATAAGAGTGAGTGGACACCCAAAAGAAAATCCTGTCGTTGCCGTAGAAACGTTACTCGATTCAGAACGACAAGTCATGAACCCAGAGTATATCCTAGAGACGCAATTTCTGTCTTAATTCGTCAATTTGAGGTAGCGAGGGATGCAGTAAAGATGGAATAATGCATCAGTAAACAGATCCTCGACTCCCAAAAGATAATCGTTTCATTGGCGTAGAAACGTTAATCGATTAAGAAGGAGAGGGCATGGACAAATAGAATTTCATAGCGACGCGATTTGTGTGTTAATTCGTCAATGTGAGGAAGAGAGAGATGCAATAAAGAAGGAATAATGCATCGCAAAAGAGATGCCCGACTCCCAAAAGAAAGTACTTTCATTGCAGTAGAAACGCTACTCGGACCAGACGGAGAATGGATGGAACCCAGATTTCTTCATGGCGACGCAATTTCGGTGTTAATTCGTCAATGTGTCGGTGCGAGGGATACAGTAAACAAGGAATAATGCATCGCAAAAGATATACTCGACTCTCATAAGAAAATCTTTTCGTTGCCGTAAGAACGTTACTCCATTCAGAAGGAGACGGAATGGACCACGGAGTATTTAACAGCGACGGAATTTCTGTGTTACTTCGTCAATGTGCGGGAGTGCGGGATGCTGTAAAGAAGGAATAATGATTCGGAATAGTGATACTCGACTCCCAAAAGAATATCATGTCGCTCAAGTACAAATGTTACTCGATTCAGTAGGAGAAGGCATGGAACACAGTGTATTTCATAGCGACGCAATTTCTGTGTTAATTCGTCAATGCGCGGGAGCGAGGGATGCAGTAGAGAAGGAACAATGCATCAGAAAAGAAGTACTCGACTCCTAGAAGAAACTTCTTTCTTTGTCGCAGAAACGTTACTCGATTCAGAAGGAGAAGGCATGGAACGCAGAGTATTTCATAGCGACGCAATTTCTGTGTTAATGCGTCAATGTAAGCGAGCGAGGGATGCAGTGAAGACGGAAAATTGCATCGGAAAAGAGCTACTCGACACCCACATGGGAATCCTATCGTTGCCGGATAAACGTTATTCGATTCAGAAGGAGAAGGCATGGTACTCAGAGTATTTCATAGCGACGCAATTTCTGTGTTATTTATTCAATGAGAGGGGGCGGGGGATGCAGTTAAAAAGGAATAATGCATCGGAGAAGAGATACTCGACTCCCAAAAGAAAATTCTTTCGTTGCCGTAGAAACGTTACTCGATTGAGTAGGAGAAGGCATGCAACCCAGAGTATTTCATAGCGACGCAATTTCTGAGATAATTCGTCAATGTGAGGGAGCGGGGGACGCAGTAAAGTAGGAATAATGCATCGGAAAAGAGAAACTCGACTCTCAAATGAAAATCCGTTCGTTCCCGTGGAAACGTTACTCGATTCAGAAAGAGAATGTATGGAGCCCAGAGTATTTCATACCGACGCAATTTTTGTGTTAATTCGTGAATGACATGCAGCGAGGGACGCAGTGAGGAAAGAATAATGCAACGGAAAAGAAATACTCGACTCCCATAAGAATATTCTGTCATAACCGTAAAAACGTTACTCGGTTCAGAAGGAGAAGGCATGGGACCCAGAGTATTTCATAGCGACGCAATTTCTGTGTTAATTCGTCAATCTGAGGGAGCGAGGGGTGCATTAAGGAAGATATAATGAATTGGAAACGAGATACTCGATTCCCAAATGAAAATCCTGTTGTTTCTGTAGAAACGTTTCTCCATTCTGACGGAGAAGGCATGGTCCACAGAGTATTTCATAGCGACGCAATTTCTGAGATAATTCGTCAATGTGAGGGAGCGAGGGATGCAGTAAGGAAGGAATAATGGATCGGAAAAGATATATTCGACTCCCAAAAGAATATACTGTCCTTGCTGTAGAGACGATACTCGATTCAGAAGGAAAAGTCATGGGACCCAGAGTATTTCATAGCGACGCAATTTCTGTGTTAATTCTTCAAAGTGAGGGAGCAAGGGATGCAGAAAAGTAAGAATAGTGCATCGGAAAAGAGAAACTCGACTCCCAAAAGAAAATCCTTTCGTTGTCGTAGAAATGTTACTAGATTCAGAAAGAGCAGGCATGAAACCCAGAGTATTTCATAGCGACGCAAGTTCTATGTTATTTCGTCAATGTGAGGGTGTGAGGGATGCAGTAAAGAAGGAAAAATGCATCGGAAAAAAGTTACTCGACTCCAAAAAGAAAATCTTTTCGTTGCCGTAGAAACGATACTCGATTGAGAAGGAGAAGGCATGGAACCCAGAGTATTTCATAGCGATGCAATTTCTGTGTTAATGCGTCAATGTGAAGGAGCAAGGTACGCAGTAAGGAAGGAATTATGCAACGGAAAAGTGATACTCGACTGACATTGTAAATCCTGTCACTGCCGTAGAAACGTTACTCGATTCAGAAGGAGAAGGCATGGAACACAGAGTATTTCATTGTGATGCAATATCACTGTTAATTCGTCGAAGTGAGGGAGCGAGGGATGCAGTAAGGAAGCGATAATGCATCGGAAAAGAGATACTCGAACCCCAAAAGAAAATCCTGTCGTTGTTGTTGAAACGATACATGATTCAGTAGGAGAAGGCATGGATCACTTAGTGTTTCATAGCGACGCAACATCTGAGTCAATTCGTCAATTTGAGGGAGCGAGGGATGCATTAAGGAAGGTATGATGCATCGTTAAAGAGATACTCGACTCCCAAAAGAAATTCCTGTCGTTGCTGTAGAAATATTACTCGATTCAGAAGAAGGCATGGAACCCTGAGTACTTCATAGCGACGCAATTTCTGTGTTAATTTGTCAATGTGAGGGAGCGAGGGATGCATTAAGGAAGGTATAATGCATCGGAAAAGAGAAACTCGACTCACAGAGGAAAATCTTTTCGTTGCCGTAGAAACGTTACTCGATTCAGAAGGAGAAGGCATGGAACCGAGAGTATTTCATAGCGACGCAAGTTTGAGTTATTTCGTCAATGTGAGTGAGTGAGGGATGCAGTAAAGAAGGAATAATGCATCGGAAAAAAGATACTCGACTCCCAAAAGAAAATCTTTTCTTTGCCGTAGAGACGATACGCGATTGAGAAGGAGAAGGCATGGAACCCAGAGTATTTCATAGCGACGCAATTTCTGTGTTAATTCGTCAATGTCAGGGAGCGAGGGACGCAGTCAGGAAGGATTAATGCATCGGATAAGAGATACTCGACTGCCATAAGTAAATCCTCTCATTGCCGTAGAAACGTTACTCGATTCAAAAGGAGAAGGCATGGAACCCAGAGTATTTCATAGCGATGCAATTTCTATGTTAAAGTCAATGTGATGGAGCGAGGGATGCAGTAAGGAAGGAATAATGCATCGCAAGAGAGATATTCGACTCCCAAAAGAAAATCCTCTCCTTGCCGTAGAGACGATGCTCGATTCAGAAGGAAAAGTCACGGGACCCAGAGTATTTCATAGCGACGCAATTTCTGTGTTAATTCGTCAATGTCAGGGAGCGAGGGACGCAGTCAGGATGGATTAATGCATCGGAAAAGAGATACTCGACTGCCATAAGTAAATCCTGTCATTGCCGTAGAAACGTTACTCGATTCAGAAGGAGAAGTCATGGAATCCAGAGTATTTCATAGCGACGCAATTTCTATGTTAAAGTCAATGTGATGGAGCCAGGGATGCAGTAAGGAAGGAAAAATGCATCGAAAAGACATTCTCGACTCCCAAAAGAAAATCCTGTCGTTCCCGTAGAAACTGTTGTGTCTAGGCTAGGCAGCCTAGACACAATGAGAGGAAGCCGAAAGGCACGCACTTAAACTCACGCAGGCTGGCGTGAGGTCTGAAACAGGGTACGTAGTGAATGCTATAAAGAAAAGTACGCAGCTGCTGGAATACTTAACTTTAATCCGCAATTGGTGAACATTTGTCTTGTTGATTCAGTATTATCATCTCAATATAACTTGGTGATGGCGCCTTGCTAGGTCGTAGCAATTGACTTAGCTGAAAGCTATGCTAACTATCGTCTCGGCAAATGAGAGCGTATTTGTCAGTGTGGTGTCGCTAGCAAAGTGGCTGTACAACTGGGGCGAGTACTAGTACGTCTCTCTAGACCTGCCGTGTGGTGGCGCTCGGTCTGCGATCACTGACAGTGACGACACGCGGGTCCGATGTATACTACCGGACCGCGGCCGATTTAAAAGCTACCACCAATAAGTGTGGTGTCTGGCGGTGACACCACATTCCTCCCCCGCAAATCGGCGAACGGTTGTGTTATAATGTTTCCGCTGGCCGTGGGGAGGACCCCATGTTGACGTATGCGACGAGGTGGGGAGCCTAACAACAGGCGAGGCTGTGCCACCCGCACCCTGCCATTCGGTCCGAGGGGAGCTAGGAAACGCCTGGAAACCTAGTCCAGGGTGCACGTCAACATGCGGTGTATGCGCCCTTAGAGAGACAGGAGGGACCGAAGATTCGACCTCCATCGCGTCGGGGTACCCGACGGGTGAAGACGACATCTGGTCCGGAGGGGGCAAGAGTTCCACGTCGGAGGACAGCTGGTCACGGGAAGCGATCGGCTGCGCGTGACCCAGGGAGGCTCCTGGCGGGTACAGCGAAGCGTCCACTGCGGGCGGCGCCGGCGGGAGAACAGGCGGCGGCGGCGGCGGCGGCGGCGGCGCGTCGCCATTAGGCAAAGTGGAAGGCAGCGTCGGTAACACCTGGGGATGAGGCGAGCCAGTAGATGGGTCCCCAGGGCGCTGACCGGACGGCACCGTCGCTGAAAGCAGACGGGGAGCGGCAGATCCCAGGCGACGACAGAGGCGCAGCTGATTGAGATGCCGACGCACCTCACCAGAGGCCCCCAAAACCAAATACATAGCGCGGCCGAGGCAGCGAAGAATGCGCCCTGCGAGCCAACGCCGTGAACCTCGATAGTTGCGATAGTATACAACGTCGCCTGGAGCAAAAGCAGGTGGTCGCCGCTGCACAGGTACCTGATGCGCCGGATGCAGCAAAGACATCAAGGTTCGATGAGGACGACCGTGGAGCAACTCAGCCGGCGAGCGACCATCTCGAGGCTGAGAGCGATACGAGGACAAGAAGAGCAATAACGCGTCCTCCCGAGAATGCGACTCTTTCAACTTCAACATCTGTGACTTGAAAGTCCGGACCAATCGTTCAGCAGCACCGTTTGACTGAGGCGAAAACGGTGAGGATGTCAGATGTTGAATACCACTGGCCTTGCAGAATGACTGAAATTCTGTGGACATGAATTGTGGGCCATGGTGGGAAACAATAGTCTGTGGAAGACCTTCAATGCAAAAAATAGCGGATAACGCTTGGATGGTGGCTGAAGACGTCGTGGAAGACATCCTGACAACAAAAGGAAAATTACTGAAGGAATCGACAACAACCAACCACCGAGCATTCCAGAATGGACCAGCAAAATCGATGTGTAAGCGTTGCCAAGGGGAAGTGGCTTTCGGCCATGCAAAGAATTTCCGCGGTGGTGCGGATTGTTGTTCGGCACACGCCATGCAAGAAGAGCACATATTCGTAATTGCAGCATCGATTCCGAACCAAGTACAGTGCTGACGAGCAAGTTGTTTCGTTCGCACTATACCCCAATGTCCTTGGTGGAGAAGCCGAAACAGAGGACTGTAACGAACGTGGGACCACGACCCGGGGCTGATCATTATCAGAACGCAACAGCAAAACACCACTTCGAACAAAAAGTCTCTCCTTGTGAGCAAAAAATTGGCGAACCAACGGATCCTCAATCCATGATTTCGACAAGGCCCATTGCGTAGCAACAAAACTCAAA